>NW_006921702.1:9248375-9256204 GCF_000298275.1 Orycteropus afer afer | reverse complement strand
GGGTTTGAACCGCCAGCCATCTGGTTAGCAGGCAAGTGTCTTAGCCACTATGCTACCAGAGCTCCCACTGAAAATTTTAGAAGAGTGCAATTCATGAAAATTATTTTTCTTCCATCCTTACCCATTATAATACTGTTCTAAAGTCCTCTAATACTGTCACTCACTCTCCTATGTCTTATACCTAGGTCAACCTTTCTACCTCAATTTAATTCCTCTAAATTGAATTGATATTCTGTCTTCTCTGTGTTACTGGAATAATTACTTAATTGAAATAATTGCTTAATAATTATTTAGAATAACTTGTTTTATTTTGTGTTTTATCCTATTTTTTTTTATTTCTAACTTATTTTATTCAGTTATACACAGTTTAGTTTTATACAGTCCTAATCTACAGTCTGTTGACTCTTTGATTCTTTCTATCATCCTTAATTTTTTCTCACTTTCCTACTTATTTAACTTTGTAAAGATTATGTCTTACAAAAATATGTTTGCCAATTATCTCAACTCCCTTGTTCAACTTTGTCACACTCACTTGGTTAAGCCTAAATAATTTGAATATTTTCCCTTAATTTTTTCATAATAGTTGACCGTTACTGAGGAAATTCACAAAACAGGATCACCCCTCCCTGGTATAAATTCAAAATCACCAAGAAGGGACCATTCCCTGGAGAAGGATGTCATGCTTGGTAGGGTGGAGGGTCGACGAAAGAGGGGGAGGCCTTCAACAAGATGGGTTGACACGGTGGCTGCAATGATGGGCTCAAGTATAGCAGGGATTGTGGGGCTGGCGTGGGATTGGGCAGTAATTCGTTCTGCTGTGCATGGGGTCGCTATGAGTCGGAAACAACTCCATGGCACTTAACAACAACAACAACATACTCAAATCTTTCCTTAGTTAAAAAATATATTGTAACTTTTCTTTATTTTGGTAAAATACTTCTCACAAAAAAATGTACTGTTTCAACTTTTCTTAAGTGTACAACTCAGTATCATTAATGACACCCATGATGGTGTACTACTATCACCACTCTCCATTTCAAATAAATAAATAAAACTTGTATATCACCTGAGCAGAAACCCAGTAGCAATTAAGTTATCATTCCTAATTCCCTTTTCTCTAGTTCCCTGGTTATAACTATTTAAATAGTTTTGTCTCTATGCATTTTTCTTCTCTAGACAATTCATACAAGTAAACAAACATTATCTGTCCTTTTGAATCTAAATTATCTCACTTAACACACTGTTTTCAAGCTTCATCCAAGAGGTAGGCTATATCAGAACTTCATTCCTCTTTATGATTGAATAAAATTCCATTTTATTTACATACCACATTTAGACATTTGTTGTCCCTGGATCTAGGCTAGTGAAATGAATATTTGTGTACATGCATTGGTTTGAATCTCTGCTTTAATGTTTTTTTAAATGTTTTATTGAAATATAATTTATGCGTAGTGAAAGTGAAAGAGACATGGGTCAATGCATATTTTTTTTTTCAGTCTTCCCTTCTCTCCTCCTCCTCCCCCAGTAACCAACAAAGAAAGTTTCCTTCCATATATAAACCTTTCCTTGACTTTTTACAATAATGAACTAATACAATATTTGTCCTTTTGTGATTGACTTATTTCACTCAGCATAATGTCCTCTAAGTTCATCCATATTATGTGGTATTTTGCAGATTGTACATTATTCCTTAGGGTTGGATAATATTCCATTGTGTGTATGTACCACAGTTTGCTTATCCATTATTCTGTTGATGAGCACATAGTTTGTTTCCATCTTTTGGATATTGTAAATAGTGCCATGATGAACATGGGTGTGCGTATATCTGTTCTTGTCCTGGCTCTCCCTTTTTTAGGCTATATGCTTAGTAATGGAATAGCTGGGTCAAATGATATTTTTAATTTCAACCTTTTAATCCCCATACTGTTTTCCACAGTGGTTGTGTCATTTGACACTCCAACCAGCAGTGTATGGGAGTCCCAATCTCTCCTCATCCTCACCCACATTTGTTTTTTTCTGTCTTGTTGAACTTTCCCATTAGTGCTGGAGTGAGTTGGTATCTCATTGTTTTGAACTGCATGTCTCTGATGGCTAATGATAGTGAGTGTTTCTTCACATATTTGCTGGCCACCTGAATACCCTCTTTGGTGAAGTGTCTATATCTTTTGTCTACTTTTTAATTGGATTGTTATTTTTTTATTGTTAAGGTGTTGGAATTTTCTATAAATATTAGAGATAAGTCTCTTGTCAGATATGTAATTATGGCCAAGTATGAATTTGTTGCTGTCATTTTGTTATGTGCTTTTTCATGGTGTTCCTGATTTCTTTGTTCTGGCTTTAATTTTCTTGTGTGTGTGTGTGTTATATTAAAAGTGGAATTTCAGTATTTTGTGATAATTCTATATTTAATTTTTTGACAAACTGCCAGATTATTTTCCACATATTACATTCCCACTAGGATTGGATAGAGATTCTAACTTAGCCACATCCTGTTCATCATATATTTTCCATTTTTTTCTGATAATAACAATCCTAGTGATCATGAAGTTACATACATTATAGTTTTCATTTGCATTTCCACAAGGACTAACAACAATGAGGATCTCTTCAAGTGCTTTTGGTCATGCATATACCTTTTTTTAAAAAATATCTACTTTAATCAGTAGGAGCCCCATCCTGCTCTGCACCTCGACAGAACCTGGATGCCATACCTCCACCCCCAGTTTTGTTTTTGTTTTTAAATTATTCTTTTTATCTTCCTCTTTTCTTCCCAACCTTTTTATCTCTAGTTTTCGTTTTTTTTCTTTTGGTGTGTGTGTGATTCCTTTTTTCTCTTCTCTTTTCATGGTCTTTTTTTTTTTTTTTTTTTTTTTTTTTATCTTTTGGTTTCTACCATTCTTTGTTTTTCCTTTTATACTTGTAACATTTTTCTTTACTATTCTTTTACTCTTGTTTTTTTCCCTCATTCCTCCATCCTCAGATATTGTGACATTTTTTTTATCATTGCTTTTCTTTTATACGTTTTTAAAAATATATATTGAATTTTTTTCTTATAATTTACTGTATTTCCTTTTTTTGGTGATTGTTCCTGTTTGTTCATGTGGTATGAGTTTGTTGTTCTCTTGTTTTTAATTTTTAATTTTTTTTTTTGTCTAATTGAGTGGGAGACAGCAACCGTTCCTACAAACCCAACCATACTGCAACATCACTCACTGAGTAAGGGCCACCACTTCCTTTTGTACCAATTTACCAATGATAGAAGGGACCCAATACTAGCTCAGCTCACCCTCAACTGTTCTTTATAAACAGTTAATAGAGATCTGTGCACACACTCTCATTCTCTATCACAACCACAGGAGGCAGGTGGTGAGTGCCAAAGTGCTAATAACTAGCAAATAAAAAACTCACTACTGTTGAGTTGACTCAGACTCATAGCGACCCCTCCTTGGGTTTCCAAGGTGATCTCTCTACAGAAATAGATTGCCTAATCTTCCTTCCATGGAGTTCAAATCCACCAGCCTTCTGGTTAGCAGTCAAATGCCTTAGGCACTATGCCACCAGAGCTCCCAACTAGCAAATAGAGGGGTACAATACCCTGTTCAGATATATCAAAACAAAGTAAAGGAGAAAAAATTCTTGTGAAAATCACACAGATGTAAAATCACAAATTAACCAAATAGATAATAGCACAATGTTTTGTTCAACAAACCATCACAATTCACACAAAAAAACAAGATAATGTTGTAGAAACAAGGGACCAGGATACACACACAGAAAACATCCTCAAGGAAGAAGCAGCATTAGCACTCTCTGATAAGGAATTAAAAAAAACTGTATTTGAATATCTTCAATGTATTGAGAGACAGATCAAGGAAAACATTGACAAAAAAAAGTTAAGGAAAATACAAACAATACTCTACAACAATTTAGGAAAACAATACAAGAACAAATAAACAAAAGAAAAAAGACTAAAAACAACAAACAGAAATCCAGAATATTATTACTAAGATTTTAGAAACAGATAACACTTTGAATGAGAAAAGGAATACAATCAAATGAATGGAAAATAGAATTAATGAAATTGAAGACAAATATCTCAATACTACTTTGCTAAGGGATCAGTCAGACAAAAGATCAAAACAAAATGAAGAAATCATAAGATTCATGTGGGATACCATCACGAGTAATAACCTACATGTAATCTGAATTCTAGAACAGGAACAGACACACAAAACCACAGAGAAAATTGTCTAAAATTAGTTGGAAGAGAATTTCCCTACTATGAGACAAGAATATATCAATTCAAGAAATTCAATGAACGGCAAACAGGACAGATGCCCCCAAAAAAAGATCTCCAAGACATATCAACATATCATGATCAAACTCACCAAAACCAAAGACAAAGAAAGAATCCTGAAAGCAGTACAGAAAAAAGCAAAGTTACGTACAAAGTGGAACCAGCAGATGAGAAGATAATGGGATTTTATATATATATATATATATATATATATATATATATATAGTATATAAAACAATGTAAACAAAATTCCAACCAAGAATTATGTACCCAGGAAAACTGTGCTTCAAATATGAGGGTGACATTAGGAGATTTCCAGATAAGCAGAAATTAAGGGAATTTGCTAAAAACAGACCAACCCCAAAAGAGGATACAAATAATGCAGTTATAGAACTTCTAAATGGTGAAGAGTGAATATAGGTGCAAGATAGACCAGACAGTTTTAAATTCAGGAAGAAAATAATAAATCACAGGGTAATGCCAAAGAAGAGTAATAAATGTTCACATCAAAATAAAAATAGAACAAGCAAAAACATTTAGTACATACTAAAACAATGGGAACGAAGGAGATGATAACATGATCCATAAACAAAATGAGCTCAACACAGAAAATTATATAGAACAAAGAAATAATCAAAACCACAAAAAAACACATAACAAAATGACATCAATAAATTCATACTTGCTGATAATTATACTGAATGTCAATGGATTAAGTGCATCACTCAAGAGATAGACATGATATGATCCTGTATGTTGAAAACCCAAGAGACTCAGCAAAAATAAAAAAAAAACCTACTGGAACATATTGAAAGATTTAGCATAGAGGCAGTATAGAAGAACATACAAAAATCAGTTAGACTGCTCTATACCAGCAAAGAAATTTCTGAAAAGGAAATCAATACCATTTATAATAGGTACCAAAAAGATAAAATACTTGGGAATAAATCTTACCAGGAACACAAAAGACCTGTACGAAGAGAAGTACAAAACACTACTTCAAGAAATTATAAGAGATCTACATAAATGGAAGAACATACCATGCTCATAGATAGGAAGATTCAACATTAGGGAAATGTCAATACTACCCAAAGGAATCTACACATTCAATGAAATCCCAATCCAGATTCCATGAATACTCCTTAAGGACATGGAGAAACCAATCACTAATTTTATATGGAAATGAGAGACCTTAGATAAGCAAAGCACTACTGATGAAAAAGAACAAAGTAAGAGGTCTCACACTCCCAGATTTTAAAACATCATACAGCCACACTTGTCAAAACAGCTTGGTATTGGTACTACAACAACACACACATAGACCACTGGAACAGAATTGAGAACGTAGGAATACATCCATAGATCTATGGCATCCAATCTTTGACAAAAGGCCAAAATCCATTCAATGAGAGAGTCTCTTTTACAAATGGTGCTGGCAAAAGTGGTTAACTATTTGCAGAAACATGAAACAAGATCCATACCTCACACCATACACAAAAATAAACTCCAGATGGATCAGACTTAAATGTGAAACCTAAACCTTTAAAGTTCATCAGAGAAAAAATAGGGGCAAACTTAGGGGCCCTAATTTGTAGCATAAATAGACTATCAAGCATAACCCAGGATGCACACACAGCAGAAGATAAACTAGATGATTGTGACCCTCTAAATATTAAATTTTTATGTGCATCAAAAGACTTCTTCAAAAGAGTGAAAAGAGAACCTACAGAATGGGGGAAAAATTTTGCAATGACATATTGGACAAAAGATTTATCTCTAAAACTTATAGAAAACTCCAACACTTCAACATTAAAAAGACAAACAATCCAATTAACAAGAGTGCAAAAGACACAAACAGACATTTCACTAAAGAAGATATTCAGGCTGCCAATAAACACGTGAAGAAATATTCAAGATCTTTAGCCCTTAGAGAGGTACAAATGAAAACAACCATGAGATACTAGATCATCAAAGCATTAATTGCAAAGCTCAACAAGATCATACTTAAATTCTGGCAAGGATTTGGAGAGATTGGGAATCTCTTACACTGCTGGCAAGACTGTAAAAAGTTACAACCACTGTAAAAGTTTGTATGGCAATTTCTTATAAAAGTTGGAAATAGAAATACCACTTGATCCAGCAATCCTATTACTAGGTATATATCCTAAAGTAATGAGAGGCAGGACAAGAACAGATACATGCACACCCATGTTCATCACAGTGCTGTTCACAGTACAAAGAGATGGAAACTACCTAAGTACCCATCAACTGAGGAATAGATAAACTGTGGTACATACACACAGTGGAATATTATACAATCCTAAAGAATAATGTAGAATCTGAAAAACACCACATAACATGGATTAACTTTGAAGACATCATGCTTAGTGAAATAAGTCAATCACAGAATGTGTTAGTCCACTATTATAAAAAGTCAAGGAGTGGTTTATACATGGAAAGAAAGTTTCTTTGCTGGTTGCCAGGGATAAGAGGGGTGGGGAAGCTAAATTCCCAGATAGATTGGAAACAAAATATATATATAGGAGCTCTGGTATCCTATTGACTAAAGCATTTGACTGCTAACCAGAAGGCTGGATGTTCAAACCCACCAGCCACTCCTCAAAAGGAAGGTTGGACAATCTATTTCTGTAGTGATACCACCTCGGAAACCCACGGAGGGGTCATTATGACTTGGGTCTGACTCGAAGGCACATAACAACAACAACAACAACAGCAAGTATAACATACCATACAGCCATATATATACAGATATATATATCTCAAGAGATTATTAGTCGTTACCAGAGGTAGGAGAGAGGGGGAAAGGGAAAGCTTTTGTTTGTGGGGCATTGAATTTATCCTAGTGGTGGTGGGATATTTTGGAAAAGGATAGAAGGAATGGTGGCACAACATGAAAAATGTCATCTTTTACCCTGAGCGGTAAATGTGGAAATTGTGATACTGTCAAATATCTTGTTGTGTATGTTTTCACCCCAATAAAATTGGGGGAAGAAAAAGATTATAGTCTTGAAACTCCTGTGACAGTTTTATTCTGTTCTACAGGTTCTCGTTAAGTCGATGTTCAAATATATAGTTAATTAATTAATTTATTTTTTCCATTCTGTAGATTGCTTCTTTACTTTCTTGGTAAAGTCCTTGGATACACAAAAGTTCTAAATTTTCATGAAGTACATTTTGTTGATTTTGTCTTTTGTTGCTCTTGTTTTTGGTGTCATATCTAAGAATCCATTGTCAAAAATTAGACTTTGAAGCATTATCTCTAAGTTTTCTTCTAAGGGTTTTATGGTATTAGTTCTTTAATTTAGATCATTTATCAATATTGTCTTAAATTTCATATATGGTGTGAGATATGGGTCAAACTTCATTGCTATGTATGTGGAGAATCAGTTTTCCTAGAACCATGTATTTAAAAGGCTATTGTTAATGGAACTGGTACTCTTTTTAAAAATCAGTTGACCAGGTTTATTTCTGGATTGTCAATTCTTTTCTTGTACTCGTATGTGTGTGTGTG
>NW_006921702.1:9242014-9247505 GCF_000298275.1 Orycteropus afer afer | reverse complement strand
CCACTCCTCGGAAGGAAGGTTGGGCAATCCTACTTCCGTAGTGATACTGCCTCGGAAACCCAAGGAGGGGTCGCTATGAGTCAGGGCTGACTCGATGGCACATAACAACAACAACAACAAGCAGCTTTTTGGGACCTCTGGTAGCATAGTGCCTAAGGCATTTAACTGTTAACCAGAAGCCTGGCATTTCAAACCCACCAGTCACTCCTTGGAAGGAAGACTGGGCAATCTACTTCTGTAGAGATACCGCCATGGAAACCCAAGGAGGGGTTATCCCAAGGAGCTATTGACTCAATAGCAGTGAGTTTAGTTTGGTTTTAGTATATTTCTGGTGGATTTTTTGGTTTTCCTATATGTATATAACCATGTCATCTGCTTCTTCTTTTC
Organism: Orycteropus afer afer; assembly: GCF_000298275.1. Classification (NCBI taxonomy): domain Eukaryota; kingdom Metazoa; phylum Chordata; class Mammalia; order Tubulidentata; family Orycteropodidae; genus Orycteropus; species Orycteropus afer. The sequence continues at coordinate 9,247,118 of NW_006921702.1, read as the reverse complement.
TAGTTTTGATAGTTTTAATTTCTTTTTCCTATCAAATTTCTCTGGCTACAATTCCCAATTCAATGCTGCAAACAGATGTAAAAGCAGACATTTGTGTCTTGTTCCTGATGTTATATGGAAATGTATCAACATTTCTCCCTTAAGTATGAAGTTAGCTGCAGGTTTTTCATAAAAACACATCTTCATGTCGAGAGATTTCCTTTCCAACCTTAGGTTTTTCAAGATTTCCCTTCAAATCCTTTTTTTTTTTTTTAATCATGATACAGTTTTGGATTTTTTCAAATGCTATTCCCACACCATAATAATTATATAATGATATGAATATTTTTCCTGTGTTCTTTCAATGTGTTATCTTATTGAGTGATTTTTTTTTCTTCTTTTTAATGTTGTAGTGTCAATAGTCATTTTTAATAGAGAAATGCTCTTTTCATAAACTGAGTTATGAATTGTTTCCTCTTTTTCTAATGTTGGAAGAATTTGAGAAATATTGGTGTCATCATATATTTTATTTATAAAAATATTTTCTGTATATATGTTTGGGAGAATTGTCTAACATTTTCTTTGTGGAAGGTTTTTGATTAATGATTGAATATCTTCATGTTTTATGGATTTTTTTGAGATTGTCTATTCTTTATTGAGTAATTTTGGGTAGTTTATGTATTTCTAGAGATGTGCATGATTCATTTAGTTTTTTTAACTTTTGGCATACTTTTGTGCATTCAGTTTTCTAATAACATACTATTTCTGTAGTGTAATACAAAACTAACTTTTGGATTTAGTTATTTGCATCTTCTGTTTTTTTAAATTTGTGAGACTACCTAAAGATTTTTAGATTTCTACAATTGCTTATTTATCCATGGACTAGTGTTGTAGTATGGGATTTTTTTTTTTTTTTAATTATTATTGTGATTTGAGTGAAAGTTGACAGGGCAAATTCACTTTCCATACAGCAGCTCGCACACACTTTGTCTCATGACACTGACTGCAATTTTCCACATTGTAACAGCTCCCCTTCTTCTTCCTCCCAATAGATGCCTCTTCCCTGTGTCGTTCCCTCCCATACACTCTGTCTCCCAAGCTTTCTCCCTGTACATACACAGCCCCATGATTGATCTCTTCAAGGAGTGTTTCTACCTAATGTAAATGTTCAGCTCATATGCATGTCTTTTGTTTGGCTAGAAGCCACAGGAGTGGGTTCAACTCCAGACCTGAAGGGCAGCTAGTATCCACAGTCTTAGTGGTTCCATCAGGCTCTATAAGACCAGCAAGCCAGGTTCTTTATATTTTTATTTTTTTTTTAATGATTGTGACTTTTGTTCCACATTATTCTCCCACTCTAAGCAGGATCTCCTACAGAAATTCCCCTCCGAGTGGTTGACAGTGGTAGACAGACACCATCTATCTGGTCTCATAGTTGTATAGGCTGAGTATATATGGTGTACCAGTCACTTGGACTAATTTTTTCCATGAATCTTTGGTTTTCTTTATTCTTCTTTACTCTGATGAGGAGAGGCCTATCATTGCATCTAGATGGCAGTTTTAAAGATCAGTCATTACTCACCAAAGTGGGATGTAGAACAATGTTTTTATTTAGTATGTTATGCCAATTGAGCTTGATGTCCCCTAGGACTATGGTCCCAAGCCCACAGGTCCAACTACTTGCTCCTTCTGGGTAGCTGGCTGTGGCCAAGAAGGGACTACAAACTTGTCCATTGTCAGCTCTACTATACACCTGGGAATTCTTATAGAACATACAAATACACTTGTAGAACGATTGTCTGCCAACCCTATACATGGTCATGGGCACAGTCCCCCCTACATAGACATACGTAATAGTTCAGCCTGTCCACCCATCTATCCACCCATATATCAATGTTTGCCTTCACTAACAATACCGTACCATACGTGCAAAAGAGTTCATCTTTGTTGTCTATACCTCCCAAGCACTCTCTGTCTTCCTCTTCCTTGATGCCACTGTATTGATCACTCACATTTGATACATTGTCCTTCTCTTCACCCAAATCAATACTTGTCTCTACCTATCTAACAGTGTTCCCTCCCCTGCTCTCCCACCACTGGTAACCAACAAAGAAAATTCCCTTCCATATATAAACTTATCCTTAACTTTTACAATAATGGACTAATATAACATTTATTCTTCTGTGATTGACTTATTTCACTCAGCATAATGTCCTCTGAGTTCATCCACATTATGTGGTGTTTTACTGATTCTACATTATTCTTTAGGGTTACACGGTTTCTACCATATGTACCATACTATGTGCCATAGTTTGGTTATCCTTTCTTCTGTTGATGGGCACCTAGGTTGTTTCCCTCTTTTGGATAGTCTAAATAGTGCTGCGATGAACTTGGGCATGCATATATCTGTTCTTGTCCTGGCTCTCACTTTAGGTTATATACCTAGTAATGGAATGGCTGGATCAAATGGTATATCTAATTGAACTTTTTGGGCAATCGCCATAGTGCTTTTCACAATGGTTGTATCATTTTACAGTCCCTTCAGCAGTATATGAGAGTCCCAATCTCTCCATGTACTCTCCAGCATTTGCTATTTTCTGTCTTGTTGAACTTTGCTATTAATGCTAAGGCAAGATGGCTAATGGTGGCATACTATCTAAGGCATTTGACTGTTAACTGGAAGTCTGGTGGTTCAAACCCACCATCCATTCCTTGGAAGGAAGGTTGGACAATCTACTTCCATCGTGATTGTTGTTGTTGTTGTTATATATTTTTGAGTCTCGGAAACCCAAGGAGGGGTTATTATGAGTCAGATCCGACTCAACAGCAGTGAGTTTGAGAGAGTAATGGCTAATGATCATGAGCATTTCTTCTTGTCTTTGTTTGCTGTCTGAATATCCTCTTTGGGAAATGTCTATTAGTCTTCTGCCTACTTTTTAATTAGATTATTTGTCTTCTTGTTGTTGAGGTATTGGAGTTTTCTATAGATTTTAGATAAAAGACCCTTGTCAGATATATCATTGCCAATTTTTTTTTTTTCCCAATCTGTTGGTTCTCCTTTGATTCTTTTGGAGAAGTCTTCGGAAGCACATGCGATTTTACTTTTTAGAAGAACCCATTCATCTGGTTTATCTTCTGATTTTTGTGCATTTTGGGTTATGTTTGATAATGTATTTATGCCATATATTAGGACCCCTAAATTTGCCTCTAGTTTTTCCTTGAGGAACTTTATAGTTTTAGATTTCACATTTAAGTCTTTGATCCACGTGGAGTTAGTTTTTGTGTATGGTGAGAGGTACGGATTTTGTTTCATTTTTCTGCAAATGGATATCCAGTTTTGACAGCACCATTTGTTAAACAGACAATCTCTTCCCTATTTAATGGATTTCAGCCTTTTGTCAAAGATCAGCTGACTATAGGTCAATGGATCTACTTCTGGGTTCTCAATTCTATTCCATCAGTTTATGTGTCTGTTGTTATTGTGATATCAGGCAGTTTTGACTACTGTGGCTATATTGTAGGTTTTGAGATCTGGCAGTGTGAGACTTCCTACTTTCTTCTTCTTCTTAATAATGCTTTGCTTATCCAAGGTCTCTTTCCTTTCCATATAAAGTTAGTGATTGTTTTTTTCCATATCCTTAAAGAATGTTGATGGGATCTGGATTGGGATTGCTTTGAATGCAGAGCTACTATTTGTAGAATTGACATCTTCACAATGGTCAATCTTCCTATCCATGAGCATGGTATGTTCTTCCATTTATGGAGATCTTTTATGGTTTCTTGAAGAAGGGTTTTATAGTTTTCTTTTTTTTGTTGCTGGTAAGATTTATTCCCAAGTATTTTATTATCTGGTAGCTATTATAAATGGCCACTCCTTGGAAGGAAGGTTGGGCAATATACTTCTGTAGTGCTACGACCTTGGAAACCAAGGAGGGGTCACCATAAGTCAGATCCAACTCCATGGCAGTAGGTTTTTTTTTTTTTTTTTTGTAGTTGTTTTGTTTTTTGATATTGTAAATAGTATTAATTTCCTTATTTATTTTTCATCAATCTCATTGATGGTGTAGAGAAATCCAACTGATTTTTGGATGTTTATCTTATACCTGCCACTATGCTAAATCTCTCAATTAGCTCCAGTAGATTTTTTACTGATTATCTTGGGTTTTCTAGGTAAACAATCATATCATCGACAAATAGGAATAGTTGGACTTCTTCCTTACCAATTTGGATGTCTTTGAATTCCCTTTCTTTCCTTATTGCCCTGGCTAGGATTTCCAGGACAATGTTGAATAGGAGTGGTGTTAGAGGGCATCCTTGTCTGGTTCCTGTTCACAAGGGGAATGGTTTCAGTCTCTCTCCATTGAGAATAATATTGGCTGTTGGTTTTGCATATCAAACTGTGCCCTTTATTATGTTGAGGAATGTTGCTTCTATTCCTATATTGCTGAGTGTTTTCATCAGGAATGTTGTTGTGTTGTTGTTATGTGCTATCAAGTCAGACCTGACTCACAGTGACCCCTCCTTGGGTTTCCGAGGCAGTATCACTACAGAAGTAGATTGCCCCATCTTCCTTCCAAGGAGTGGCTGGTAGGTTTGAACCATCAGCCTTCTGGTTAGCAGTCAAGTGCCTTAGGCACTAAGCTACCAGAGCTCTTTTGATCAGGAATAGGTGTTGGATTTTATCAAATGCTTTTTCTGCATTGATTGATATGATCATGTGGTTCTTTTCCTTTCCTTTATTTATGTGGTGTATGATGTTGATTGTTTTTCTAATGATGAGCCATTCTTGCATACCTGATATGAACCCCCCTTAGTCTTGATATGTTGTTGAAGTCTATTGGCTAGGATTTTCTTGAAGATTTTTGCTTCCGTATTCATGAGGGATATAGGTCTGTAATTTTCCTTTTGAATGGTGTGTTTGCCTGGTTTTGTTATCAAGGTTATGCTTGTTTTGTAAAATGAATTTGGGAGGATTCAATCCTTTTCTATGTTTCAGAATACTTTGATTAGAATTGGTATCAGTTATTCTCTGGATGTTTGGTAGAATTTTCCAGTGAAACTATCTGGGCCAGAACTATTTTTTTTGTTGGTAATTTTTTTCTATGACCTGTACACTTTCTTTTTT
>NW_006921702.1:9233471-9237404 GCF_000298275.1 Orycteropus afer afer | reverse complement strand
GCTGTATGAAAAGTGAATTTACTCTGTAAATCTTCACCCAAATCCTAATAAAAGAAAAAAAAAAAAAAAAACAACGTCAGTGTTCTTAATTTTTTTCTATTTTCTACTTTCTGTTTCATTTATTTCTGCTCAAATCTTTATTATTTCCTTTCTTCTAGTGTTTATAGGATTTTCTTGCTGTTCTTTTTCTACTTGTTGGAGATGTTGGTTTAAATTGTTGATTTTCACTCTTTCTTCTTTTTTGATGTGTGCATTTATTGCTATAAATTGGCCTCTGATCAATGCTTTTGGTAGATATTGGTATGTTGTGTTTTCATTCTCATTTGATTCAAGATATTTTTTAAGTTCTTTTTTACTTCTTCTATTGTCCAGTCATTTTTAAGGGGGGTGTTGTTCTTTTTCCATATCTCTGCTCTTATTTCCATTGCTCTTCCTATTGCTGATTTCTAATTTGATAGCACTGTGATCTGGGAAGGTGTTTTGCAGTATTTCAATGTTTTTAAATTTTTTAAGACTTGCTTTATGACCTACCATATGGTCTATCATGGAGAATGTTCCATGTGCACTGGAAAAAAAAAAAAAAGTATATTGTGCTGCTGTTGAGTGAACTGCTCTGTACATGTCTATAAGGTCAAATTGATGGGTTGTATTGTTAGCTCTTCTGTGTCTTTGTTGAGTTTCTTTCAGTTCTATCTTTCATTGAAAGTAGTATATTAAATTCTCCTACTATGACTGTGTATTTATCTATTTGTGTTTTCAATTTCGTAAAAGACTGATTTATGTATTTATGCTCTTTAAGTGGGTTTGTAGATATTTAATATGGTTATATCTTGTTGTTCAATTGATCCTATAATAATTATATAATATCATTCCTTGTCTCTCATGAGGTTTAAGTTTTTGTCTTAAAGTCAATTTGATCAGAAATTAATATTGCCACTCCTCCTCTCTTTTAGTTGCCATTTGCATGATATATCTTTTTCCAATCTTTGATTTTTAGTCTATTTTTGTCTTTGTCTCTAAGGTCTGTCTCATGTAGACAACATATTGATGGGATATGTTTTCTTAAACAGTCTGCAACTCTCTATCTCTTGCGTGCTACATTCAATCCATAACATTCAGTGTAATTATTGACAAGTGTGAATTTGTTGCTATCAATTTGTTATGTGGCTTTTCATGGTCTTCTTGGTTTCTTTGTTCCATATAATTTTATGTACTGGACTCATTATGTTTATGAGTAATGTTAGTATTTTGTTGTTATTGTTTTAGTATTTGCTAACTATTTGTACTTGTCCTCTTTTTTATTGTGCTGTGAAGGTTTATCATTTTTCTTGGATGTTACCCTGTGATTTATAATTTTTTTCCCAGAGTTTAGAACAATCCATTCTATGTTACAACTGTCTTGACATCCTCACATTTTATAAGTTCTCTAACTACACTATTTTTCCCTCTTTTTGTTTTGTAGTGTTTCTCATTTGGTAATTGATGTTTCTGGTTCTCTTTACAATCTTGTAAGCTTATTTTGCTTTGGATAATTCCATAGCACTGTTGAGTTCTGGGTTTTGTCATCTTGTGTACTAATGGTCAGATGTTGTTTGCTATTATTCATTCTCTGTTCAAAGGACTCCTCTTAGTATCTCTAATAAGGTTGGTCTGGTTTTAACAAATTCCCTTAATTTCTGCTTCTCTGCATATCTTCCTGTTTTACTCTCATAATTGAGGGACAGTTTTGCTGGGTATGTAATTTTTGGTTGGAAATTTTTCTCTTTCTAGGTTTTATATATACCATCCCATTGCCTTCTCACTTGCATGGCTTCTGCTGAGAAATCAGAGCTTATTCTTATTGGTTGTCTTTTGTAGATAACTTTTCATTTTTTCCATGTTGCTTTCAGAATTCTTTCTTTGTCTTTGGATTTGATGAGTGTGAGATGATAAGTCTTGGTGATTTTCTTTTGGGGTCTATACTATTTGGTGTTTGTTGGGCTTCTTGAATGAATATATTCTCATCTGTCATCATATCTTGGAAGTTCTCTTCCAACTAATCTTGGACAATTTTCTTAGTGATTTTCTTTTTCCCTTCCTGTTCTGCAGCTCTGACTACACATATTATTCTCTGTTTTATGATTTCCCACATGAACCTTAGGTTTTCTTCATTTTCTTTTGATCTTTTTTCTGATTGATCCCTTTCCAAAGAGGTATTCAAGTATTTGTCTTCAATGTCATTAATTCTGTCATCCATTGATTGGATTCTACTCCTTTGCCATTTCAATGTGTTATCTATTTTTGAAAACTGTATTAATATTCTGGATTTCTATTTATAGATTTTGAATTGTGTTTAATTTTTCATTTATTTTGTCATTTTTTTCTTGCATTTTCTTCTGAAATTTTTCTAGGGTTTTATCTGTGCCTTGCTTAATTTTTTCAGTGTTTTCCTTGATCTGTCTCTCAATCCTTTGAAACTACCTAAATATGATTCGTTCTAATTCCTTATCAGGGAGTTCCAATGCTGCTGCTTTTTCTGAGATGGGTTCTGGGTCTGTATCCTGCTCCCTTTTTTCTACCACTTTATCTTGCTTCTTTGTGTGGACTTTGATGATTTCTTGTCTCTAAGACACTGTGAAGTTGTAGTCTGATCTCTGCTATTGTTTGTAAAGAGAAGTTAAGGGTGATTCAGGCTCTTGGTGGCCATTTATCATTGGCCAGTTGATGGGGAAGGTAGTGGTGGTTCTCACTCAGTAAGTGGACTGCAGGAGGTGTGCATGTAGTTAGGTCATATGGGCATGATTCCTGTCTCCCATGGTTGCCACTCAGTTAGGCAAAAACCATGACTGAAAAACCATCAAAAAAAGTGAAAGCAAGCAGTCAAAAAATCATCCTACATAAAAACACAGGAACAATCATTAAAAAAAAAAAATAAAACAGTATCTGGGGAGGGGGCAACAAGAGAAAAGAGGTAGAGTAGGATAATAATGAAGAAAAAATGGGAATAATGCAAAAAGATAAGCAAGGAATGGGATTAACTATGAGAAAGAAAATTAAATTGGGAATTAGGAACAGAGAAGAGAGAAAAAGCTGAAAACTAGAACCTGGGGAGAGATGAATAAACAATAATAATAAAAAGGATGAAAAAAAAAGGAATAATAAGAATAGGAGTAATTTTAATTTTAATTTTAAACAAAAACAAACAAATTGAAAAAAAAATGGAAAAAAAAAAAATCTGGGTCAGGTGAGACATAATACCCAGGCTCTGTCTGAGCACACAGACTGGGATGAAATTCCTGCAGGCCCAGAAGGTGGGTGGGGGTGAGAGATAGCTGCACATTCATTCACCAAGAGGGTGTGGGTTATAAGAGTAACAAAGGGAATATCACACCTTTCTAGTGTTTCACATCCAGAATGTCTTTGTGGTTCCCACCAAGTGGAACCTTTCCTTAGGTACCTGGATTCTGAGAGAATGCTGTCATTTTAAATATCCAAAATGGTCAAACACCTTGTAAACATTCAAAATGGCTGCACTCTCTGTCCAAGCAAAAATTCCACAGCTCACCCCATCTCCCTGTTCGCTGCTTCTCCTTTTATTCACTGGTCACCAGTGTAGTCCTCCATGCATCCCCTGGATAGCAGAGCCAATTTTTAGGTTAATTTCTAGGTTCTTACATGACTTGACAATATCCAAGCTATCCATGCCATCAGGCTCACTGACAGACTGCAGCTCCTTATGTCTCCTTTTTTGATGTTTTCATGAAGGTTCTTTTACTAGTTGGAGTTTAGTCCACCTTTGTATCCTTCCTTTCAAAGCTCAGAGCTCTGGGATTATCTTCTGTGTCTGTTTTAATTGGTTCCCCTTTTCTTTCTTTTCTTTGTTGAAGAGTGTCTGTGCAGTCAATCTGCCTATTTCCCCATCTTACTGGAACTCCCCAGAATTTTTTTTTTTTT
>NW_006921702.1:9217968-9233227 GCF_000298275.1 Orycteropus afer afer | reverse complement strand
CCAGTGATTTTTTTTTTTTTTTTTTTTTTTTTTTAAATATCTCTATTAGATTATATTAAATGATTTTCATATAGAAGTAAGAATCTTAGATGACAGTAGATTTTATTTTTATTGAACCATAACTCTCTTCTCTTACATGAAGGATAGTTTTTGTTTCATAAAAATGGAGAATGTTTTGGGAAGAGACTAGTATGTCTTCTGTTTTCATTACTATTACTATACATACTACAATTTTTATATGCTTAATGTTTTAATATAAAGTACATCAACTTTTTTTAAGCTCAAAATTTTCCTATTTAGCCAGCTGCAAAAAGGGCAGAAGGGAGGTATCATCTGACCTCTTGTAACTTTAAGAGGGGAAGAGAGAAGACCATCACCCTCAGCATTAACAGCTCAAGGTTGATTCCTATAAGGTGGAGATCAGACATTCCAACACCCTCAACTACCAATTCTAATCACAGCTGCACCTTCCATGTCACTTCCTGCGTCTCTGCTGGATTCAACAATGTATTGCAATGGCCACACAGAACTCAGAGAAAATAATAATGATTATGGGCCTTATTTAGGAAGCAACAGGTTACAGTTCTGGTTATGGAACAGTCAGGATATAATTCTTCTGTTAGGACACCCTTCCCTAAGCCATAGAATGCTTCTCTTTGGCTCTCATTCCCTTGGCCTGGCCTCTCTGCTTGGCAAGTGTTAAAAAGCTCTTTTAGCTCTGCTGATGTGTACCCATAGAAGCATACAACTCTGGGGATTCCATTTTTTACAACTCTTTTGGATTTAGAGGTGAAAATAAAGTATCTCTGAGTTTCTGTTAAAAAAAACCAAAAATCTACTTTGCCAATAAGACTCTACCAAAAGCATTCAGCTTTCTTTCCCTTTTCACCAGGAAGCCCATGGGTCTGTCTCATTCTGATTTCTTGGTTCTGTTGTCTCTGCTACTGCAGTTTCTCTGCCTCCATCTTTTGCTGGCTCTCACTTTCTTTCTCCACTTTAGCAAAGTGTTACATCTCTCTTTTTTCTTGGATCAAGGAAGTTCAGTGCAGTGGTCTCGGGTCCAAAAGATGTGCTCCACTTCTGGGTCTTCTTTCTTGATGGTAGTGAAATTCCCCTTTCCACCTCTTGGGTGGCTCATTTAAAGCCTTGCAAAATGGTAAAACTAACCAATCCCTACATTAAGGTTCCATACAATTTATTTTCACAGTCCTACCCCCCAAAACTTAACATGTACCTTATTTAACTTATCAGCAAGCTATCTAATCCACTGGGTGGGTCACAAACACCTCACAACTGTGTAATATCACCTATTCTTCTAGTAGGAATAAAAAATATTATGTCTAAAAGTCATATTAAGTAATTCACTGCATCATACCAGCCATGCCCTTTCCAATTGAATATATTTTTCTAATGTGTTTTTCTTTTGTTCTAAAATAATCTTGGCCATGTTCTTAATGTTTTGTTCAATGAAATGTCCCATTTGCACATTTATTTATTTATCTATCTATCTACTTATTTATTTACTTATTTATATACCCTTCCAAGGATCTAGAATTCAATCCTGTAAGGAATTCTTCATATTTTATATCAGTAATTGATTTAGAAAGATGTATATTGGTACAAGATATGCTCACTGCCCCTAAGATGTCTTTGTTTTAGGTCATTGCTTAGTAGATTTAAGAAGTATATTTTTAAAATCATAGGCTCACTGCATATGTTGTGTAGTTTATTTTTATGAAAGTTACTGCTGTGCTATTTGATGCTTCACTTTTTAAATTATTTTATCTTTTTGGGTTTCATGGCCTTTAGCATGAAAAAAGTGTCCTTAATTGACTTTTACTTTGTTTTTATTCTGAATTCCACAATGTCAGGTTACAAACATTGCTCATTTTATTTAACTTTGACTGCTATACTTTTTCCATATCTTTATTTTAGCATTTTTTGAATGCCTTCTTCCTCTATACCTTTTAAGATGTATCTTTTATATAACAATGAGGTTGATTCTTTATAATCCAATCTAAATTCATTTTTCTCACCAAAATGTAGGCATTTTCATTTTTTTCTAAAAACATAGTATACATTTACTCATATTCATTCTTATGTCTACAATATGATAATGTTTAATTCTGCACCAAAAATTTCACCCTAGATCATATATAGGCTGTTTGAGGGTAAGGGCTTTACACTGTAACATGGTCAATAGTATGCTGGCAATATTTAACAATCAGCTATCTGGTGAAAAAAAAAAATATTTTATTTGTGCCATGATGATGGCACTATGATGTAAACATATTGTCACTAAAGGTAGATTTCAGAAGAAGAGTACAATATTAGTAACAAATTCTTAATCCTTTCATGAAATATGAATAAAAATACAATATTTTCATTGTTACCAGATTTCCATCAGAAATATTAATGAAGAAAATCTTATAATTTTTACATGATTTTATAAAATTATTAATATTATTAATATGTAATTCTGCAAGAGAAAGCATTTGATTCTCAAACTTTAACCTACAGTAGCATCCTCTGTCTAGCACAGAAAAGCAAAAATTACTGAACTCTACTCCTAGAGTTTTTGATTTAGTAGGTCTCAGGTGGGGCTCAAAAGTTAGCATTTTATTAAGTTTCTGGGAGAAAAGGATGCTGGTCATTCAGGAATCATACTTTAATGAGTATTGAAAAAATGATGAGTAAAACAAATAAAATATCTCACTTCATTATTTACCATTATAACAAATCCTCCCAACTGGTAAATTATATTTAGCACATGTAACTTTGTATAAAGACGTTCTTGTATCTGTATCTAAGGTATTTGACTCCTACCCAGCAAGTTGGTGATCCAAACACATCAGCCACTCCTTGGAAGGAAGATGGGCAATCTACTTCCATAAAGATTTACTGTCTCAGAAACCCAATGGGGATTGTCATGAGTTGCAATCAGCATGATGCCAGTGATTTTTTTTTTTTTTTTTTTTTTTAGTGCATGGATATAAAATTTAATGGCCCATATTGAAATGTGTGGTAGGTAAAATTCCCCTCAAAAATATCCATTCTTATGCTCCAGAATCTGTAAACATATTATTTTGTGTGGGAAAAGGGACTTTGCAAGTATGATTAAAGTTAAGAACCAGGCAAGGATGCCCTGTATCACCACTTCTATGCAACATTGTATTGGAAGTCCTAGCCAGAGAATTTAAGCAAGAAAGAGAAATAAAAGGCAACCAAATTAGTTGGTTAAAGCATTTGATAAAATCCAACTCACATTCCTTGTCAAAGAAGAATTAAAACTCTATTTGCAGATCATATGATCCTATACATAGAAAATTCCAGAGATTCAGCAAGAAAACTACTGGAACTAATTGGAACATTCAGCAAAATGGCAATCTACTCAGTCAACATACAAAAATCAGTTGGATTTCTCTGTGTCAACAAATAAATCTCTGAAAGGAGATAAGGAAAACAATACCATTTACTATAGCTACAAGGAAGGCAAAATACTTAAGAATAAATCTTACCAAGGACACAAAAGAACTGTATATTAAAAAAAAAAAAAAAAAAAACTACAAGAAACTATAAGACGCCTACATATGTGGAAGAATATGCCAAGCTCATAGATAAGAACACTGAATATCATGAAAATATCAATACTACCTAAATAAATCTATCAATTCAATGTAATCCCCATCCAAAGTACATCAATATTTCATCAACATGAAAAACCAGTCACAAATTTCACATGGAAAAGAAAGAGAGCATGGATAAATAAATCATTACTGAAGAAAAACAAAGTAGGAAATCTCACAATTCCCAATCTCAAAACCTAATATACAGCCAGAGTGGTCAAAACAGTGTAGCACTGGTAAAATGTCAGACACATAGATTAGTAAACAGAATTGAGAACCCAGAAGTAGATTCATCCACCTATGGACAGATGATCTTTGACAAATGGCAGAAGCCTATTCAATGGTGAAGAGATAGTCTCTTTGACAAATGGTGCTGGCAAAACCGGATATCCATTTGCAGAAAAATGAAACAAGAGCCATAGCACACACAAAAATGAACTCAAAATGGATTAAAGATCTAAATTTAAAGTGCAAGCAAAATCTTTGGGACACACAAAAAGCAGTGATCAGAAGCCAATTTATAGCAATAAATGCACACATCATAAAGAAGAGCCAAAAGCAACACCATAAACCCACATCTCCAACAATTAGAAAAAGAAAAGCCTATAGTCACCAGAAGAAATGAAATAATCAAGATTTGAGGAGAAATCAATGAAACAGAAAATAGAAAGGCAATAGAAAAAATCAACAAGACCAGAAGTTGGTTTTTGGAACAGATTAATAAAATGGATGGACCACTGGCAAATTTAACAAAGGAAAAGTGTGAGAGAATACAAGTAACATGAATAAGAAACAAAATGGGTGACATCACAACAGAACCAACTGAAAAAGAAAGGATAATGTCAGGATACTATGAAGAACTGTACTCCAAAAAATTTAAAACACTGGAAGAAATGGACAGATTTCTAGAAACATACCACTTACCTAAACTAACACAGAGTGATGTGGAAAGGTTGAACAGATCCATAACAGAGGAAGAAATTGTACAGGTCATAAAAAATTACCAACAATAAAAGTCCTGGCCCAGATGGTTTCACTGGAGAATTCTACCAAACATTCTGAGAAAAACTGACACCAATCTTGCTCAAAATATTCCAAAACAAAGAAAAGGATGGAATCCTCCCCAACTCAGTTTATGAAGCAATCATAACTTTCATACAAAAACCAGGCAAAGACATCAGTCAAAAAAGAAAACTACAAACCAATATTCCTCATGAATACAGATGCAAAAATCTTCAACAAAATCCTAGCCAGTAGACTCCAACAACATATCAAGCAAATCATTCATTATGACCAAGTGAGCTTCATATCAGGCATGCAAGGATGATTCAACATTAGAAAAATAATCAATATCATCCACCACATAATTAAAGAAAAAGAACCACATGATCGTATCAATTGATGCAGAAAAAGCATTTGATATAATCCAACACACATTCTTGATCAAAACTCCCAGCCAAATAGGAATAGAAGGCACATTCATAAAGTTAAAGTCCAAAACTATCAAGTTCATGATAGACAAAATAAAGACAAACTTAGGGTCCCTAATTTATGGCACACATGGACTATCAAGCATAACCCAACATACACAAACAGCAGGAAAAAAACTAGATAACAAGGACATTCTAATAATTAGATTCTTAGGTCCACTGAAAGACTTCACAAAAGAGTAAAAAGAGAATTTATAGATTGGAAAAAAATATTTGGGAATGATATATCCAACAAAGGATTTATATCTAAAATTTAAAGAAAACTTCAACACCTCAACATCAAAGACAAGCAATCCACTTCACAAATGGGCAAAGGGCATGAACAGACACTTCACCAAAGAGGATATCAGGCAACAAACAAACAGAGGAAGAAATGCTTGTGATCATTAACCACTAAAGAAATGCAAATCATAACAACTATGAGATATCATGTCACACCAGCAATAGCTAATTTCAATAAGACAGAAAACAATGAATACTGCTGAGAGTGTGGAGAGATTGGGCCTCTCATACACTGCTGGTGGGACTGTAAAATGTTACAGGACTGTAGAAAATGGTATAGCACTTCCTTTAAAAGTTGGAAAAAGAAATATCATTGATACAGCAATCCCACAATAAGCAATGTATCCTAATGAGGTGATACCTGGAACATGAATAGATATATGCAAACCAATGTTAACTGAAGCACTATGAACAATAACAAAGAGATGGAAACAACCTAAGTGCCCATCAACAGATCAATGGATTATCAAATTATGGTACATACACAAAATGAAATGTTAAAGAATAATGAAGAGTTAGTGAATTACCCCACAATGTGGATGAACTTAAAGGACATTAGGTTGAGTGAAATAAGTCAATCACAAAAGGATGGACATTGTATGAGTCCATTATTGTGAAAAATCAAGAAAAGGTTTACACAGGGAAGGAATTTTTTCTTTGTTGGTTACCAGGGATGAGAGGATGAGTAAGGGAGGGAAAACAGATGGATCATTAAGAGACAGATTTTATATCGGTTAAGGGAAAAGGAATATAACAAAAGCATAACTAACACAATATCACTAAAGAAGAGGAAGACATGGAGAGGTGCACAAGAGATACAGACAATAAAGGCAAATACTATTGGATACACAATAATGCATTATCAGTAAAAGCAAACACTCATCTATGGGTGGTTATATTGGTAGACAGGCAGGAAGAGCAGATATGGATAGACAAAGGGGAATATACCCACGACCATATGCAGGTTTGGCACATGATATACCTACATATATATTTGTATTACTATAAAAATATTCATATGCAATTTAAACATAACAGGAGACAAAGTTAGGACAACTTCTTAGACACCTTGAGGGAGTGAGTCACCACACTTGAGGGCTCAGGACCATGGTCATGGGGAACATCAATCTTAGGTGGCACAACATGGTATACAGAAATATTGTTTTACATCTTACTTTGATGACTAGGGACTAGGGTGTTAAAAGCTTGCAAAAGGCCATCTAAGAAGCAGTTACTGTCTCTCCTCATCAAGATCAAAGAAGAGTGAAGAAAATAAAAGAGGTTTGGAAACAGTAAGTCCAAAGGACTAATGGAACATGGGAACTAAAGTCTCTATGACCTTGAGACCAGAAGAACTAAATGGTACCAGCTACCAATTCCAACCACTCAGAAAGGAATCAAAATTGGAGATCCTGGAAAGAGTGGGAGAACAATGTGGAAAAACACTCAAAATCATAAAAAAAGACTAGGCTTACTGTTCTTATAGAAAACCCCAAGACTATGTCCTCAAGTCATTCTTCAAGCATGGAATTAAACTCACTCTAGTGACTTAACTATAATCCAGACAATAGACAGAACTGATAGCTGAACACCTAAGGAGATGCATTCCTTAGAACAATCAACAACAGGAGATCAGAAGGCAGGATTTGCATGGGGAGAAAGGTAGGGGGGGCAGGAATACAAGACAAGAAGGACACAGGGGAAGGGTAACCACAGGGAGGAAGTGGGAGGTGAGCTCTTACTGAGGGGAATGTAATCAGTGTCACAAAATAAAATGTGTATGAATTGTTGAGTGTAAATGAATCTGCTTTGTAAACTTTCACCCAAATAGCAATAAAAATTTAAAATATGATAAATAAAAATACAATAAAATATTTCAATAAAATACAGAAATATAAATTTTATCCAACAATAACAAAATAAAACAATCACTACATTGGGAGATTATCTTGTATTATTGAGTGGGCTCAATCTAATCAAATGAATCCTTAAAAGTGGAGAATTTATAATAGCTGGATCATTTGACTGCTAATCAGACGCTGGCAGTTTAAACCCACCAGCCTCTCCTTGGAAGGAAGTTTGGGCAATCAACATCCATAATATTGCCTTGGAAACCCAAGGAGGGCTCACTATGAGTCAGATTCCACTCAACGGTAGTGAGTTTGGTTTCTTTTGGCTTTGAGGTCAGAGAAATGCAATGTGAAAAGAACTCAATCAGTCATTGCTGGCAGGTGGCCTCTTGGAGTTTATTCCCTAGATATGTCAGAAAGGAATAAACTTGATGGCATTAGGTTGTGGTTTGGTTTATACTACTTTAATATACTAATTTTGGCAAAATAATATCTAGGGGAAAAAAACAGGAAAAATGGGGAATTGGTAATAGACACATATACAGTATCCATTCCAACTCCTTTTGCCACAAGCTCAGGGGATATATTTAATAAAACTATCACTTCAGAGGCATATAATTAATAAAACATAAATACAATCAAATATCCTAATATGAAAATATTATATCTGTCTTAAATCACTGAGTCTAATGAATGAGTCAAATATATATTCACTGTACTTATTCATACTATGATAACAAACAGTTTCAATGAAAATTAATTCATTTTATTAGACCTTTCTACATAGAGACAATTTGTGATTTAGGGATTTCATAGATTGAATTGTTGTTGTTATTAGGTGCTGTCAAGTTGTATCTGACTCAGTGATAAGAGAATGAAACACTGTTTGGATCTGTGTCATTCTTCCAATTCTTGCCATGCTCAAGCCTGTCATTGCAGCCACTGTGACAATCCATCTTTTTAAGGGTCTTTCCCTTTTTTTACTGACCCTTTACTTTTCCAGGAGTGATACCTTTTCCAGGGACTGGTCCCTTCTAACATTCTGGTCATTCTTGCTTTAAGGAGCATTCCGGCTGCACTTTTTACAGGATAGATTTATTCATTATTCTGGTAGTGCATGGAATTTCTTCACCATTACCAGTTTGAAGGCATCAACTCTTCTTAGTTCTTCCTTATTCATTCTCCAGCTTTCACATGCATATGAGTCTATTAAAAATAGCAGGCTTATATTAGGCACACCTTAGTCTTCAAAGTGAAATATTTGCTCCTTAACAACTTAAGACGTCTTTTGTAGCAGATATACCCAGTGCAATATGACATCTGATTTCTTGATTACTGCTTCCATGGGTGTTGATTGCAGAGCCAAATAAAATTAAATCCCTACAATCTCAATCTTTTCTCCATTTATTATTGTGTTGCTTATTAGTTCATTTGTGAGGATTTTTGTTTCCTTTATGTTGAAGTGTAATCCAAACTAAAGACTATGATCTTTGATCTTCATCACTATTGCTTCAAGTTATCTTCACTTTCAGCAAACAAGGTTGTGTCATCTGCATAACAGAAGTTGTTAGTCAGTCATCCTCCAATCGTGATGCTGCATTCTTCTTCACATTCTCCAGCCTCTCAGATTATATGCTGAGCACAGAGATGGAATAAGTATGGTGAAAGGATACAACCTGGAGGCACACCCTTCCTGATTTTAAATGATGCAGTATCCCATTGTTCTGTTTTTTTTTTTTTTTTAACTCTAAAATCCAAGAAAAAAAAGCATCTGCACACTATTTAAAATAATTGGTTCTATAGACAACCCCATTCCCTGCAGTACAGGTCTGTTTATTTAAAGATATAAAACAATCTTATTTAATCAAGCATTGGGAATGAGATGTTTGTTTTTTTAATTTTCAGAAATGTTAAATCAATTAAATTATATTTGAATGAACATCAACTGATTTCTGAATATATGACTATAGGAAAAAATACAGCAAAATACGTAGAAACAAATACAGCAAACGTGATGTTTGCTGTCAAACGATGTCCTTTAAGTCCAAAAATTGTTCTCAGCTTTTTAAAATTAGTAAAAATTATCATGGATTGTCAGACACATATATCCTGAAAGTAATAGATATCTAGACTATGTGTATTTCAGGTTATTTTAAGCATTCCTAGGGAAAAGTTGTTTTTGTTACAGAATACAGTGATAGGAATTTCCTGCACTTGGTATCATTTCTAAACTTTGAGTGATATAAACTTCTTTAGTCCTTATAACCGCACTATGTATTTCCACTGCTTTTTCCATTTCACCATTGAAGAGAAATCAGGCACAAAATGTTAATTAAAACTTGCTCTGTGTCACAGATGTAGCTAGGAAAGACCATGTTGAAATTCATCATGTTTCTCATGGATCCAGAGTTAACACCAGCTAAATTTGATTACACTTTTACAAAAATCATCATAATTTTACTTTTTATGCTGAGAGGATATTCTCCATAGAGTCATGAGATCACATGCCTAGAATTGATACATGATTCTCTGCTTCTTTTACATCCTTTTAAAATTCTCAATGTCTTGGTTCATTTTTTTTTCAACGTTACATAATTCAGTCTTTGTGAAACCTGTCACTTTATTTCCTCTGTCAAATATAAGCTGGGTTTACTTTAACAATTCAACAAAATTTATCATGAATTGATTTTTTTTCATGCTATAACCTCCCGTAAATCCACTGTGTTAATAATTGGAGGAGATCTACTTTGTCAAAATAGTTACTATAGCTGAAGATAGAATGGATCGTTGTAAATATCTGTATGTGTTGGTAACCTTTTCAAACTGCCAGTTTCATTTGTATCTACAAAGTTTAAAAGATACTTAGTTCACCCAAACCTTCTGGATGACATAAAATCCAATTCTCAGTGCCTGAATTGCAATCCTGGGATGTAACAGGCTCCCTCTGTGTGTCTTGTACCATGATTGATTTTTCAGATGCTCCTCAGCAATTCACTTGTCACTTAATTGAAAAAAAGGGGGGGAAAAAGTTCTCCATACCTTCAGATTGTGTAATCACAAAGCAAAGTAGATTTTCTCCTAATTAGAAAGAACCCAAATGATTTAATGAGATGAGGTTAACTACAGACAATGGCTTAATATAAGAAATCTAGCCCCTACAGTACTTGGTATCATAGATACATATGATTCCACAGTAGCACAGTAGCTTCTAGATTTGGGGGTTTACAAACCAATCATGTTTCTATAAATTATTGTAGGGATAATATAGGGTTGGTAACTTTTTAATTTCCTAGCTGTTGTTAGCTGCCATTGAATCAGCTCTGAATTATGGAAACCTTATGTATAACAGAACAAAATATTGCCCAATTCTTCACCTTCTTCATGATTATTAATGTGGTCAAGTTCATTGTTGCAGTCACTGTGTATATTTGAGTACCTCAAAGCCTAATGGGTTGTTTTCTAGCACTACATCATACACTAGAAGGACATTTGGTGTTACAGTGGTTAAGGCATATTTCTGGTAACCAAAACGTTGGTGGTTTGAACCCACCAGCTGCTCCACAGGAGAGAGATGAGACAGTCTGCTTCCATAAAGATTTACAGTCTTGGGAGCCCAGTGGGGGTCTCAATGAGTTGAAATTGACTTGATGCCATTGAGTTTTTTTGGTACATGTCAGACAATATTTTGTTGTGATTTATAGGATTTTTTGTTGAATAATTTTTAGAATTAGTTAGGCCTTTTTTCCTAGTAAGAACATTTCAATGCACACATGTGTACATACACAAACATCCCTGCACATGATTCACCACAACCACAGCACACACATAAATTACCATATACTGTGACCTTTACATTATAAATGAACAGTTATTTTAATGAAAAAGCAAGAAACCAAAAATAGGAAAAGACAATTTCCGAGCAAATGATAATTTGTTAAATAAAACAATTTAGCCTTGGAAAAATTGTACAATGAATTTTTTCCCATATTTCCATGCATATATAACAATATATTTGTAAAACAGAACTGATCAGAAAAATAGTTATTTTGTAGATCATAAAATCCCAAATGAAGTTATAATAATTAATGAAATTATCAATTCAATACTTGGATATTATTTTTTGAACATACCAGTCATTCAGATATTTGGACATCTATCAATTCAGCAGATACTTAACAAATGACTACTGCATGTCTAATTCACATATGTAGACAAGAAATGAACAAAATTTAATGCCAATAACATTGTTGAAGGTCCCATAGTACACTTTCTGTGAGATTTTGCACTACTACCTTCTTCTCTGGCATCTCTGAGACTAGGCACATCTGCTAGTATTACTGGCACCAAGTAAGCTTGCCATTTGTTTACTTCAAGCAAACTGTGATCAAAAGCCCCTAACATAAGCTAAAAAGATAGCTTAGTAGAATCAACATCTGGTGGATAATACTTAAATTCCTAACAATCCTCCTTTTACATCCTGGTAGGGTAAAATCAATCTTCCCTTTACCAGGAAAAATGCAATAAAATATAACTTTCTCAGTGTGAGTTTGTCAGTTTTGAACTTTTCAAACTAAATCATATTTGGTTTTTTTCTGAGACAACTGGTAACTTTTGAAAGATTCATCATATTTTCTTTGGACACACAGGGGATATGATGAAAATCTTTCAATATCTTTTTCTGTCTTCTGTATGAAACATAAATTTTAAGTTGAGAAACAATATATTAATACACTTTGAAATTGTGCTTATTTTTATTATAAAATGATGAAAATACACAATAAAAGCTGAAAATTACAGTAAGAATCTAACATAATATGTAATAAAACCAAACTTAAGCTAAACTCACTGCCATCAAGTCAGATCTGACTCATAGCAACCTCTCCTTGGGTTTCCAAGGCAGTATCACTATGAAAGTAATTGCCCAATTTTCCTTCTGAGGAATGGCTGGTGGGTTTGAACCACCAGCCTTCTGGTTAGCAGTCTAATGCCTTAGGCACTCTTGCCACCAGAGCTTCCATGTGTAATAAAAGTTGTGTTTAATTTTGACAATGGTATAATATTATAATATATATATTTTTCTGTAGTTAATAACTTTTTTTTCAACTACATTTGCCTTCCTCATTCTAAAATCAATCAGAGAAAATGGAAATTCCAGGATCTTAGAGTAATAAAATCCTTGAGAACTACTGATTTAAATATTATTATGCACTGTATTTATAGGACATTATTAATGGAGCCTGCATTCCTTATGTAAGTTATAAGCCATGTACAATCCAAGAAATTAAAAAGAAAAAAAGTTCTAATCCTTACTGGAGAGGGCAGCGGTGGTTGAGTGATAGAATTCTTGTCTCTCATGCAGGAGACCTGAATTTGATATTCGGCCAATGCATTTCAAGAGTAGCCACCATTCAGTCCTTCAATGGATGGTTGCATGGTGGTATGATTCAGGGTTCAGTTAACTTACAGAGTAAGAAGGACAAGGAGGAAAGCCTCGATAATCTACTTCAAAAAATCAGCCAGAGAAAATCCTATGTATCATAAGAGGCAGATCCCATTGTGCTTGGGCTAGCCATGGGTTGGGACAACTTAATGGTAACTAACAATAAAAAAAACAGTGGCCAATGGAGGAGTCTACAACAGCAACAACATTGGTTATAATGTATAAATAAGGAGAGAAATATTACTAGGAAAGAAAGTAGGTACTTTACTAAATAAATTTCATATCCTCATTTTCTACAGAAAATAATCTTGTTTTCTCTATGGCATATAGGTTGATAGGAATATATAATTTAAAAACCCATGTTCCAAAGAGAGACCTAACCAAACATACTTAGGATGAAAGTTTTAAAATTGATGTACCATAAAAAGAGAATGGTATGTAAACCTATTAAACTAGACTTTCTCATTCCTTTGGCATTTCAGTTATGAGTTATAGAATAAATTTAGTTGAGTGTCTATTATACTGTTTTAGCACAATTTTCCTTTTCCAGTTTTATTAGGTTCTCTAAGAGGTCCTATTAGCTAGGAAAGAAAAAAAAAAAAAAACATACTTCTTTCACAAATCTTCATTTAGAATGTTAATAAGTATAACCTGTATACTTACAATGTAAACAAGGTTTTAGGATAATAAACATACAATTTTAGAAAATATATTGTGTATTCACTAACACTTCTTAGAGAACAATGTTTCAATGAGGATTTTGATTGGGCACTAAACAGCTAACCAAACATTTCTCTATCAAAACTCTAGAATATTTCAGTAATTTGGGATTTTACATGGGAAAAAATGGATTATTTTGGAGTAACTTGAAATGTAACGGAATGGTAATTATATAATTTACACTTTAGTTAATTAAAGTATAATTATGTAAAGACAAACACACACACCAAAGGGAGTGGGGAGCCTACTATAGCACACAGAAACAACTAGAGTAACATATATTACGTATTAATTACATGTTACCAGAATTCATTTACTGTGACTATTACATTCACAGCTCAGTAAAAACCTTAGTGAAATATAGCCCTATCATTAATAAAACCTACTATTTTTCATGTTTTCATGTTCATCTTTTGTCAATTAGACTATGCTTAATCTACTCTCAATATCCTGAAAACACTATGTTATAGATTGTATAAGATAACTTAAATATTTTCTCTAATTTAATGTAATATGCTTTACAATCCTCTCAAAACTCTTATTACTAACAGAAAATAATTCTCATTTTGACTGTAATTGTTCTATCTCTGGATTTTAATGGAATGTTCATTGGTTTCATCACTGTACAAGATTGTAAATATGTTCTGGGAGTACTTCTTACTTATTGCTCAGAAATGGAATATCTAGACATATCAAGATAATCCATTTCTGAGCAATAACTAAGAAGTACTCCCAGAATATATTGATAATCTTGTATAGTGATGACACCAATGAATGAATATCTAGACATGTCATAGGAGCTCTTGCAGCACAGTGCCTAAGGCACTTGACTGCTAACCAGAAGGCTGGTGGTTCAAACTCACCAGTCACTCCTTGGAAGGAAAATTGGGCAACCTACTTCCATAGTGATACTGCCTCAGAAACCCAAGGAGGCATCGCTATGAGTCAGGTCCAACTCAACAACAAATAACAACAACAACAGATATGTCAAGGAGTCTTTGTGTAGTGCAAATGGTTAAGTGTTCAACTACTATCTGAAAGGTTGGTGGATGGAACTTACTGAGATGGACCATGGAAGACTGGCTTGGCAATCTGCTTCTTGAAAGTCATAGCATTGGAAACTCTCTGGACCAACTCTACTTTGCCCACATGTGGTTACCATGTGTTAGACTTGACTAGACTATAATAGCAACAATGACAGCAGCAAGAACAACAACAGTATATCAAATTACCTGAAATGTCTGACAGGTTCTCGTGTCTGATTATCTTTGTCCTAGTTGTAGAGCAGGAAGAAAAATGTGCATAAATGTTAGACTTCATGTTTCTTTTTGAGTAAGTCAAATGACTTCTCTGACTTTTTACTGTATATGGCCCATAGCCTTGAGGCAGCAAGAACCTATAAGATGTGGTCTGTCTATAAGTCTTGCACCTAGGTGCCACTGGAACCAAATTAACTTATTTATCTGATAAAACAATTGTCCTTTTTCTCCCTTTGGGTGCTGTATGTCAAACCTGAAACAGGGAATTTGGTTGAAAATATGATCTTCCTATATGAAATTTCAGTAGGCTAGAAAGCAGAAGCTATCTAGATTTTGCCTAAGGACTCAGAATTCTCTTTGATAGCATAAGATGCTGCATCTCTTCTTCTCTGCTGAATTCAAATGCATCACAAAAGGACAAATATAGTATGAGTCTACTATTACAAAAAGTCAAGGAAAGGCTTACATGCAGAACAAAACATTGCTTTGATGGTTACCAAGTATGGAAGGGTAAAGGAGGAAAAATGATTAAGTAGATAATTGTTGTTGGTAAGTGCCGTCGAGTCGTTTCCGACTCATAGCGACCCCATGC
>NW_006921702.1:9197881-9214374 GCF_000298275.1 Orycteropus afer afer | reverse complement strand
AGGGTAACAAGGGAACGTGTTCAGTGCAGATCAGTGAGTAAAGTAGATAATAGATACATATTAATTTGCATGAAGGGAAAGGCAATATACAATAAGAGGTGATCAGCACAATATAACTTAAGCAAAGGAAGACTGAGAAAGGTGCACAAGAGTTATAGACAACAAAGATAAATATTATTATGTACATAATCCTGCAATATCAGTAATAACAAACTATAATCTTTGAGTGGATACATAGGAAGACATGCAAGCTGAATATGCATTAGTAGGCAAACAAGACTGTAACCACAACTATATACAGGTTTGGAAAAGACATTTCTATGGAAGGATTTGTGTGTGCTGTAAATATATCCATGTATACAGTAGAGGAGTAAGTTTAAACATCTCAATGGATATTCTGTCAATTCCCAGAGCCTTGTTTTTCACCAATTCCCTGAGTACAGATTGGACTTTATCCTTCAGTACAATTGGTTCTTGATTATATGCCACTTCCTGAAGTAGTTGAACATTGACCAATTCTTTTTGGTATAGAGCCTATGTATTCTTTCTGTATCCTTTTGATGCTTCCTGGACCATTCAATATTTGCCCATAGAATCCTTCAATATTGCAATCAAAGGCTTGATTTTTTTTTTTTTCCAGGTCTTTTAGCTTGAGAAATGCTCCAGCATGTTCTTTCCTTTTGGTTTTCTAATTTCAGGTCTTTGCACATTTTATTGTAATACTTTCCTTTGTCTTCTTGAGCCAGCCTTTCAAAACTTCTGTTCAGTTCTTTGATTTTGTCATTTATTGCATTTGCTTTAGCAACTCTCCATTCAAGAGAAAGTTTCAGAGTCTCTTCTGGCAACCATTTTGATCTTTTCTTCCTTTTTTGCCTTTTTAATGACTCTTTGCTTTCTTCATAAATTAAGTTCTTGATGTCATCCCAAAGCTCATCTGGTCTTCAGCCATCAGTGTTCAGTGCGTAAAATCTGTTCTTCAGTTGCTCTCTAAGTTCAGGTGGGATATAATCAAGGTCTCATTTTGGCTCTAATGGGTTTGTGTAAATTTTCTTCAGCTTTAACTTGAACTTACATATGAGTAATTAATAGTCTGTTCCACAGTCAGCTTCTGTCCTTCTTTTGACGAATGATATGGAGCTTCTCCATTGCCTCTTTCCACAGATGTAGTTGATCTGATTCCTGTGTATTACACCTGGCCAGGTGCATGTTTGTGGCCACAATTTATGCTGTTGATAAAAGTTATTTGCCATGAATAAGTCATTGGTCTTGCAAAATTTTTCATGTGATCTCCAGTGTCATTTCTATCATCAAGGCCATATTTTCCAACTACCAATGATTATTACTTGTTTCCAATGTTCATATTCTAATCACTAGTAATAAACAAAACATCTTGATTGCATGTTTGATCAATAGCAAACTGCAGAAATTGGCAAAAATCTTCAATTTCTTCATCTTTGTTGTTAGTGGTTGGTGCTTAAATTTGAAGAATAGCAGTATTAACTTTGTTTTCCTTGTAGGTGTATTGATATTATTCTATCATTGACAGCATTACTTCAGGATACATCTTGAGACATTCTTTCTGATGATAAATAGTGTTTTGGTCATTACTCTGAATCTAACAGACATACCAGAAATGGATGACTTCAACAAACAGGGATTTATTCTCTTACAGTTTAGGATGAGAGAAGTCAGAGTTCAAAGAGCCAGCTCTAGGGGCTAGGTGACAGCTCCTCAGTCTTGGGCTTCAGTTCTGCCTCTTACTTCTGGCCCACTGAAGCTGGAGGCATCTCTTAGCTCAGAAAGTGGCTGGCTGCTGAGGCTGACAAAACCAAGGTAGACAAGTAAAATATCAAGGTCCCAAGGTTGGCAGGCAACATGGCAGACCATTGAGTTAAAAACTCGGCTAAATGCAGCATCCAAGCATGCCAAAAACTTCAAGACCTTTCTCAAAGCATCTTCTTATGTACTGGAAGCAGACCACATCCCTAAGGCACCCACTCAACTGTTCACAGTAGATTCCAACATGGTGTTGATTACCAGTATTATCACAGGGAATAACTAAATCCAGCTACCCAGACACTCAAAACCAGATCCAGTCAAGTTGACACATAACACTAACTACTACAGAGAGAAAGTCATTCTTCTTCAATTTGTCATTCCTGGCACAGAAGACAATATGATTGATTTGAAATGGCATATACCAGTCCATTTCAGCTCATTAATGCCTAGGATATTGATCTTTTGGCATTCCATTTCATTTTTTACAAGCTTTAAATTTGTCTAGTTTCACATTTCATACATTCCACATTTTGATTATTAATGGACATTTGCAGCTGCTTCTTTCCATTTTGAGTTATGTCAAATCAGCAAATGAAGGTAGGTTCCCAAAGCTTTACAACATCCATGTCATTATGGTCAACTCGACTTTGAAGAGGCAGTCTTCCTGTAGTTATATTTTAAGTGTCTTCCAACTTGAAACACTCATCTTCTACGACTATATAAGACAATGTTTCATGGACAACTGACTGGAATAAATCAAAATTTTTCCCAATTTAAAGAAAGATGATTCAATAGAATGTTGTAATTATCTATCAATATCATTAATATCCATGCAAGTAAATTTTGCTGAAGATAATACAAAAATGGTTGCAGCTGTATATTGACAGGGAACTTCCAGAAATTCAAACTGAATTAAGAAGGGCACATAGAACTAGGAATATAATTTTTGGTATCAGGTATATCTTGGCTGAAAGCAAAGAATATTAGAGAGATGTCCACCTGTGTTTTATTGACTATGCAAAGGCATTTGACTATATGGATTATAACAAATTATGGATAACATTGCACTTAATTGTGCTCCTGAAGAACCTGTACATAGACCAAGAGGCTGTTGTTTGAACAGAAGACATGGTTTCTACATGGTTTAAAATCTGGAAGGGTGTGTGTCAGGGTTGTATCCTTTCACAACATCTATTCAATGTGTATACTGAGCAAATAATCTGAGAAGCTGGATTATATGAAGAAGAATGTGGCATCAGGATTAGAGGAAGAGTCATTAACAACCTGTGATATGCAGATGTTACATACAGCCTTGTTGGTTGAAAGTGAAGATGAGTTGAAGCACATACTGATAAATACCAAACACTACAGTTTTCTATATGGATTACACCTCAAAATAAAGAAAATGAAGATCTTCACAACTGGACCAGTAACAGCATCGTAATAGATAGAGAAAAGATTGAAGTTGTTCGAGATTTAATTTTACTTGGATCCACAATTGATAACCATGGTTGCAGTAGTCAAGAAATCAAATGTTATAGTGAACTGGGTATATCTGCTACAAAAGATCTCTTTAAAGTGCTGAAGAGCAAAAATGTCTCTTTGAATGCTAAGATGTGCCTAACTCAAGCCATGGCATTTTCAATATCCTCACAGGCATGTGAAAGATGGACAATGAATAAGGAAGACTAAAGAAGAGTTGATGCCTTATAATTGTGTTATGGGATAAGAATACTGAAAATATTGTGGACTTCCAGAAGAACAAACAAATCTGTCCTAGAAAAAGTGCCAGGGGCAATGTTCCTTTGAACTGAGAATGGCCAGTTTTTGTTTTACCTATTTTGGTCATTGTGATAGTTGAAGATGTGTCAACTTGGTTGGACTCCAGTTGTGAGTGGTGGTTCCCATGATGGATCACATGACTGAGTTCTAAGTGGCCGGTCTGCCTAAGGGGAGTTTCCCCAGGGGTGTGGCCTACCTGCAATGCTATCCCAGGGACAAGCTGGAAGAACGGCATTCCGGACTATATACTTCCTGGAGCGAGCAGCTCGCTGCTCGCCCTGGAGGTTTTCGGATTCATTCTTTGTTGGGAACAGCGACCAGTGCACTGCGTGTCAGCTTGATTCTCTCGGCTCTGTTGTGCTTACGGGAACCAGACGACTCCGGGCCCCATCTCTCTCCAGAGACGAACTTTGTGACTTGAACTCCTCTGCCGTGCGTGTGAAAGCCAGACAGCTCTGGGCCCCATCCCCCTCCAGAGACGAACTTTTCAGCTTGTATTTGTCGGCTTCTACACGCTTGTGAGCCATTTATCTAAGATAAATTTCTCTCTCTCTCTCTATAAATATATATATATATATATATACTTTGCTGGTTTTTGTGTTTCTCTAGGGAACCCAATCCAACACAGTCATGTTGTGAGAAGGGATGATTCCCCAGAGAAGGATATCATATTTGATAAAGTAGAAGGTCAGCAAAAAAGGGGAACACCCTCAACCAGATATATTGACACAATTACTACAATGAAGGACTTGAATATAGGAAGGATTGTGAGGGTGGTGCACAATCATTCATTCTTTTGTACATGGGGTTGCTGTGAGTCAGAGCTAACTTGACTGCACCTAACAACAAAAAAAGTTGGTAGAGAAACAGCATCCAAAGTTAAAAAAACTTAGCCATAACCAAACACCTTGTAGGAATGAGTCACTGGGCTTGGCGGCTAAGGACCACAGTTTCAGAAATCAGCTAAGTTAATTGGCATAAGATACTTTTCAAAGACAATGTTCTACACCCTACTATGGGGAATGAAGACTAGGGACTTAAAAGCTAACAAGTGAACATCTAAGGTATAACTAGTGGTCTCTCCTCATCTTGAAGAAAGAAGAGTAAAGAAAAGCAAAGACTCAAGAAAACAATTAGTCCAAATGCCTAATGGACCACATAAACCACAGCCTGTACTACTCTGAGACAAGAAGATCTAGATGGTACCCAATTACCACGACCTATTGCTGTAACTGGAACCACAGAAAGCCCTGGTCAGAATTGGAGAAAAATGTAGAACAAAATTCAAAATCATAAATAAGGCTAGCTTTATTGATCTGATAGAGACTGAAGGAACCCCCAAGACTGGCCTTCAGACAGCCTTACAACTAGAGCTGAACTCACACCTGGGGATCACCTTGTAGCCAAAGAATAGACAGGCCTATAAGCTTTACATCTTCCTTGTAAAGCTCACAAGGAACATACTACTCAGAGTAATCAACTGTACATAACCAAAGGGGCAGCGTTTGCCCAAAAGACAAAGCTCAGAAGGCAAGAAGTGGCAAGAAAGGACAAATGTAGATGAGGAACCCAATGAGGAAGTAGAAAGAGTATTGTTACATTAAGGGAATTGCAACTAACTTTATAAAAAAAATATATGTATAAACTATTGAATGGAAATCTAATTTGCTCTATAAATTTCCACTTAAGCAACATTAAAAAATAATAATAATGAGGTGTTTTGGTTACCTAGTGTTGCTCTGACAGGAATATACACAAATGGAATGGCTTGAACACATGAGTTTATTTTCTTACAATTTGGGAGGCTAGAAGACTGAGTTCAAAGTGCCAGGCTCTAGGGACTGGATAAAAGCCCCTCAACTTTGGACTTCAGCTTTGCCTTCTGCTCCTGGCCCACTGAAGCTTAAGGCTTTTCTTCACTCAGGAATCTGCTGGCTGCTGAGGCTGAAAAGCCCAAGGTCAACAAGGAAAAAGGCACAGTCCTAATGTTACCAAACAACACAGCAGGCCACTAATTCAAATTCAGAAGTCCTAAAATTGGCAGGGCATGGCAGGATGTTGAAAAATGACTTGGCTATATGCAGGGTTCAAGCATGCCAAAAAGCTCGAGACCTTCCTCAAAGCTGCTTCTTATATACTGGAAGTGGATCACATCCCTAAAGTAGTTACTCAGCTGCTCCAGGAGATTCCAGCATGGAAATGATTACCAATTTCACCATGGGGAATAACTACATTCAGCTGTCCAGCCACTCAACCAGGCCTAGCTAAGTTGACAACAACGTTAACTACCACATAAGACAATCCTATAATACTCAGGGCCACCCTTGAGTGAAGTAGACAAGTATAGAAAACTCAGATCTGTGCCAAAGGCCACTCCAGTAACAAAGTCAAAGTGTAGGAACCATGAAGTTGTCAATTAAAATGGCTTGAGAAGTTTCAACTTGGATATCAAGTAAGACATAATGAAGGTAAATATAAATCTGACAAGAGGAAATAAACGTGATGAGTTTGGAGTTAAGAGTAAAAGTGAATTGAAAGTATGGGCAGGATGGAGATATATTTGGAGATTAATCTAATGCCAATAATAGATCTTTCATTGTTCTTCATTTATATGAAGCAATAATGACTCATTATATGTGTTCTTAAATCCTCCAAAACTTCCCAAACCATTCCAAATATTTCCTTGTCATCTTGGAAGAATGAGGGCTTCATTGGGCTCTGTAAAAGAGAAAAAATATTAACAGACATCTTACTTTGATTTTAAGTATTTTTTTTCTTTCCCACAGAATCAAATATTAATTGTAAAAACCCTGACCAAAACTATAAAATCTTTGAGTTTTTTCTGTCATAAGCTATTGTACTATGATACAAACTTGTCTTTGCCTGTCAGAAAAGAATAGTCAAAAATAAAACTAAAAGTGTTACCTAATGATTTAATGAAACAGAATTTTTATTTAAAAAACAAAACAAAGAAACAAACATGTTATGCATAGAGATCCTAAAAGAGTAGACCTATTCCATAGGGTTTCCAAGGTTGCAAATCTTTATGGAAGCAGACTCTATCATCTTTATCCACCAAAATTGTTGTTGGGTTTAGCTGCCTCTCCACCAAAATGGAGCTCTCCAATGCTCTCTAATGGAAGGATATCACATATCTAAGGTCACCCTAAATGGACAATGGAAGTTTATTGATTAGCTATTATTTGCTACATACTGTACAAGGGAACTTAAATATTTCATCTAAATTAATATAATCTGCTTAACAATCCTACAAAATCAGTCTAATTAGTTCCATTTTACAGATGAAGAATGTGACGCTCAGAGAAGATAAATACTCTTCTTTATTAGTAAAGGAGAAAGCCAGATTGAAGTATATATGTATTCCTTTCTTCAACATTGGACTGTAAAGTTAGTTCCTCTACCCCTGACCATTACCATTGCATGAGGTACTGCAACAGTCTCACAGATAAAACTTCAAATAGTAACTGTGGATATTAATTCCATTATTCTTTTGTTCACAAAATTCCATTCCAGAGGGAGATTCAATAACATACAAAAGAGACAAAATCCCTGGCCCCAGGGACAAGCATGTAGTAAGCCACAAAGAGGAAAAAGAAAATAAAAACACACAAATTAATATGTGCAAGGAATGAAAATAAAGCAGGCTAAGAGATAAATTTGCAGTTTGTTTTTATAAAGGATAGTTAGAAAAGGACCCTCTCATAAAGGGACAGTGTGATGGGGCTGGAAAGAACCATTTGACTGCAACTGGGGATAGATCCAGGTAGAGGAAAAAAGAAAACTTCACTGTCTTTAACAAAGAAGCATGTATTTGGGGAACAGCAAGGAAGTTAATATGGTAGTAATAGGGTGGAACTAGATCAAGAAATTAAACAAGTCCAGTTATAGTGTGAAAAAAAAAAAGATAAAAAGCAGGGGTTTATGAAATTTGAAGAGGTTCTGAGTAGAGGAGTATTAGCCTGCTTGCAGTGGAAATTACTGTTTTTAAAGGGACCATGTGGTGCAAAGATGCCAGAAAGAAGGCTTTATAATATGTATTCTATATAGTCTAAGTGACAGATGTTCATGGCTTGGATCATGCAACAGTAACCATCAACAACCAGAAAATCATAGATAAGCTTCATTGTTGTAGGAAATATGGGGTGGACACATGTCAGAAATATTTTCAGTCTTTACACACATCTTTGTGAAGAGAAAGTTTGAAATTAAATTACTTGTGTTTGAACTTCTTCAAAGTCATTCCAAGGTGATTTTCAGTAGGAATCCCACGTTAGTTGAATATGGACTTTTATTTAAAATAGAGTTTCAGAACATATCAAAATTGCTCATACATGCACACATAATAGTTTGGATATTACTTGTTAGGTATGAGAACATGGCCAATAAATTGTGGAAGCCCAAGGACATGGGCTTATATATTAATGTCTGAATCTCAGTTACTTGGTAAACTAGGACTTTAACGAAACAACTTATGGCTATACATTTATTAAGGAGAGGTACAGGATTTGAAGATCACAAATGATGACATCATAGCTTCAAATTTTCCTATGAATTTGGAAGAGAGGAACCAGGCACTATGTATCATTATGCTGGTAGATTTCTTGATGGAAATTGTAGACTACCTCAACTAATGAAATATTTGACCAGTATGCATACTCATGGTTATAAACATGTAGAATCAACTACATGGCTGTGAATGGTTAATAGGAGTTGTGGACTGCCTCACTTTACTTATCAGTCTCCATAATTAAAACTGCAAGAAGTTTTAAGGCAAGGACAATACACTAATCTTTCTATCTCTAGTACCTAGGATATGACAGTGCTCAGTAAATCAATTTAAAATAATTTTTATTTTGAGTGATAAGTGTCTAAATATACATACCTAGTAACTCTCTAAGGCAGTTCCACTCTGCTATGTAGGTTCACTATGAGTCACTATTAATTCCACAGCACACAATAACAACTCATAACTAGATGTTGTTGCTGTTAGGTGCCATTGAGTTGTTACATGCTCCGACTCATAGCGGACCTATGTCAACAGAACAAAATACTGCCTGATCCTATTCCAGCCTCACAATCCTTGCTATACCTGAGCCCATTGTTGCAGTCACTGTGTCAATCCATCTCATTGAAAGCCTTCCTCCTTTTCATTGGCCCTCCACCTTACCAAGCATGATGTCCTTCTCCAGAGAAAGGTCCCTTCTGACACAAGTAGGTGAGAAAAAGTCAAGCCATTCTCACTTCCAAAGAGCATTCTGGCTGCACTTCTTCTAGGACAGATTTGCACTTTCTTCTGGCAGTCCAAGGTATTTTCAGTATTCTTCGCCAACACTAAAACTCAAAAACATCATCTCTTCTGTCTTCCCTGTTAATTGTCCAGATTTCCTATGCATATAAGGATATTGAAAATATAGCTTATGTGCATCTTAATCATCAATCTGTAGATGAGGCAGAACCATGGGAATCCAGATAAAGGGAGGCAAACAAGACCCCACACCCAGGGGATGATAGAGTTTACCCAGGTAAGGAGAGAGTGGAGAAGATTAGAACAGCTATGGGAGACAAATTTGTCTGTCAGTTTGTAATACTGGGGTGGTTTGCATGTTGCCATAAGGCTTGGTGCCACCAGTCCTAAATGCCAGCAAGGTTGCATGTGGTGCACAGGTTTCAACACAGCTTATAGATTGAGAAAGATTAGGAAGAAGAAAGAGGCACTGAGTTATCAAAGTTGAAGACAATTAAACAGGTCCAGGAGAGCCAAAACATGACCTTGAATATATCCATCCTGAATTTAGAGACCATCTAAAGAACAGATTTGATGCATTGAACACCAATGACTGAAAACCAGAAGAATTATGGGATGACATCAAGAACATCATCCATGGAAAAAGAAAGAGGAAATTAAAAAGGCAAAAAAGGAAGACAAGACCAAAATGGATGTCGGAAGAGACTCTGGAAATTGCTCTTGAATGGAGAATAGATAAAAAAAAAATGGAAGAAATGACAAGTTAAAAGAGCTGAACAGAAGATTTCAAAGAGCAGCTCAAGCAGACAAAAGCCAATTACTAAACTGAAATGTGCAAAAACCTGGAGTTAGAAAACCAAAAGGGAAGAACATGCTCAGGATTTCTCCAGCTGAAAGAACTGAGGAAAAAATTTAAGCCTTGAGTTGTAATATTGCAAGATTCTATGAATAAAATATTGAATGATGCAGGAAACATCAGAGAAGATGGAAGGAATACACAGAATCATTTTACCAAAAAGACCTGATCGATCTTCATCCATTTCAAGAGATGGCATATGATCATGTGCTAACGGTACTGAAGGAAGAAGTTGAAGCTGCATTGAAGGAATTGGCAAGGAACAAGGCACCAGGAACTGACAGAATACCCACTGAGGTGTTTCAACAAATGGATGCCCCACTAGAGGCACTCACTTGGTTAAAAGAGATTTGGAAGACAGCTACCTGGCCAACTAACTAGAAGACATCCATATTTGTACCCATTCCAAAGAAAGGTGATCACTCAGAATGTGGAAAGTATCAAACAATATCATTAATATCACATTCAAGTAAAGTCCTACTGACAGGAAGATAATTCAAAAACATTTGCAACAATGTATTGACAGAGAACTTTCAGAAATGCAAGCTAGATTCAGAAGAAGATGTGGAACGAGGGATAGATATCATCGCTGTCAGATGGATCTTGGCTGAAAGCAAAGAATCCAGAAAAATGTTTACTTGTGTTTTATTGACTATGCAAAAGCATTTGATGGTGTGGATCACGACAAATTATGGGTAACACTGAGAAGAATGGGAATTTCAGGACACTTAACTTGTACTCCTGAGGAACCTGAATATAGACCAGGAGGCTGTCATTCAAACAGAAAAAGGGGACACTGTGTGGTTTAAAATCAAGAACAGAGTGTGTCAGCGTTGTGTCCTTGCACCAAACTTATTCAATCTGTATGCTGACCAAATAATCAGAAAAGCTGGACTATATGAAGAAGAACGTGGCATCAGGATTGGAGGAAGAATCATTAACAACTTGTGATATGCTGACAACACAATTTTGCTTGCTGAATGTCAGGATGACTTGAAGCACTTACTGATGAAGATTGAAGAATACAGTGTGCAGTATGGATTACATCTCAATATAAAGAAAACAAAAATCCTCATAACTTGACCTATAAGCTGCATCACAGTAAATGGAGGAAAGATTGAAGCTGTCAAAGACTTCACATTGCTTGGATCTGTATTGATGACAATGGAAGTAGCAGTCAGGACATCAGATAACGTATGTTGTTGTTGTTGTCATGTGCCGTCAAGTCGGCCCCGACTCATAGCGACCCCTCCTTGGGTTTCCGAGGCAGAATCACTACAGAAGTAGATTGCCCAACCTTCCTTCCGAGGAGTGGCTGGTGGGTTTGAACTGCCAGCCTCCTGGTTAGCAGTCAAGTGCTTTAGCCACTATGCTACCAGAGATAATGTATAGTACTGGGCAAATCAGCTGCAAAAGAACTCTTTCAAGTGCTGAAGGGCAAAGATTTCTCCTTGAGTACTAAGGTATGCCTGATGCAAGCCATGGTATTTTCAATCACCTCATGCACATGTAAGAGCTGGACAATGAATAAGGAAGAAAAGTTGATGCTTTTGAATAGTGGTGCTGGGGAAGAATGCTGAAATACCATGGATTTCTAAAAGATCTAACAAATCTGTCCTGGAGGAAGTGCAGCCGGAATGCTACTTAGAAGCAAGAATGGCCAGAGTTTGTCTCACCTACTTTGGTCAGGTTGTAAGAAGAGATCATTCCCTGGAGAAGGATGTAATGCTTGGTAAAGTGAAGGGCCAATGAAAGAGGGGAAGGCCCTCAATGAGGTGGAGTGACATAGTGGCTGCATTGGGCTCAGTTATAGCAAGGATTGTGGAGCTGGCCCGGGATTGGGCAGTGTTTTGTTCTGCTGCAGATAGAGTTGCTATGAGTCAGAGACGCCTTGAGAGCACCTAACAACAATGACAATAGTCATGAAAGAGATATATTTGCTCTTCAGCACTTTAAAGATATTTTTTGAAGCAGATTTGCCCAGTGCAATACATAATCTGATTTCTTGACTGCTGCTTCCATTGGTGTTGATTGTGAAAACCAGTATGTGGTAGTTAAGGTTATGTCAACTTGCCTGGGCCTGGTTTTGAGTAGTGGACAACTGGATATAGTATTTTCCATGATGAGATTGGTAATTAACCCCATAGTAGAATCTACTAGAGCAGCTTAGTAGCTACTTTAGGGATGTGGGCTGCTTCCAGTATATAAAAAGCAACTACTTTAGGGATGTGGGTTGCTTCCAGTATATAAAAAGCAACTTGGAGGAGGTTCTCCAGCTTTTGACATGCTTGAAACCTGCATGTAGCTGAGTAGTTGTTCAGCAGCCTTCCATGTTTTCTGCCAGTCTTGGGACTCTTCTCACTGCCATCAAGTTGGTTCCGATTCATAGCTACTCCGCCTTGGGTTCCTAAGACAATATCCCTACGGAAGTAGATTGCACAGTGTTCCTTCCGAGGAGTGGCTGGTGTATTTAAACCACCAGCCTTCTGATTAGCAGTCAAATCCCCTAGGCACTTTGCCACCAAAGCTTCTTTGGGACACTAATGGACATAAATCATTGGCCTGCAGTGTGGTTTGGTAATACCAGGATTGTGCCTTTTTACTTTTGACCTTGGGTTTGTCAGCCTCGCAACCAGCAGCTACCTAAGAAATGCTTCCAGCTTTAGTGCACAAGAATCAAGAGGCAGAGCTGAAGCCCAAGGTTGACTGGTTTTCACTCAGCTCTTAGCACCGGCAATTTGAACCAGGACTTTAGCCTCCAAAACTGAAAGAGAATAAGCTCCTCTTTGTTCAGGCCATCCCATTTGTGGTATTTTCAGTCAGAGCAGCACAAAGTAACCAAAACAAAGTAATATGAAATCTTTTTTTTTTTTTTTTTTTTTAATTTTATTGTGGTGAAAACATACACAATAAGACATTGGCCAAAATAACAACTTCCACATTTATAGCTCAGGGATATTGATCATATTTTTCATGTTGTGCCACCATTATCGGTAATCTTTTCCAAAATATTCCACCACTTATTTGCATAAACTCAATGACCCCTTTCCTCCTCTTTGCTACCTCTGGTAACCACTAATTATCTTTAGTGTGTGTGTATATATATATACACACACAGACATATAGATGTGTGTGTGTGTGTGTGTGTGTCTTTATGTCTTTTTTCTTTTTCAACCTATCTTGAAATTTTCCTTCCCCTCCCCTCCTGTTCCTGGTAACAACAAAGACAGTTTCTTTCCATGTACAAACTTTTCCTTGACTTTTTACAATAGTAGACTAATACAGTATTTGTCCTTCTGTGATTGATTTTTCACTCAGCATAATGTCCTCCAAGTTTATCCACATTATATGGTGTATGCCAGATTGACATTATTCTTTAGTGTTGCATAATATTCAATTGTGTGTACCAGTTTGTTTATCCATTCTTCAGTTGATCAGCACTTAGGTTTTTTCCCATCTCTATGCTACTGCAAATAGTGCTGTGAGGAATATGGGTGTACATATATCTATTTGTGTCCTAGTTCTCACTTTTTATGATATATACTTAGTAATGGGATTTATGGGTCAAATGGTGTTTCTACTTTCAACTTTTTAAGGAGTTGTCATGCAGATTTCCACAGTGGTTGTAACATTTGTAACATTTTACAGTCCACAAAAAATGTATGAGAGTTGCAAACTCTCCACATCCTCACCAGTATTTGTTATTTTCTTTGGTATCAAACTTTCCAATTAATGCTGGGGTGAGATGTTATCTCATGTTGTTTTGATCTGCATCTCTCTAATGGCTCATGATCACAAATATTTCTTCATGTGTTTCTTGGCTACCTGAATATCTTCTTTGGTGAAGTGTCTGTTCATGTCTTCTACACTATTTTAAATTAGATTGTTTGTCTTTTTGATGTTGAGGTGCTGGAGTTTTCTATAAACTTTAGAAATAATTCGTTTGTCTGATATGTCATCGCCAAATATATTTTCCCATTCTTTATATTCTCTTTTTACTCTTTTAGAGAAATCTTTTGATACACATAAGAATTTAATTTTCAGAAGGTCCCAATCATCTAATTTATCTTCTGTTGATTGGGCATCCTGGGTTATGCTTGACTGTCTTTTTATGCCATAAATTAGGGTCCCTAAGTTTGTCCCTATTTTTTCTTTGATTAACTTGATACTTTTAGGTATCACACTTAAGTCATTAATCCATCTCAACTTCATTTTTGTGTATGGTGTGAAGTATGGATCTTGTTTCATTTTTCTGTAAATAGATATCCAGTTTTGTCAGGACCATTTGGGAAAGAGACTATCTCTTTCCCATTTAATGGATTTAAGCCCTTAGTCAAAGATCAGCTGACTGTATGTCAATGGGTTGAATTCTGTGTTCTCAATTCTACTCCAGTTGTCTGTGTCTGTTTGCCAATACCAGGCTGTTTTGACAAGTGTGGCTATAGAGTAGGTTTTGAGATCTGGGAGTGTGAGACTGT
Source organism: Orycteropus afer afer (assembly GCF_000298275.1). Taxonomy (NCBI): domain Eukaryota; kingdom Metazoa; phylum Chordata; class Mammalia; order Tubulidentata; family Orycteropodidae; genus Orycteropus; species Orycteropus afer. Next base: position 9,200,213 of record NW_006921702.1, on the reverse strand, counting down.
TTGCTTTGTTCTTCTTCTTCAGTAGTGCTTTGCTAATCCAAGGTCTCTTTCCTTTCCATATAAAAGTATTGATTGTTATTTCCATTCCTTTAAAGAATGTTGATGCAATCTGGATTAGGATTACATTGAATGTATAGACTGCTTTGTATAGTAATGCATTTTCACAAGGTTCAGTCTTCCTATCCAAGAGCATGGTATTTTCCTCCATTTGTGTAGATCTCTTATAGTTTCTTGAAGTAGTCCTTTACAGTTTCTTTGTATTGGTCTTTGTATTCCTTGTAAAATTTATTCCCAAGTATCTCATCTATTTGGTAGCTTTTGTAAATGGTATTGACTTCCTTATTTCTTTTTTTTTTTATACATTTTATTGAAATATAATTTATGTACAGTGAAATATACAAAACTAAAGTGACATGGATCAATGGATTTTTTTTTTCTTTGCTGGGTTCCCTCCCTTCCCACCTCTGATAACCAAGAAATAAAGTTTCCTTCTATATTTAAACCTTTCTTTGACTTTTTACAATAATGGACTAATACTGTATTTGTCTTTCTGTGATTGACTTATTTCACTCAGCATAATGTCCTCCAAGTTCATCCATATTATGTGGTGTTTTGCATATTCTATATTATTCTTTAGGGTTGCATAGTATTCCATTGTGTGTATGTATCATAGTTTGGTTATGCATTCTTCTATTGATGGACACCTAGGTGGTTTCCATCTTTTTGTTATTGTACAAAGTGCTGTGATGAACATGAGTGTGCATATATCTGTTCTTGTCCTGGCTTTCACTTCTTTAGGATACATACCTAGTAATGGAATGGCTGGGTCAAATGGTAGTTCTAATTTCAACATTATAAGGAGTTGTAATAACGATTTCCACAGCGGTTTTTATCATTTTAACTTCCCACCAGCAGTGAGACCATTCATTGACCATAGGTCAATAAATCTATTTCTGAGTTCTCAATTCTGTTCCACTAGTCTATCTGTCTGTAATTGTACTGGTACCAGGCTGTTTTGACTACTGTGGCTGTATAGTAAGTTTTGAGATCTGGAAGTGTGAGACCTCCTATTTTGTTCCTCTTCAAAAACACTTTGCTTATTTGAAGTCTCTCTCCTTCCCATATAAAATTAGTGATTGGTTTTTCCATATCCTTAAAGAATGCTGATGAAATCTAGATTCGGATTGCATTGAATGTATGCATTGCTTTGGATAGTATTGACATTTTCACAATGTTTATTCTTCTTATCCATGAGCATGGTATGTTCTCCCACTTATGTAGAGCTCTTATGGTTTCTTGGAGTAGTGATTTGTAGTTTTCTTTGTACAGGTCTAATCTGTCCCTAGTGAGATTTATTGCTAAGTATTTCATTTTTGGGGTAGCTATTGGAGCTCTGGTAACATAGTGGCTAAGACACTTGCCTGCTAACCAGATAGCTGGTGGTTCAAACCCACCAGCCATTCCTCGGAAGGAAGGTTGGGCAATCCTACTTCCGTAGTGATACTGCCTCGGAAACCCAAGGAGGCATTGCTATGAGTCGGGGCTGACTCCATGGCACATAACAACAACAAAAATTGTCAGTGATATTGATTTCCTTATTTCCTTTTCAGCAAGCTCTTTGCTGGTGTAGAGGAATCTGACTGATGTTTGTATGTTGATCTTGTATCTTGCCATTATTCTAAATCTCTCAATTAGTTCCAGTAGTTTTTTTGCTGAGTATCTTGTGTTTTCTAAGCATAGTATCATGTCATCAGCAAATAGGGATAGTTTGACTTCTTCCTTACCAAATTGGATGCCTCTGATTTCCCTTTCTTGATTTACTGCCCTGCCTAGAACTTCCAATACAATGTTGAACAATAGTGGTGATAGAGTGGTTCTGGGAAGATGGTGGACTAGATAGAAGGACTGCACAGACCCTCTTCAACAAAGAAAAGGGAAACCAATTGACACAAACACAGAAGTTAATCTTGGACCCCTGAGCCTTGAAGAGAAGGTTACAGAAGTAGACTAAACCCCAACTAGCAAAATAATTTGCATGAAAATACCAAAAAAGGAGATATACAGAGCTGCGGTCTGGCAGGGACCTGAGCACCCCTGATGGCACAAATGACTTGGATATTCCCGAGTGGCGGTAGGACTTAAGAATTAACCTAAAAATCCCCTGCTAGCCAGGGTCCGTGCGGAGGACTGTGTACAGTGACTAGGGAACAAACTGGGGAAGGTGAAGAGAAAGGTGGGCTGAGTGGTAGACTTTGGCCGGTCCGGAGGGCACTGCCATGTTGTACGTTTAAGCAGCTTGACTATCTTGGATATTTAAAGAGACAGTGCTCTC
>NW_006921702.1:9162384-9189655 GCF_000298275.1 Orycteropus afer afer | reverse complement strand
CTCTGTAAATCTTCACCCAAATCACAATAAAAAAATTAAAAATGAATAAAAAAAAAGAAGTGGTGATAGAAGGAATCAATGTCTGGTTCCTGTTTGCAACAGGAATAGTTTCAGTCTCTCTCCATTGAGAATAATATTGGCTGTTGGTTTTGTATATATGCCTTTTATGTTGAGGACTTTCCTTTCTATTCCTATTTTGTTGAGAGCTTTTATCAGAAATGTGTGTTGGGTTCGTCAAATGCCTTTACTGCATTGATCGATACGATCATGTGGTTCTTTTCCTTTGTTTTATTTATGTGGTGGTTGATGTTGATTGTTTTTCTAATGTTGAAACATCATTGCATACCTGGTTTGAACCCCACTTGATCATGATGGATTTTTTTTTTTTTTTAATATGTTGTTGGACTCTATTGGCTAGGATTTTGTTGAAGATTTTTGCCTCCATATTCCTGAGGGATATTGGTCTGTAGTTTTCCTTTTTAGTGATGTCTTTGCCTGGTTTTGGTATTAAAGTTATACTTGCTTCATAAAATGAGTTTGGGAGGATTCCATCATTTTCTATGTTTTGGAATAGTTTGAGTAGTGTTGCTGTCAGTTGTCTGAACATTCAGTAGAATTTGCCAGTGAAACAGTCAGGGTCAGAACTTTTTTTTTTTTTGGTAATTTTCTTACAACCTGTTCATTTTCTTCATTTCTTATGGGTCTATTTAAATTTTCCACCTGAGACTTTGTTAGTTTAAGTAACTAATGTGTTTCTAGAAATCTGTCCATTTCTTCTAGATTTCCAATTTTTTTTGAGTATCCTTCTTCATAGTATCCTGATATTATCCTTTTAATTTTTGTTGATTCTGTTGTGGTGTCACCCAATTCATTTCTTATTAGTGTTATTTGTATTCTTTCTGTCTTTTCCTTTGTTAAATTTGCCAGTGGTTTGTCAATTTTATTAATCTTTTCAAAGAACCCATTTCTAGTTTTGTTGATTTTTTCTATTGTTTTTCTATTTTCTGTTTCATTCACTTCTGCTTGAATCTTGATTATTTCCTTTCTTCTGATGACTGTAGGCTTCTCTTGCTGTTATTTATTCATTTATTTTCCTAATTGTTGGAGATGTTGGTTTAGAGTGTTGATTTTGGCACTTTCTTATTATGTGTGCATTTATTGCTATAAATTGGCCTCTGATCACTGCTTTTTCTGTGTCCCAAAGATTTTGGTATGTTGTGTTTTCATTCTCATTTGATCCAAGCAATTTTTTAATTTCATTTTTAATTACTTCTATTACGCAGTCATTTTCAAGGAAGGTGTTATTCAGTTTCCATGTGTTTGCTCTTTCCATTCATCTTCCCATTGTTGATTTCTAATTTTACAGCATGGTGATCTAAGAAGATTCTGTGCAGTATTTCAATGTTTTTAAATGTACTGAGGCTTGCTTTGTGGCCTAACATATGGTCTGTCATGGAGAATGTTCCATGTGCACTGGAAAAGAACATAGATTGTGCTGTCATATGGTGAAGTGCTCTGTAGCATGTGTCTATACAGTCAAGTTAGTAGATTGTATTGTTAGTTCTTTGGAGTGTTTGTTGAGTTTCTTTTCAGGTGTTCTATCTATGATTGAAAGTGGTGTGTTCAAGTCTCCTACTATGAATGTGGAGTTATATATTTGTCTTTTCAGTTCTGTTAGAGCCTGGTTTATGTATTTTGGGGATCTTTCATTGGGTGCATAGATATTTATCATTGTTATTTCCTCTTGTGAAACCAATCCCTTAATCATCATATAATGTCTTTCCTTGTCTTTTGTCAAACTGATTAGAAATTAATAATTCCACTCCTGCTTTTCTTTTCTTTTTTTTTTTTTTAATTTTTATTTTTATTTGGGTGAAAATTTACAGGGCAAATTTACTTTCCAGACAGCAGCTCACATACACTTTGTCTCAAGATTGTTGTTTTTGTTGTTATGTGCCATCGAGTCGGACCTGACTCATTTCGACCCCTCATTGGGTTTCCAAGGCAGTATCACTACAGAAGTAGATCCCCCAATCTTCCTTCCGAGGAGCGGCTGGTGGGTTTGAACTGCCAGCCTTCTGGTTAGCAGTCAAGTGCCTTTGGCATTACACTACCAGAGCTCCTTGTCTCAAGATATTGACTGCTATTTCCCACAATGCATCAGCTCCTTCCCTCATCCTCTTCATTGTTACCTCTTTTCTGTGCCCTTCCCTCCCATGCACTCCTGTCCCCTAAGCTGTCTCCCTGTGCATACACAGCCCTTCTATTCTCTCATGATTGATCTCTCCAAGGAGTATATCTATCTAATGTAAATGTTCAGCTCCTATGCCTATCTTTTGTTTGGCTGGAAGCCACAGGAGTGGGTTCAGTTCCAGACCTGAAGGGCAACTAGGGGTCATAGTCTCAGTGGTTCCATCAGGCACCATCAGACCAGCAAACTTGATCCTTTTTTTTTTTTTTTTAAGTGATTTTGAGTTTTGTTCCACATTGTTTTTCCATTCTATTCAGGATCCTATGGAGCTCCCCCTCCGAGTGGTGGACAGTGGTAGCCAGGCACCACCTAGTTTTTCTGGTCTCATAGTCTTGTGGCTGAGGATCAATCACATGGTACATCAATTGCTTGAACTAATTGTTTCCATGAATCTTTGGGTTTCTTCATTCTTCTTTGCTCTGGACAAGTAGAGGCCCATTGTTGCATCTAGATGGATGCTTGGAAGCTTTTAAGATCCCAGTCATTACTCACCAAAGCAGGATGTGAAACAATTGAGCTTGATGTCACCTGTGACTATGGTCCAGCACTCACAGTTCTAATGACTTGCTCCTTCTGGGAAGCTGGCTATGGCTAAGAAGTGACTACTCTCCCTTGTCAGCTCTACTGTATACCTGGGAATTCTTCCAGAACATACAAATACACTTGTAGAAATATTGTCTGCCAATCCTATGCATGGTCTTCGGCACATTCCCCCCTGCATAGACATACCTAATCATTCAGCCTGTCAACCAATCTATCTACTCGTATATCAATGTTTCCCTTTACTGACAATGCAGTACTGTATGTACAAAAGGGTTCATCTTTGTTGTCTTTACCCCCCATGCACCTCTCTATTTCTTCCTCTTCCTCAGTGCCACCATGTTGATTGCTCATATTTGGTATATTTCCCTTCTCTTCACCCAAATCAATACTTGTTTATGCCTATCTAACTGTGTTCCCTCCTCTCCCCTCCAACACCTGGAAACCAACAAAGAAAATTTCCTTCCATATATGACCCTTTTCTTGACTTTTTACAATAATGGATTAATGCAATATTTGTCCTTCTGTGATTGACTTATTTCACTGAACATTATGTCCAGCAAGTTAATACACATTATGCAATGTTTTTCCAATTCTACATTATTCTTTAGGGTTGCACAGTATTCTATTGAAGAGCAGTTAAGGGTGAATCGGGCTCTCCTTGGTGGTCATTTATCATTGACCAGTTGGTTCAGAACAACAAGTGGCTCTCACTCAGTAAGTGCAGTTGCAGGAGGTGTGCATGTGGATGTGTCGTATTGCTGTCTCCCACTCAGTTAGACAAAAACAACTATCCAAAAGTCATCAAAAAAAAAAGGAAAAAAAAGCACATAAGCACACAGAAACAATCACTGAAAACAGAAAGCAAAATATAAAACTAACATTTCACATACATACATACATACATGCACACATATACATACACATAATCTTGGGTGCGGCAATAAGAGAAAAAAGGTAGAGTAGGAGAATAAGCAAGAAAAAATGGTAAAATGCAAAAAGAAAAACATGCATGGCATTAACCATGAGTAAGAAAAAAAAAATGGAAACTAGGAACAGGGAAGAGAGAAAAAGCTGAAAACTAGAACCTTGAAAAGAAAAGATAAAGAATAATAATAAAAAGGATGAAAAAAATAATAGTAGTAATAATTTTAAAACAGAGAAGAAACAAACTAAAAAAACAGGAAAAAAAAATGGGGCAGGGTGGTGCAGGGCACCCAGGCTCTGTCAAAGGCTGTGTGTCAAAGTACAAAGACTGGGATGGAATTCCTGCTGGCCCAAAGGTGGATAAGAGTGAGGGATGGCCACACCTCCCTTCACCAAGAGGGTGTGGGTTATAAGAGTAAGAAGAGGAATATCACACCTTTCTAGTCATTCATATCTGGAATGTCCTAGTGGTTCCCAGCAAGTGGAGCCTATTCCTGGCTCTCTGGAATCTGAGACAATGCTGTCACTTTAAATATACAAAATGGTCAAACAGCTTGCAAACATTCAATATGGCTGCACCCTCTGGATAGGCAAAAGTCCACATCTAAGCCTGTCTCCCTCTTCACTGCTCTCCCTTTTATTCAGCAGCTACCAGTGCAGTCCTCCATGTAGCCCCAGGCTAGCAGGGCCAATTTTTAGGTTAAATCTTAGATCCTGGGACCACTTGGTAATATCCAAGCTGTCCTTGCCATCAGGATCACTGACAGCCCACAGCTCCTTATGTCTCCTTTTTTAGTGCTTTCATGCGGGTTCTTCTACTAGTTGGAGTTTAGTTCACTTCTGTATCCTTCCTTTCAAAGTTCAGGGCTCCAGGATCACCTTCTGTAACTGTGTTAATTGGTTCCCCTTTTCTTTGTTGAAAAGGATCTGTGTAGTTTGTCTGCCTATTCCACCATCTTACCAGAAATCCTCACTCCAGCTCTTTTATGGTTGCCATTTGCTTGATAAATCTTTTTCCAACCTTTAACTTTTAGTCTATTTTTGTCTTTCTCTCTAAGGTGTGTCTCTTGTAGACATCATATTGATGGATTATTTGTTCTTATCCAGTCTGCACTCTCCATCTCTTGAGTGGTGTGTTTAATCCAGTGACATTCAGTGTAGTTATTGACATGTATGATTCGATTGCTGTCATTTTGTTATTTGTTTTTTCATGGTGTTGCTGATTTATTTGTTCCATATAATTTTCTGTGCTGAGTTCATTTTGTCTATGAATCCTTTCATCAGTTCTTTCATTGGTATTGTCTTACTGTTTGCTAAATATTTGTTCTTGGCTTCTTTTTAACTTTGATGTGAAGGTTTATCATTTTTCTTTAAGGTGATCCTGTGACTTAAAATTGTCTTCCCAAGTTTAGAACAGTCTGTTCTGTCTTGCAATTGTCTTGACTTCCCTACCATTTAGAAGTTCTGTAACCACCCAATTTTTCCCCTCATTTTTTGTTTTTAGTTGTCATTTGACAATTGATGTCTCTGGTTCCATGTTTACAATCTTGTAGGCTTATTTATTCTGGATACTTCCAAAACTGGGCCAGTTTCTGAGTTTTGTCATCATGTGTATTAATGGTCAGTTGTTGTTTGCTGTTGTTTGTTCTCTGTCTGTAGAACATGCTTTAGTATCTCTTGTAAGCTTGGTCTGGTTTGAGCAAATTCCCTTAATTGATGCTTATCTGGAAATGCCCTAATTACACCACCATATTTGAGGGACAATTTAACTGGGTATATAATTCTTGGTTGGAAATATTTTCTTTCAGAGTTTTATATATACCATCCCACTATCTTCTCTCCTGTGTAGTTTCTGCTGAGAAATCCGAGCTTAGTCTTATTAGTTGGCCCTTGTAGGTAACTTTTGTTTTTTCCCATGCTCTTTTCAGGATTCTTTCTTTGTCTTTGGTTTTGGTGAGTTTGATGATTACATGTCTTGTTGATTTTCTTTTGGGGTTCGTTGGAATTCTTGAATGGTTATATTCTCATCTTTCATCATACCAGTGAAATTCACTTCCAACAAATATTTGACAATTTTATCTGTGGTTTTATTTGCCTTTTCTTGTTCTGGAATTCCAATTACATGTAGGTTATTCCTTTAGATGGTATCTCACATGAATCTTAGGCTTTCTTCATTTTGTTTTGATCTTTTTTTTTTTTTTTTTTTTTCCCTGATTGATCCCTTTCCAAAGGAGTATGGAGGTATTTGTCTTCAATCTCAATAATTCTGTCTTCCATTGATTCAGTTATATTCCATGACCATTTCAATGTTATCTATTTCTGAAAATTTAGTATTAATCTTCTGGATTTCTATTTGTAGATTTTGTGTCATTTCTAATTTTTCATTTATTTTGCCTTTTTGTTCTTGTATTTTCTTCCAAAATTGTTCTAGGCTTTTCTCTGTTTTTCCCAATTTTGTCAGTGTGTTCTTTGATCTGTCTGTCAGTCTGTTGAAGGTACCTAATAAAATTCTTTTGAATTCCTTATCATGGAGTTCCAATATTGCTTCTTACTAAGGGATGCGTTCTGAGTCTGTATCCTGGACTCTTCTTTCTCCTGCTTTATCTTGCTTGTTTGTGTGGACTGTAATGCTCTCTTGTCTCCAAGACATTGTCACTTTTTGTGTTTATATTTAATTGGTGATTATATGTTGTAGTGACTTACTCAGTATTTTGTTTTCTTTGTTTTGTATGGATGTTATCAGTAAGCAGGGTATTTTGCTCCCCTATTTGCTAGTTGGCAGCACTTATACACTCACCACCTTTTTCCTTTCCCATTGTCAGCCTCGCATATGTCCCTGCCATCCTTGGCAAACAGAACCAGTTCTTAGGTCCTGTTTTCATTTTTTTTTTCCCACTATTTGGTGCCTAATCCCCTTCTGTATACTTCCCTTCAAAGCTCAGGGCTCCAGGATTATCTTCAGTATCTCTGTCAAATGGTTTCTCATTTCTTTGTTGAAGATGGTCTATGTTGGTTGTCTGCCTGTTCTGCCAGTCCCTCTGGAACTGTTCTGGAAGTCCCTCTTTAATTCCTTTTCAGATACTTCTTTGCTGGTGTAGAAGAATCCAACCAATTTTTGTATGCTGATTTTGCATTCTTTCACAATGCTAGATCTGTCAATCAGTCCCAGTAATTTTCTTGCTGAATCTCTTAGGTTTTCTATGTATAGGATTATATCATCTGTAAATAGTGATAGTTCTACTTCTTACTTACCAATATGGATGCCTTTGATTTCTCTTTATTACCTTATTACCTGAAGACTTCTAAAACAATATTGAATGGAAGTGGAGATAGCGGTTACCCTTGTCTTGATCTTGTTTGCAAGGGGGAAGATTTCAGTCTCTCTCCATTGAGAATAAAGTTGGCTGTTGGTTTTGCAGATATGCCCTCTATTATGTTGAGGAATGTCTCTTCTAATCTTATTTTTCTGAGAGCTTTTATCAAGAATTGGTGTTGGATTTTATCAAATGCCTTTTCTGCATCTATTGATATGATCATGTGGTTCTTTTCCTTTATTTCACTTATGTGGTGGATGTGTTTCTAATGTTGAACCATCCTTGCATACATGCTATGAATCCCACTTTATCATGATGTATTAATATGCATTCTTCATTAAATGAATTTAGAAGGATTCCATCCTTTTCTATGTTCTTGAATAATTTGACTAGGATTGGTGTCAGCCCTTCTCTGGATGATTGGTAGAATTCTCCAGTGAAACCATCTGGGCCAGGACTTTATTTATTTATTATTTATTTTTTTTTTTTATGACCTGTTTTCTATCTTCTTCTGCAATGAATCTGTTCAATTTTTCTACTGCAGTCTGTGTTAGATTAGTTAAATGGTGTGTTTCTAGAAATCTGTCAATTTTTTCCAGGTTTTCAAATTTTGGGGTGTATAGTTCTTCATAGTATCCTGATATTGTTCTTTTTATTTCTATTGGTTCTGTTGTTACATTATCCATTTCATTTCTTATTCATGTTATTTACATATTCTCCTTCATTTGCCAGTGTTTTTTTTTTTTTCTTTCAATTTCATTAACCTTGTCAAAGAACCAGCTTGTAATCTTATTGATTTTTCTATTGCCTTAATATTTTTTGTTTCATTTATTTCTATTCAAATTTTCATTATTTCTTCTTTTCTGGTGACTGTAGACTTTTATTTTATTTTATTTATTTTTTGCTTCTCTTTTTTCAATTATTGGAGATGTAAGAGCTCTGGTGGTGCAGTGCCTAAGGCATTTGACTGGGAACCAGAAGGCTGGCAGTTCAAACCCACCAGCTGCTCCTTGGAAAGAAGATTGGGCAATCTACTTCCATAGTGATACTGCCTTGGAAACCCAAGGAGGGGTTGCTGTGAGTCAGATCTGACTCTACAGCAGTGAGTTTAGAGTTGAGGGTTAAGGTAGTGATTTTGGTTCTTTCTTCTTTTTTAATGTGTGCATCATTGCTATAAATTGGCTTCTGGTCACTGCTTTTGCTGTGTCCCAAAGATTTTGATATATTGTGTTTTCATTCTCATTTGATTCAAGGACTTTTTCATTATATTTTTTACCTCTGCTCTTCCACAGTAGTTTTTAAGGAGGATTTTATTCAGTTTCTGTGCAATTACTCTTTTTCCATTGGTCTTCTTAATATTGATTTCTATTTTATGCACTGTGATCTTAGAAGATGCTTTGGAGTATAAATTTATTGAGGCTTGTTTTGTACCATAACATAGAGTCTATCCTGGAGAATGTTCCATGTGTACTGGAAAAGAATATATATTTTGCTGTTGTTTGGTACAGGGCTCTGTACATGTATATAAGATCAAGTTGTTTGATCATATTGTTTGGTTCTTCTGCATTTTTGTTCAGTTTCTTTCCAGTTGTTCTATCTCTTATTGAAAGTAGTGTACTAAAATCTCCTAATATTACTTTGTAGTCATCTATTTATCTTTTCAATTCTGTTAAAGTCAGATTTATGTATTTTGGGGTGCTTTCTTCAGGTGCATTTGACTACTAACCAGTAGGCTGGCAGTTCAAACCCACCAGCCACTCCTCAGAAAAAAGATTGGGAAGTCTACTTCCATAGTGACAATTGATGCCAATGGAAGCAGCAGTCAGGATATTAGACAACATGTAACACTGGGCAGATCAGCTGTGAAGGAACTCTTTCAAGTGCTAAGGAGTAAGGATGTCTCCTTGAGGACTAAGGTGTGCCTGACACAGGTCATGATATTTTCAGTCACCTCATATGCATGTGAGAGTTGGACAATGAAAAAGGAAGAGCAAAGAAGAGTTGATGCTTTTGAGTTGTGGTGCTGGCGAAGAATGCTGAAAGTACCATGGACTGCTAAAAGAACTAACAGATATGTCCTGGATGAAGTGCAGCAGAAATACTCCTTGGAAGCGAGAACGGCCAGACTTCATGTCACCTACTTTGGTCATGTTGACAGAGGGGACCATTCCCTGGAGAAGGATGTCATGCTTGGTCAGGTGGAGGGTTGATGAAAGAGGGGAAGGCCTTTGAAGAGATGGATTGACATGGTGGCTGTGACAGTGGGCTCAAGTATAGCAGGGATCATGGAGCTGGTGCGAGATTGGGTGGTATTTCATTCTGCTGTGCCTGGGGTCACTATGAGTCAGAAACAACTCGACAGCACCTAACAACAACAACAACAACTTCCATAGTGATACCTCTTCGGAAACCCAAGGAAGGGTCACTATCAGTTGGATCTGACTCAATGGCAGTGAGTTTTTTTTTTGGTTGTTGTTGTTCTTTGGGTGTATCAATGTTCATTATAGTTATGTCATCTTGTTCAATTCCTCCTGTAACCATTTCATACTGTCCTTTCTGTCTCTTAGGACGCTTTTTGTCTTAAAATCTATTTTATCAGGAATTAATATCGCCATTCCTACCCCTTTTTGGTTGCCATTTGCTTTGCATATCTTTTCTCCAATCTTTGATTTTCAGTCTATTTTTGTCTTTTTGTCTAAGATGAGTCTCTTGTAGACAACATATTGATGTGTCATGTTTTCTTCTCCAGACTGCAACTCTCTGTCTCTTGAGTGGTGCATTTAATCCATTGACATTCAAAGTAATTATTGAGAAATATGAATTTATTAATGTCAATGTCTTCTTATTTTATGTATTTATTTTTGTGTTATTGTGATTTCTTTGTTCCATATAATTTTCTGTGCTGAGCTCATTTTCTTTATGAATCTTGTTATAATCTCTGTCATTGTTATTGTTTTAATATTTGATAATTACTTGTCATTGTCCTCTATTTTGATGCAAAGGTTTATTATTTTTTTTCTTTGAGGTTACTTTGTGATTTATTATTTTCTTCTCAAGTTTAAAACAGTCTGTTCTATCTCACAATTGTCTTGACTTCCTCACCATTTAGAAATTCTATAACTACATTATTTATTCCCTCTGTTTGGTTTGTAGTATCTTCATTTACCAATTGATGTCTCTGGTTTCCTGTTTATAGTTTTGTAAGTTTATTTTACTTCAGATATTTTTATAACCATGTTGGTGTTATCATATGTGTTAGTTACTGGTTTGTTTGCTGTTATTGGTTCTTTTTTGGAAGGACTCCTCTTAAGATCTTTTGTAAAGTTGATCTGGTTATAAAAAAAAAATTCCTTAATTTCTGCTTATCTGGAAATGTCCTAATTTAACTCTCATATCTGAGGAACAATTTTGCTAGGTATGCATTTCTTGATTGGAGCTTTCTTTCCTTCTTCCTTTCAGGGTTTTATACACACCATTGCATTACCTTCTCAGTTGCATAGTTTCTGCCAAGAAAGCAGACCTTAGTCTTATTGGTTGCCCTTTATAGGTAACTTTAAACTTTTCCCATGATGCTTGTGGGATTCTTTCTTTGTCTTTGGTTTTGGTGATAATCCACAAATATGCTTGTTTCCTTCTTCGCTATTTTCCTACCTGGTTGTCAAGCAGAAATGCAGTGCTGCCCATGCAGTCTTTATTAAGCAGAGCTACCAGGAAATATTCAAAATGGCAATCCACAGCTCCGTTTGTCTCCTTACACACTCTTTTCATTCAGGTTCTTCTACAGTTAGCATTTAATCCACTTATTTATCCTTGCCTTGAAATCTGAGTTTTCCAGGATCATCATCCTTACTGTTTTCAATTGGTTTCCCGTTGCATTGTTTCAGAGAGTCTATGTAGCTTCTCTACCTATTTCACCATCTTGCTGGAACATTGTAATATGAAATCTTTGACAACTTCAATCTTTTCTACATTTCTGTTTATTGATCTCCATTCTCTATTTTCTCCATGCTGCTCATTGGTCTATTTGTGATGATTTTCATTTTCTTTATGTTGAGGTGTAATCCATAGTGCAGACAATATTATTTTAATCTTCATCTTCATTTTGAGCAAGCAAGGTTGTGTCCTTTTCATATCTCAGGTTGTTAATGAGCCTTCCTCCAAAGCTGATGTCATGTTCTTTATATTCTCCAGTTTTGGGATTATTTGTTTAGCATACAGATTGTATAAATATGGTGAAAGGATACAACCCTGGTACACTTTTTTTCATAATTTTAAGCCATGCAGTATCCCCTTGTCCTGTTTGAATGCCAGCCTCCTGGTCTGTGTACAGGTTCCTCTTGAGCACAATGAAGTGTTTTTGAATTCCCATTCTTCTCAACATTATACATAATTTGTTATGATCCACACAGCCAAATTCTTTTACATAATTAACAAAATACAAGTAAACATCTTTCTGATATTCTTTGCTTTCAGCCAAGATCCATCTGACTTCAGCAATGATATCCCTTGTTTCACATCGTCTTCTGAATCCCACTTGCATTTCTGGAAGTTCCCTGTCAATATACTGCTGCAACTGCTTTTGAATTATCTTCAGCAAGATTTTATTTACATGTGCCATTGATTATATCATTCAATAATTTTCACATTCTGTGGGCTCATCATTGTTTGGAATGAGACACATATGGGTCTCTTCCAGTCAGTTGGCCAAGCAGCTGATTTTCAGATTTCTTGGCATAGATTAGTAAATACCTCAATCATGGCATGCATTTGGTAAAACATTTCAATGACTATTTCATAAATTCTGGAGCCTTGTTTTTCACCAGTTCCTTCTGTGCAACTTTGATTTTCTCCTCCAGTTCCATTAGTTGTTGATCACATGCCACCTTCTTAAATAGGTCGTGGTAGATATATTTACTTTTCTCTGTTACATACTTTTGATCTGGTCTAGTTGGTTAATTAGGAATTAGCTTGTTCATTTAAAAACAATCATTTCTCTCTGAAATACGTTTGAAGTTTTTTGGATTTGTATATTACTTGTAAATACACAATTATGATATTTTATCCCACAGTCTTGTATTTCTAAATTCATGTATAAAGCCAAATGTATTCTGTTAGTGCTTGATAAGACTCTGCAGTTCAGTGTTTCACTTAATGACCCAATTATTACTTCTACCATTGAATACAATGCTATATTTACCATTTTCAGTTGCATAATAGATTATCTGCTAATTTCAATTCCTTGAAATGGAAATTCTCACAATTACTTTTATAAATATTTGCACTCTAGTAGTTGTTGAGGCATAGTCATAGAGAGAGCTGATATGCTATGTAAAATCTCGTTGAAGAGAACTGTTGAAGAAGCTCTTACCATGACAACAGATAGAAATGACATTTCTTTGAATTTTATTTGAATAATCTTGAATTCTTAAAAAAAGTAATAGATACTAATGCAAATTCAAATTTTTCTCAACTTTTCAGAAATGAAGTTGAACACGGCATATTGTAGTTCATTGTTTTCCAACTTTTCAACATTAGATGAACTATATGATAACCCATATCTTCAATGATGCCAATAATTTTAAACTCTAAATATATGTAAGTACCTATGTACTCAACCTGAAAGATCAGTTGTTTCCTTGCCTTTGATTTTGATGTGATGATCATCTACAGGAACTCACATCTGTAGGCCATGACCCATTGTGGACAATGCTTCCATGTACATCCCACAACACTTTTAAACTACTGTTAAAAAAAAAAAAAAGGAGAAGAAAAGAAAAGAAAAAAATATATATATATATATACACACACATAAATCTAGATTTCTGCACATATCTGAATCCTACTTTGGAAAAACAAAAGCACAGAGAATGATGTTTTTTAGCAAGTGTGTATTTCAGGAAATGTTATAGAACAGTCTTTGGGCTGATGGAAAGTGGCACCATATGGAAACTTTAAAACTAAGCATTTAGTAAGTTGTGACTAAGTTGTCCAAAATTTGAAAAACAAGAGTTAACATGCTCTTTCTGTCATGAAGACTTGTTTAATTAGTCACGTATATTGTGACACCCTCTAGAAACATTAAATGTTCCTTGCTATTTTTTAATTGATATTTGATTAAAGCCTAGATACAATAAGCATATATGTTAACTTGCATATATTTTTGTGTGTGTGCAGGTGAAAATATAAACTAAAATATTATTGTTTTATCATCCTGTAGGATATTTTCTAGCTCTGCATCTATTTCTGCAATCTTATTCTGATGTTTTGTTTTTAATGTCATTTCTGATGGAGTAAATAAACCCAAATTCCTCAAATTTTCTTATAACAAGATATTCCATCTTGTTGTTCCCTTCATAAACAATAAGTTAAATAAAATATTTAAAATGTGTGCAATTGGTATTTGTATGAGAGTAATTATTTTAACTACTCCAAAATTATACATTAACATGGCAGAAAAGTATTAACCTGCCTTTTATTTAGAAACAAAAAATAGTTAAATAATAAATTTCATCAATAATTATTCTTTTGACCATTTTTTGAAGCCATAACTAATAATAAATTAATCAAAAATGCACAAAGTAAAATTTAAAAATTAACTGTTAAATATGGTCTACTTTAAAAATTAAATGCACTGCCATCTATTCAACTCATAGCTACCCTTCCTTTGGTTACCGAGGTGGTATCTCTACGGAAGTAGATTGCCCAACTTTTCTTCTGAGGAGCGGCTGATAGGTTTGAACCACCAGCCTTCTGGTTAGTAGTCAAATATAATTGGTAATGATACCTGTACAACATTTTATGTTAGTTTAAAATGAGAAAAATAGGAGAACTGAATTTCTCAAATAAAAGAATGAGGACTTTGTTGAAACTTGTGCATAAAAAAGCAATAAAAATATTGGTGAAACCATAAAAATAAGACACTATGAACTCTAAATGTTAATCAAATACACACAACAGACCATAGAACATTCCTTTGAGGAAAACAACTGCAGTTCTGAAGAAAAGCATGGTTTGTGTTTTAATTTGGGTCTTCTCCCATCTCTACCTGTAACATGGTACGCCAGTTGTAATAAGCTAACAGCCAACAGAGAGGGTTGACCTGTTTGGAAGTCTTGAAAAGCCTCATTCTCAGAGTACTTTCAACATTTTGACAATACTCACAAGGTCTCCATGCAGAAACTCTGTTCCCAAGGCACAGCTTTATTAGACTTGACTCACAGCTCAGCTCTAGGGAAAAAGTCTCTTTCTAAAGTGTTAATAAAATATTGTTATCATCTGGGATTGTTAACATCACAGCTGTCTATAGCTGTGAATTCAGTTGGATCCAGTAGCTGTGCAAAATTTTAAAAGGGAGACTTTGGGATGAGAACTAGATGGCTTTAGGTGACTGAATTGTTTCTATATATTCATGGGTATCTAGAAGACTATACACATGTATAGGATATATACATGACCAAAAATTCCAGAAAGAACTCTAATTATTCTTCTGTGGCTGATCTTAAAGATCTCCACTAACAGTAAATGAAAGCTAAGGCTGAATTGCAATCTGCCTGAAATTTGAAGTAGTTCCTTCAACCATAAATATCCATATAACTGTGTAGAAGATTTACTGGTTCAAACCATTTAAAGAAACTTCTGACCTATCTATCATTGGTTAACCACTGATCTAAGCTGACCCAGGAACAGATTTTTAGAAAATAGAAAAACAAGCTTAAAAAAAAAATACAAAGAAAGAAAAGTAATAATAATAATTAAATAAGTTACAAGAGAACTCAGAGTTTGCATACTGCAATAATACAAAATCTACAGAATTAGTTCAGAAATCTGTTAGGTAAATGAACAGAATGAAAAAATGAGTGTCAGAAACAAACAAGGGAGGGTGGACTTCTAATCCCATGTATGATTTGATATATTATCAAAAAGTCAACTTTTTTAAAAAAGTTATGAGACATGAAAGTAAATTATAAAATAGAATCAGAAAATAATGACTCATTCTTGGAGGATAGGAGTTGATAGAAACAGCTCTCAGGAAGCCTACATGTTGAACTTAATAGATATCTAGGTATCTAGAAGACTATACACATGTATAGGCTATACACAGGACCAAAAATTCCAGAAAGAACTCTAATTACTCTTCTGTGGCTGATCTTAAAGATCTCCACTAGCAGTAAATGAAAGCTAAGGTTGAATTGCAATCTGCCTGAAATTAGAAGTAATGCCTTCAACCATAAATATCCATATAACTGTGTAGAAGATTTACTGGTTCAAAACAGTTAAGGAAACTTCTGACCTATCTATCATTGGTTAACCACTGATCTAGGCTGACCCAATTCAATTACATGATGTATATGAGACACCTTTCAGATTCAATGACAAACAGTTTGAAAATAAAAGGATGGAAGAAAGATGTATCATGCAAGCAAGAAGAAAAAGAGATTTGGAATGACTGTTTTAATATATTTTATATAAAAACAGCATAAAAATATGCAGAAAGTAATTATAACTAAGCAAGTACAGACACTTCATCGAAGACTAGATCAACAGTAAAAAATCATATGTATATATGCAATCAGTTACCAATCTAAAAAAATTTAAGAATATAATTTTTTTGCAATAACATCAGAAAGAATAAAATCAACAAAAGAAGAGCAAGATGTGTACATAAAAGTTTTATTTTAAAAAAGCACTGTTAAGTGAAATTAAAGACAAAAAAATAGAAAACATATTTAAATAAATAGACATTCCATAGACTGGAAGTTTCAATGTTATTAAATGCAATTTCCTTGCAAAGGGATTTATAGATTCAATGCAATTCTGTCAATTTATTTTTTTTTCAAAAACTGACAATTGTATCTTAAAATGAACAAAGAAATGTAAAAGATCTAAACCTAAATAAAACCAAAGTAGAACATCCACATATAGTTTCCAAGGCTGTAAATCTTTGTGTAAGAGGACTTCCTCATCTTTCTCCTTGAAGAACAGCCTGTGGTTTTAACCACACAGCACCTGAGCTCCTTGCAAAAGATCTAGAGTAGCTAAAATATTGTTTTTTGTTTTGTTTTTATTGTGATTTGGGTGAAAGTTTACAGAGCCAATTCATTTTCCATACAGCAGCTCACACATACACTTTGACTCATGATATTGATTACAATTCCTCACAATAGTACAGCTCTCTTCTCACATCCTCCCCATAATTACCTATTCCCTGTGTCCTTCCCTCCCATGCACACTCCTGTCCCATGAGCTGTCTCCCTCTGCATACACAACCCTTCTATTCTCCCATGATTGATCTCTCCAAGGAGTGCATCTATCTAATGTAAATGTTTAGCTCATATGCCTGTCTTTTGTTTGGCTGGAAGCCACAGGAGTGGGTTTAATTCCATACCTAAAGGGCAGCTAAGGGCCATAGTCTTAGGGGTTCCACCAGGCTCTCTGAGACCAGTAAACCTGGTCTCTTATCTGTTTTTTTTTTTTTTTTATGATTTTGAGTTTTGTTCTACATTGTTCACTTACTCTACCAAGATCTCCTACATTGATTCCCCTCCGAGTGATTGACAGTGATAGCCAGACACCATCTAGTTCTTCTGGTCTCATAGTTGGATAGGATAAGAATCACACAGTGAAAAAGTTGCTTGGACTATTTGTTTCCATGCATCTTTAGTTTCTTCATTCTTCTTTGCTCTGGACAAGGAGAGACTCATCGTTGCATCTAGATGGCTGCTTACAAGCTTTTAAGATCCTAGTCACTACTCACCAAAGTAAGATGTGGAACAATGTTTTATGTAGTATATTGACAATTGAGCTTGATGTCCCCTGTGACTATGGTCCCAAGTCCATAGGTCCAACTACTAGCTCACTCTGGGTAGCTGGCTGTGACTAATAAGTGACTACAACCTAGTCCCTATACAAATACACTTATAGAAACATTGTCTGCCAACCCTATACATGGTTATAGGCACACTCCTCCCTGCATAGACATACCTAATAATTCAGCCTGTCCACCCATCTGTCCACCCATATATCAATGTTTGCCTTCACTGACAACATTGTACTGTATGTGTAAAAATGTTCATCTTTATTGTCTGTACAACCCATGCACCTCTGTATGTCTTCCTCTTTCTCAATGTCACTGTGTTGATCACTCATATTTGCTACATTGTCCTTCTCTTCATCCAAATCACCACACTAATTCAATTTGTACACTGAGCAAGTAATCTGAGAAGGTGGACTATATGAAGAAGATTGTAGCATCAGGATAGGAGGTAGACTCATCAACAACCTGCAATATGCAGATGATACAACCTTAATTGCTGAAAGTGAAGATAACTTGAAAAACTTATTCATGGAGATCATAGAATACAGTCATCAGTATGGATTACAACTCAACATAAAACAAAAATTCTCACAACGGACCAATAAACAACACCAGGATAAATGAAGAAAAGTTTGTAGTTGTGAGAGATTTAATTTTACTTGGATCTACAATCAAAATCCATGGAAGCACTAACCAAGAAATCAGATGCTGCATTGCACTGGAAAAATGTGCTGCAAAAGACCTCTTTAAAATGTTAAGAAGCAAAGATGTCACTTTGAAGATTAAGGTGCAGGTAACCCAGGCCAAGGTATTTTCAATAGCCTCGTATGTGTGTGAAAGCTGGGGCATGAATAAAGAAAACAAAATAAGAGTTGATGCCTTTGAATTGTGGTGTTGGGGAAGAATACTGAAAATTCCATGGACTGTCAGAACAAGGAAGAAATCCTGTCTTTGAATAAGTACAGACAGAATGCTGCTTAATGGCAATAATGGCCAGTATTTGTCTCACCCACTTTGATTATTGTGCTGAAGGGACCATTCTCTGGAGATAGATAGCATACTTGGTAAAGTCAAGAGTCAGCAAAATTCTCATTGAGATGGATTAAGGATTGAAACAGTGGCTACAATGATGGGCTCATGCATAGCAAAGATTGTGAGGATGGCACAGAATCAGGCAGTGTTTTAGCTGTTTTAAATAGGGTTGTTATGAGTAGAAGTTGACTTGATGGTTCCTAATAACAACAAATAGTGTCTTGAAGAAGTGTCTCAGTCTGTTATCCAATTTTTGCCAGAATAAAATAAAACAAAAATAATTGAAATTATCCAGTTGATATACATTAATCAGTATTTAAACAGATAATAAAAACTCGTAATAGAGGCTATGTTATTCTTTTATCAAAGATATACATGTGTTTTTGTGTTTTTGCAAATCTACCAGGAAATAGTATCACTTTTGTGGTTCTAATTATTTTCTATGCTATTTTTTTTTCATGGCTCTTCCAGGCATTGTTGAGTGGTTAGGTAATATAAATTTATACATAGTTCTTTGAGGAAAAACACTCTGAAGAAAAACTTAGGTTTCATATAAATGTATATTAAAGACTGCTCATGTTAAAATATAAATTTTCTGTGATATCTTAAAAATAGATATTGAGTTCTCTAAAAACATCTGGTGTCATAGTGTCCAAGGCATTTAACTGCAAACCAGAAGGTTGGTGATTGAAACCCACAAGCCCCTCCATGGAAAGAAGACTGAGCAATCTGCTTCTTTAAAGATTTACCACCTCAGAAACCCAAAGGGGGTCGCTATGAGTTGGAATTGACTCAATGGCAGTGAGTTAGATTTTTAGAGGAGCAAAACCTGTGAAGTCTAACTATCTATCTATCTAGTTAATAGCATAGTGCCTAAGGCACTTGACTGCTAACCAGAAGGCTGGCGGTTCAAACCCACCAGCCACTCCTTGGAAGGAAGATGGGGCAGTCTACTTCCAAAGTGATACTGCCTTGGAAACCCAAGGAGGGGTCGCTATGAGTCAGGTCCAACTCAATGGTACATGACAACAACAACAAGCTACCCATCTATCTATCTATCTATCTATCTATCTATCTATCATCTATTGAGAGAAAGAGATGAAAATTACTAATGTAATTTTGAAAGCTAGAAAGTCCCAAATCTGTGGGTCAGCTGTCAGGATGGATGCTTCTCCTGATGCATGTGGTTATAGGGGCTGACAAACCCAAAATAAGTAGATCAGACTGCAGGATATAAATTCACAAGGTTGTGGGAGATGGCACATCCCAAAATCTGCAGTTCTGATGGCAGACTGCTGACTCATATCTCAAGAATCAAATGTCAGAGGATGATCAGTTGGAAACAGGATGAAGAGAAAGTGAGCTTTGCCAGGACACCCACACATATTGGATGCAGGCCACACTGGAGTATATTTACATAGTATGTGCCAAAGCACAAAGCATCACAGTCTGGCCAGGTTGATACAAAACTGTAACCATGACAGATGCATCTACAATTCCCAATCTCATTACCATTCTGGACCAAAATCAAGTTTAATCAAATCAAGTTCAATCTTCAGTATCTTTTTGCTTATTAGAAGAAACTTGTCTTTTTTTTTTTTTTCCCCAAGAGTTTTAACTAAGACAATATACTAGAGTCAGATAATTCTTAAAAGAATGAGTCTTGTAGAACAAAACTCAAAATCATTAAAAAAGAAGTAAAGGGGAGGGAGGACCAGTTTTGCTGGTCTGATAGAGCCTGATGGAACCACTGAGACTATGTCCCCTAGCTGCCGTTCAGGTCTGGAGTTGAACCCACTCCCATGGATTCCAGCCAAGCAAAAGATAGACATACTATCTGGACATTTACATTAGGTAGATACACTCCTTGGAGAGATTAATCATGGGAGAATAGAAGGGCTGTGTATGCACAAAGAGACAGCTTGTGGGCAGGAGTGCATGAGAGAAAAAGACATAGGGAAGAGGTATCTATGGGGAGGAAGTGAGAGGGGAGATGTTGCATTGTGGGAAACTGTAGTCAATGTCATGAGGCAAAGTGTATGTGAACTGCTGTATGGAAGATGAATTTGCTCTGTAAACTTTCACCCAAATCACACACACACACACACAAAATAGAATGAGTCTTAAATAAAAAGTTACTTGTCTTCAAACTTTTTGTTCATGGTCTGTGACAGGGTGAGTAAGAGGTTAAAAAATTTATGGCAATTTGAGAAAATAAACTTTGTCTAAATTGATAATTAAAAAGTTTGGCTTCTAGTTGTAAGTCTGTTTTTAGATTATTCATAATTATTTTATTATATGAATGTGAAGTTCTGAGGTATGCTGGGGGGAAAAAAACAGTGTCTTCACTCTAGAGAACAGTTGGAAAAAAATTGATTTAAAAAAATAGAAAACATTTTTGGAAATAATACTAAATAAGATGAAAAATCTCTTTTGTGTCAATAATGGCACAAGGTAGAACATTTCTTTCCTTAATTGTGGCAAGGGATAAAATAAAATCATAGTTGTGGTTGAAAAAGATTTAAACATATTTGGCTAGATGTCTGAAGCACATGTATTGTACGAAGTGACAGTCATAATAGGGTGATTATAATGGGGGAGGGGAGTTAGCTACTACAAAAGTCTCGGGGTCAGAAACAACATACAGTTGAAGATGTCAAGGAATATTTGGTGTCCTAAAACAAATCACCAAAATGAGTAATTATGCTAAAATGCAATTATTTTGAGTGTTTTACCATCTGTTTTTGCATTCTATTTATTTTATACATTATTTTGGTTTTTAAGAATAGTTTTAAAATTTTCGTCTGTTTATATATATTTATATAAAACTTTTTCAAATTTCTACGTGCTGTGAAACATAAAGCTATTTTGTGCAATTGCAATTTTCTTTGTTAATACTGTTCGTCTTTTTAGAGCACTTAGAGAAATTTTAGCAGTTTTACATGTACCAAACCAAACTCACTGAAATCCAATCAATGTGGACTCATAGTGACCCCCATTGGGTTTCCCAGGAGGTAAATCATTAGGGAAATATATTGCCCCATCTTCCTTCCACAGAGCAGTTTGTAAGTTTGAACTGACAACCTTCTGTTTAGTAATCAAATGCCTTAGGCACTGAACCACCAGATGGTGGATTTGAACCACTTACCTTTCAGTTAGCAGCCAAATGTTTTCACTGCTGAGTCCCGAGAGCTCCTATTACTAAACCATGAATTTTGTTTATAATTTAGTTTGTATTTGAAATTCATAAATATGCTCAAATTATATTAAAGGTGATGGCTTTTGTACTGAAAATATCACTTAATAATTAATTCAGTAAGAAACTGGCTATAAATGAGGAGATCAACATGGGAAGAAAGAAATGAGGATTTGACCCTATGCTTTAGTAAGTTCCTCTTTAACTTCTTTTCTTGATGTTTGCAGTGAAACATTAGAATTTGTACTTGTGAATTTCCAAATTAATTTATTGTTATATTAAAGTGATTATTGGTTATGATTTTGCCTAAATTCTTCAGCAAGACTGAAGTCATTTAGCCAGAGGATGGTGATGGTGAGGTGTTCTATTATATTGTCCCCTTGCTAGTTAAAAATATGAAATCATAATAGTGTTCTCTTTTTTACCTCATCCTGCCACAACACACACACAAAGGGAAAGTAGATAGAATCAATGATTAATGGAATATAAATCACTGAAGACTGGAAATCAATGGTCACCTGCATGTCATTCATTCATTCCAACATATTTTAAGCTTTCGCTTTATTTCTAGTTAGGTACCACATCTTGTTTGATTATCTTTCCATAAAAATCCCTTCAATGATTAATATTGTAAGGGATGCTCAGCTTTTTCTGAAGAGAGCTATAAGGCACAACCATACAAAGAATATATTTTTAAGTTGTTTAATTATTTCTTTTTTAGTGACTGTATGGTGACTTTAGTGACTTTTGGTGTTTAGTCACAATGATTAGTGATAGGAAAAAGTGATATTTTCCATTGACTTATCTATTCCAATGAGGATAGATACAAGGTTATTTCTGTATTTTGATGCCTGGAAAATTAAGTCAAAATTAATACGAAACTAGTTGGTAATCATACCTTGTTGTTGTTGTTGTTATGTGCCGTCGAGTCAGCCCTGACTCATAGAGACCCCTCCTTGGGTTTCCGAGGCAGTATCACTATGGAAGAAGGATTGCCCAACCTTCCTTCTGAGGAGTGGCTGATGGGATTGAACCGCTAGCCATCTGGTGAGCAGTCAAGTGCCTTAGCCACTATGCTACCAGAGCTCCCATCATAACTTGTATTTCAGACATATATATTTTATCAATTGTGGAGTTAAAGGAGTTCTGCTGGGATAGTGGGTAAAGCATCTTGCTTCTAACCAGAGGTCAGAAGTTCAAACCCACCAGCTGCTCAGCAAGAGGAAGATGAAGCAATTTAATTTACAGCCTTGGAAACACAACAGGATGGCTATGAGTTGAAATCAACTTGATGACAGTGAATTCTTGGTTTATAGTTTGGGCTTTAAGAGTTTTATTTCACATGTGTTATAATCATCAGAGGGCAAATGCTTCACTGTTATGTAGAGTGTTTTAAATATTTTTAATCAGTTATACATGTCAATGAATATACTTTACTTGCTGTTGTTCTTTGTGAGTAATTCACTCTCATTCTACAGCTTACAATTTCAGTTCATTTTCTGTAAAAAATTAATTCTGTAAAAATACTACTATTAAACAAAATATATCAGACATTACTGTTTCACTGCTATTCACAAGGTTTTCAGCGATCATTTTTTTTTTTTTTCAGAAGTGAATGGCCTCATCCTTCTTCCCAGTCTGTCTTAAGTCCAGAAGTTCTACTAAAATCTTTCTACCACAGGTGATCCTGCTAGTATTTGAAATATCAGTGGTATAACTTCCAGCCTCACAGAAACATGCAAGTTGTCACAGTACATCAAACTGGCAGATAAGTGAATAATGAATAATGAATAAGGGGGACTGAAGAAGAATCGATGCCTTTGAATTATGGTGTTGGTGAAGAATGCTGAAAATACCATGGACTTCCTTCCAGAAGAAGGAACAAATCTGTCCTGGAAAAAAGTGAAGCTGGAATACTCCTTGGAAGCAAGAATGGCTAGATTTTGTCTCACCCTTTGATCATGTTATCATAAGGGACTGTTCCCTAGAGAAGGATATCATGCTTGCTAAAGTTGAGTGTCAGCAAAAAAGTAGAAGACCCCCAATGAGATGGATTGACACAGTGACTGCAACAATAGGCTCAAGCACAGCAAGGCTTATGAAGATGATGCAGGAACAAGTAGTGTTTCATTCTGCTGTACAAAGGGTCTCTTATGAGTTGGAGCAGACCCAATGGCACCTAACAACAACAACCTTAAACAAAAATAGCTTTAAATTATCCATGTGATAAATTTGTCTATCAATATCTATATAAAGCAAAGCAAACCAAACTGACTGCCATGAGTCAGATCCAACTCATAGCGACCCCCCCTTGGGTTTCTAAGGCAGTATCACTATGGCAGTAGATTGGCAACCTTCTTTCCAAGAAGTGGTTGGTGGGTTTGAACCAGCAGCCTTCTGATAAGCAGTTGAATGCCTTAGGCACTATGCCACCAGAGATCCCTCTATATAACAAAACAAAACAAAATTCACTGCCATTGAGTTGATTCTAACTCATAGTAAACCTCACTTGGTTTCCAAAGCTATAAATCTTTGCAAAAGTAGATCACCCCATCTTCCTTGCATGGAGCATCTGGGAGGTTTGAACTGCTTACCTTCTGATTAGCAGCCAGATGTTTTATCCACTATACCACCAGAGCTGCTTATATCTATATATTTATTTAAATTTAGTGGAACCCCTGAGACTATTGTCCTTAGACACATCTCAGGCCTAGAACAGAAATCACCCTTGTGGCTCAACTTTCAGACAAAAAAATAGGCAGAACTATAAGATAAATAAAAACACTGGGGAGGTATGTACTCCTTAGAATAATTAACCATACAAAATGAAAAAGGAAGCATTTGTCAAGGGATAAATTTCAGAAGGAAGGAAGGGATAGGGAAGAAGGACTAATGGAAATTGTAAACACAGTGAGGAAATGGCTAGAGTGCTGTTGCATTGTGGGGATTGCATTCAATGTCACAAAACAAAATTTTTATGAATTGTTGAATGGAAAACCAATTTGCCTTGTCAGCTTTCACCCAAATCATAATAAAAAAGTAAAAAAAAAAAAAAAAGGTTTCCCTCTTTCCTTCTGGTCCCTGGGTATTTTACTATACCTTGTTGATTAACCTAGACTACTTACACATCTGTAAAAATACAATAAAAATTAAAAAATACATATATACATATTTTTAATATATACATATTTTTAAGGGAGCTCTGGTAGTGTAGTGCTTAAGGCACTTGACTGCTAGCCAGAAGGCTGGCAGTTCAAACCTGCCAGCCACTCCTCAGAAGGAAGATGGGGGAATCAACTTCCGTAGTGATACTGCCTCCAAAACCCAAGGAGGGGCTGCTATGAGTCAGGTCTGACTTGACAGCACATAACAACAACAACACATATTTTTAATTCCAATAATATTCCCTATTAAGAATGTATAGGAGCTCTCTAGCATGGTGCCTAAGGCACCTGACTGCTAACCAGAAGGCTGACAGTTCAAACCCACCAGCCACTCCTCAAAAGGAAGATGGGGCAATCTACTTCTGTAGTGATACTGCCTTGGAAACCCAAGGAAAGGTCGCTATGAGTCGAGTCCGACTTGACTGCACATAACAACAACAACAACATTAAGAATGTGTTAGTATCTCTGTGTGTAATACCCTCCCCTCCCACAAAACAAACACTTTTTCACAGGACTAGCAAAATCAGTATATTAACTGTACTATATACCAAACATTTGATAAGAAGCTTCTATAGTTAACCTTAAAAATTAAGAAGTCAAGGAGTTTCTGCAATATCCATAGAGTATCCATCTACTACATTCAAGTATAATTGATATTAGCATGAGCACACCTGCATGTTAGGAGAAGAGTGTTGCATTAATACCTGATATTCTTCTTTAAATTTGGATTATAAAAATTGTTATGAATTGAATTCTGGCCCTGAAAATATGTGTTGAATCCCTGACCCTTGACCTTGTGGATGAAATCTTCTATGGAAACATGGTTGTCTTGTTTAGTTTAATGAGGTCACACCAGTGAAGGGTATATCTTTACTTGATCAAAACCTGAGTTATAAAAAGATCAGAATATACAGAGACACAAACACACAGAATAAGAGAGAATCAACATGATGATTCTCTACCAGTTAAGAAACCAAGGAATGTGAAGGCTATCAGTAAGGAAGGAATAAACAAGGCCAATACCCTGGTATAGACTTTTAGCTTCTAGAACTGCAAAAAAAAAAAAAAAAAAAAAAAAAAAAAAAAAAAAAAATTATGTTCTTTAAATCTACCTACTTGTGTTATTTTGACGGCAGCATTAGGTAACTAAGACAGAATTGCAGACATGAGACAAAAATGACCAAAGTGGTACTATTAAAAAAATTTTATATAAGTTTCATAACTATATTATTTAAGAAAAATATATGTAACTTTTAGAAGTAAAAAACATGGCATCAGTAACATTATTTTCCATAAAAAATCGAGGAATTCCAGTAAGATGGTGGAATAGACAGAAAGACTGCACAGACCCTCTTCAACAAAGAAAAGGGGAAACAATTAACACAGATACAGAATAAAACCCTGGACCCCTGAGTCTTGAAGGGAAGGATATAGAAGTAGACTAAATTCCAACTAGCAGAAGAATTTGCATGAAAACACCAAAAGAGGAGACATGCGTAGCTACAGTCTGGCAACAATCCTGATGGCACAGATAGCTTGGATATTGCCAAATGGCGGTAGAACCTAATAATTAACATAAAAAATTGGCCCTGCTAGCCAGGGACTGCACGGAGGACTGCTCTGGTGGCTGGGGAATAAAAGAGGAAGCAATGACGAGGTAGGTGGGCTGAGCTGTGGACTTTTCTCTGTCTGGAGGGCACAGCCAATTTTAATGTTTACAAGCAGCTTGACTAGTTTAGACATTTAAGGCAACAGTGTTCTCTCAGATTCCAGGGACTTAAGAACAGGTTCTACTTGCCAGGAACCTCAAGGACATTCAGGACCTGGAAGACTGGAAAAAAGCAACATTCCCCTTGTTACCCTTATACCCCACCCTCTCTTGGTGAATAGAGGTGCAGCCGCTCTTCACTGAAACCCACGTTCTGGACTGACAGGAATTCCATCCAGTCTGTGTGCTCGGACAGAGCCTGGGTGGCCTGCCCTGCCCTGCCTCAATTTTTTTTTTTTTTTTAATCTAGTTTCTGGTTTTTAGTTTGTCTGTTTTTGATGGTTTTAAGACTACTATAATTATTATTACTTTTGACCTTTTTACTATTACTCTTTATTCTTCTCCTCCCAGGTTATAGTTATCAGCTTTTTTTCTTTTCCTTGTTCCTGGTTGCAAGGTTTATTTATTTATTTTTCTTTCTTGTGGTTAACCCCATTCCTTGTTTTTCTTTTTTGCATTTTTCCCATTCTTTTCTTCATTATTCTCCTTCTCTACGTTTTTCCTCATATTGCCCTCTCTCCGGATAATGCAGGCCATTTTTTTTTTCTTTTTTCTTTTTTTGGTCACTGTTCCTGTGTGATTACATGGTGTATATTTTATCCATTTGCTTTTACTTTTTTGATGGTTATACAAATGTTATTTTTGTCTAACTGAGTGGAAGACAACAACATTCCCCATATGACACAATGATATCCACATATTCTGCAGCTTCACGTACTGAGTGAGAGCCACCACTTCCTTCTCCACCAAAGGGCCAATGATAAACAGCCACCAACAAGAGCCTGCCTCACACTTGCCTGCTCTTCACAAACAGTCAATAGAAATCTAAATACAATAATGTCACAATGTCTCAAAGACAATAGACCATCACAATCCACACACAGAAACATGACAAAGTGGTAGAAACAAGGGACCAGAATACAGACACAGAATACATTCTGAGGAAGAAGCAACATTGGAACTCTCTGATGAGGAATTCAAAAGAATATTTAGGTATCTTCAAAGGACGGAGAGACAGACCCAGGAAAACACAAACAAAACCCTAGAAGAATTTTGGAAGAAAATACAAGAACAAGACAACAAAATAAATGAAAAAATTAGAAATGATTCTAAATCTACAGATAGAAATCCAGAAGATTAATACTAAATTGTCAGAAATAGATAACACATTGAAAGAGCAAAGGAGTAGAATTGATGCAATGGAAGACAGAATTAATGAGATTGAAGACAAATACCTGAATACTTCTTTGGATAGAGATCAATC
>NW_006921702.1:9158676-9160004 GCF_000298275.1 Orycteropus afer afer | reverse complement strand
GATTCATAAAAATAATGAGCTCAGCACAGAAAAAAATACAGAACAAAGAAACAAGGGACACCATGAAAAAACACATAACAGAATGACAGCAACCAATTCATACATGTCAATAATTACACTGATTGTTAGTGGATTAAATACACCACTCAAGAGACAGAGAGTTGCAGATTGGATAATAAAACAAAACTCATCAATATGCTGTCTACAAGAGACACACATTAGAGACAAAGACACAAATAAATTAAAAATTGAAGATTAGGGAAAGATATATCAAGCAAATGGCAACTATAAAAGAACAGGAGTGGCAATTTCAATTTCTGATCAAATTGACTTTAATACAAAAACCACCATATGAGACAAGGAAGGACATTATATAATTATTAAAGAATTGTTTGAACATGAAGATATAACCATAATAAATATCTATGGACCCAATGAAAGAGCCCCAAAATACATCAATCATACTTAATAACATTGAAAATGCAAATAAATGACTCCATAGACATAGCAGGAGACTTTATTACACAACTTTCAATGAAAGACAGAACAACTGAAAAGAAACTCAACAAAGTTGCAGAAGAGCTAAATAATACAATCCACCAACTTGAACTTATAGACATCTAGAGAACATTTCACCCAACAACAGCACAATATGCATTCCTTTCCAGTGCACATGGAACATTTTCTGTGATAGACCATATGAAAAGCCATAAAGCAAGCCTTAAGAAATTTAAAAACATTGAATTACTGTAAAGGATCTTCTCAGATCATAAGGCTACCAAATTAGAAATCAACAGTAAGAAGATCAATGGAGAAAGAGTAAACACATGGAAATCAAGCAATACCCTCCCTAAAAAAGACTGGGTAAGAGAAGAAATAAAAATTGAAATTCAGAAATCCCTAGAATCAAAGGAGAATGAAAAGATACATACCAAAATCTTTGGGAGACAGCAGAAACAGTGATCAGAGGCCAATTTGTAGCAATAAATGCACACATCAAAAAAGAAAAAAGAGCCAAAATCAACATTTTAAACCAATATTTCCAACAATTAGAAAAAGAACAGCAATAAAAGCCTATAGTCAGCAGAAGAAAGGAAATAATAAAGATTAGACAAGAAATCAATGAAACAGGAAAAAAGAAAAGGACAAGAGAAAACATTAACAAGACCAGAAGTTGGTTTTTTGAAAAGATCAATAAAATTGAAAAACCACAGGCAAATTTAACAAAGGAAAAGAGAGAGAAAATACAAATAACATGAATAAGAAACAAAATGGGTGACATCACAACAGAACCAACTGAAATAAAAAGGATAATATCAGGATACTAT
>NW_006921702.1:9155881-9157952 GCF_000298275.1 Orycteropus afer afer | reverse complement strand
CTCTATCACCACTTCTATTCAACATTGTACTGGGAGTCCTAGCCAGGACCATAAGGCAAGAAAGGGATATCAAAAGCATCCAAATTGGGAAGGAAGAAGTCAAAGTATCCCTATTTGTTGATGTTATGATCCTATACCTAGAAAACCCAAGAGACTCGGTCAAAAATCTACTGCAACTAATTGAGAGATTTAGCATCATGGCAAGAAACAAGATCAACATCCAAAAATCAGTTGGATTCCTATACATTAGCAAGGAGATTACTGAAAAAGAAATAAGGAAATCAATACCATTTACAATTACTACCAAAAAATAAAATACTTGGAAATAAATCTTACCAGGTACACAAAATTTTTGTACAAAGAAAACTGTAAAAAATTACTTCAAGAAACCATAAGAGATCTACATAAATGGAAGAACATCCCATGCTCATGAATAGGAAGATTGAACATTGTGAAAATGTCCATTCTACCTAAAGCAATCTATACATACAGTGCAAACCCACTCCACATCCCATCAATATTTTTTATGGATATAGGAAAACCAACGCTAACTTCATATGGAAAGGAAATTGACCTCAGATGAACAAAGCGCTATTGAAGAAGACCAAAGTAGGAAGTCTCACACTGCCAGATCTCAAAACCTACTATACAGCCACAGTAGTCAAAACTGCCTGGTATTGATTTAATGACAGATACATAGACCAATGGGATAGAATTGAGAATCCAGAAATAGATGCAGCAGCCTATGGTCAGCTGATCTTTGGCAAAGGGCTGAAATCCATTAAATGGGGAAGAGAATGTTTGTCTAATAAATGGTGCTGGTAAAATTGGATATCCATTTGCAGAAAAAATTAAACAAGATCTGTACCTCACACCATACACAAAAACTAACCCCAGATGGATCAAAGACTTAAATGTGAAACCTAAAACTATCGAGTCCTCAAGGAAAAACTAGGGACAAATTTAGGGGCCCTAATATATGGCATAAATAGACTATCAAGCATAACCCAAATTGCACAAACAGCAGAAGAGAAACTAGAATTTATAGAAAACTCTAATTCCTCAATAACAAAAAGACAAATAATCCAACTAAAAAATGTGTAGAAGACATGAATAGACACTTCACCAAGGAGGATATTCAAGTGGCCAACAACATATGAAAAAATGCTCATGATCATCAGCCATTAGAGAGATGAAAATCAAAACAACAATGAGATACCATCTTGCTCCAGCACTAGTAGCAAAGTTCAACAAGACAGAAAATAACAAATGCTGGCGAGGATGTGGAGTGATTGGGACTCTCATACACTGCTGGTGGGACTGTAAAATGGTACAACCCCTGTGGAAAATAGTATGGCGATTCCTTCAAAAGTTGTAACTAGAAATACCATTTAATCCAGTCAACCCATTACTAAGTATATATCCTAAAGAAGTGACAAGAACAGACATTGCACACCCATGTTCACCACAGCACTATTTACAATATGCAAAAGATGGAAAAAACCTAGGTGTCCATCAACTGAGGAATGGATAACCAAATTTTGGTACATACACACAATGGAATACTATGTAACCCTAAAGAATAACTTAGAATCTACAAAGCACCGCATAACGTGAATGAACTTGGAGGACATTATGCTGAGTGAAATAAGTCAATCACAAAAGGACAAATATTGTATTAGTCCATTATTTTAAAAGTCAAGGAATGGTTTATTGTCGCGGCCGGTGCGACAATTCTAGAACAGGGGGTAAGAGAATGAGTTAAAAATGAGAGAAAAGTTAAAGGATGGGAACGGGAGGGACACTCAGAGCCACTGCAAAGCAGTGCCAACTTTATTATAATTATACTCAAACTTATATACCGGTTTAACATGGGAAAAGCGCATGATTCATATGTCATACAATCAATCACAAGTTAATCAATATTAGGAAAAGTACATGCATAAACAATAGACATATTAAAATTTAACCTAACATTCCTGTTCCCATAATTCAAGTCACCACAACTCAGGTCACCTTAACTTCTTAAATTCTATACTCATTCTTCTATGTAACTATGTTCCCTACAAAC
>NW_006921702.1:9153888-9154991 GCF_000298275.1 Orycteropus afer afer | reverse complement strand
AAAAAAAGGGGGGGACCAGGTTTGCTGGCCTGATAGTGCCTGGTGGAACTACTGAAACTATGGCCCCTAGCTGCCCTTCAGGTCTGGAATTTAACCTACACCTGTGGTTTCTAGCCAAACAAAAGACAGGCATATGAGTTGAACATTTACCTAAGGTAGATACACTCCTTGGATAGAACAATTATGGGAGAAAGAATGACTGTTTATCCACAGGGAGACATCTCAGGGGGCAGGAGTGCATGGAGGGATGGACACAGGGAAGAGGTAACTATCAGGAAGAAGTGGGAGGGAAACTGTTGCATTGTGGTGAATTGTGGTCAATATCATGAGACAAAGCGTATGTGAACTGCTGTAGGGAAAGTGAATTTGCTCTGTAAATTTTCACCAAAATCACAATTTAAAAAAAAAAAAGCTTTATGAGAAAGATTCTATGTTAAACTCCAGAAAGAGATTGTGAAAGGGTTAATTCAAGCAGCCTATAAAATTGGCTATGAGTCATTGGGTAAAGATTGAGGGGCAGAATATTCCAGGAAGCAAGGGTAGGGTGAGGAAAGGAGGAAGGGTGCAAAGTATCGGGACTGGTTGAAGAGTGGCAAATGGCTGTATTGCTTCAGGGTCAGAGAATGTCAGGATAACAAAGGAAAGTCAGCCTAGAGGTAGATCTACCTTTACCATTGAATTGATTCCAACTCATTTTGACCCCATGTGTGTCAGAGTAGAACTGTGCTCTTTTGAGTTTTCTTGGAGCTTATAACTAGGCCTTTCTTCTGTGGAGACATTGGGTAGGGTTAGACAGCTGACCTTTAAGTTGGTAGTCAATCACAAACCATTTGCACCATTCATAGTGACTTACAAGATTGGGTAGAACAGCTCCATATGGTTTTCAAGGCTATAACCTTTATGGAAGCAGACAGCCTAATCTTTCTCTCCCAAAGCAGCTGGTGGATTTGAACCTCTGAAATTTGGTTAGCAGCCAAGCACTTAACCACTTTCCCACCAGGGCACCATGAGGCACGAACACAAAGGAGAAAATAGATGCCACATGAAGATCACCAACAAACCATGCCTGGGGCTAAAGAAGAGGAAGGACACTTTTTTTTTTT
>NW_006921702.1:9132182-9148318 GCF_000298275.1 Orycteropus afer afer | reverse complement strand
TCTTTAGCATGTCTTGTAAGGTCGATCTGGTTTTAACAAATTCTCTTAGTTTCTGCTTATCTGGAAATCTCCTAATTTCACCATCATATTTGAGGGACAATTTTGCTGGATATATGACTCTTGGTTGAAATTTTTTCTCTTTCAGGGTTTTATATATACCATCCCATTGCCTTCTCACGTGCATGGTTTCTGCTGAGAAATCAGAGCTTATTCTTACTGGCTGTCCTTTGTAGGTAACTTTTTGTTTTTCCCATGATGCTTTCACGATTCTGTCTTTGGTTTTGATGAGTTTGATGATGATATATCTTGGTGATTTTCTTTTGTGGTCTATCCTATTTGGGGTTTGTTGGACTTCCTGAATAGATATATTCTCATCTTTCATCTTATCAGGGAAGTTCTCCTCCAGCAAATCTTGGAAAATTTTCTCAGTGGTTTTGTTTTTCTCGTCTTGTTCAGGAATTCCAATGACACGTAAGTTATTCCTATTGATGGTATCCCACATGAACCTAAGGCTTTCTTCATTTTGCTTTGATTTTTTTTCTGGCTGATCCCTTTCCAAAGAAATATTCAGGTATTTGTCTTCATCTCATTAATTCTGCCTTCCATTGCATCAATTCTACTCCTTTGCCCTTCCAATGTGTTATTTATTTCTGACAATTTAGTATTAATCTTCTGGATTTCTTTTTGTAGATTTAGAATAATTTCTAATTTTTCATTTGTTTTTTCATTTTGTTCTTGTATTTTCTTCCAAAATTCTTGTAAGGTTTTTTCTGTGTTTTCTTTGGTCTGTCTCTCAATCCTTTGAAGATACCTAAAGACAATTTTTTTGAATTCCTTATCAGAGAGTTCCTATGCTGCTTCTTCCTCAAGGATGTGTTCTGGGTCTGTATCCAGCTCCCTTGTTTCTGCTACTTTGTCCTGCTTCTTTGTGTGGACTGTGACGGTCTGTTGTCTCCAAGGCATTGTGGCATTGTTGTATTTAGATTTCTGTTAACTGTTTGTGAAGAGCAGCCAAGGGTGATTCAGGCTCTTCTTAGTGGTTTTTTATCGTTGGCCCATTGGTGGAGAAGGAGGTAGTGGCTGCCACTCAGTAAGTGAAGTTGCAGGAGGTGTGGGTGTAATTGTGTCTTATAGGGACTGTTGTTTTCTCCCACTCAATCAGAC
The DNA here is from genome assembly GCF_000298275.1 of Orycteropus afer afer. Classification (NCBI taxonomy): domain Eukaryota; kingdom Metazoa; phylum Chordata; class Mammalia; order Tubulidentata; family Orycteropodidae; genus Orycteropus; species Orycteropus afer. Next base: position 9,147,154 of record NW_006921702.1, on the reverse strand, counting down.
ACAAATTACAATCGACTAACTTTCTAAAAACTTGTCAGTCTTGCAGGTCCCGAGTGTCCTTGGGGTTGCTGGAAAGCAGAACATGTTCTTAAGCCCCAGGAATCTGCGAGAGTGCTATCTCTTTAAATATATAAAATTGTCAAGCTGCTTTTTAAACGTTCAAAATGGTGGCGCCCTCTGGACTGGCAAAAATCCACAGCTCAGCCCACCTTTCTTTTCACCTTCTCCTTTTTATCCCCAGAAACCATGCACAGTCCTCCGTGCAGTTCCTGGTGAGCAGCGTGATTTTTAGGTTAATTCTTATGTACTACCACCCTGGGAATCTGTGAGAACACTGTCTCTTTAAATATCCAAGACAGTCAAGCTTCTTTTTAAACCTACAAAATGGCGGTGTCCTCTGGACTGGCAAAAGTCCACGGTTCAGCCCACCTTTCTCTTCACCTTCTCCGTTTGTTCCCCAGCCACCATGCACAGTCCTCTGTGCAGTTCCTAGCTAGCAGGGTGATTTTTAGGTTAATTCTTAAGTCCTACCCCCACAGGAATCTGCAAGAGTGCTGTCTCTTTAAATATCCAAAATAGTCAAGCTGCTTTTTAAACCTACAAAATGGTGGCATCCTCCGGACCGGCAAAAGTCCACAGCTCAGCCCACCTTTCTTTTCACCTTCTCCGTTTGTTCCCCAGCCACCATGCATAGTCCTCTGTACAGTCCCTGGCTAGCAGGGCGATTTTTAGGTTAATTCTTAAGTCCTACCTCCACTCGGGAATCTCCAAGCTGTCTGGATCGCTCATGATCACTGCCACACCGCAGCTCCGTATGTCTCCTTTTTTGGTATTTTCATGCAAATTCTTCTGCTAGTTGGGGTTTAGTCCACTCGTATATCCTTCCCTTCAAGGCTTAAGGGTCCAGGATTATCTTCTGTGTCTGTGTTATTTGGTTTCCCTTTTCTTTGTTGAAGAAGGTCTGTGCAGTTTTTCTGCCTAGTCCAGCATCTTGCCAGAACTCTGAGGAAGGACTCCTTGTTTTGAACTTTTATCCACAAGAACTATGAGAAACTAAATTTCTGTTCTTGAAAGCCACTCACTTGTCTTATTTGTGTTAGAGCAGCACTAAGTATTTCTATAGGCATTCATTGTTTAAGCAAATCAAATATTTGTGTTGAACATGAAAAAAATTGTTAAAACTGTAGTTATTAAAAGTTTAGTATTAACACAGAACATTCACACTCATTGAGTGGAATAAATAGCCCATGAATTTCCTATTATATAAAGAGTTCTTACAAATTAGAAGTAGAAATAGCCAAATATATCAGAAGTCTGCATATCATAGCCTGTCAGCCAAATCTCGACCACTGCCTGTTTTTGTAAATAAAGTTTTATTGAAACAGAAATTGAAAAAAAAAAAAAAAAGTTAAATCCTAACTAAACTATTTGGCCTAAAACCATTTCCTTCTTCCCATTTATAGTTCTCAAAATGTGATTCTTACTGTATTTCTCTATCTCATGCTTGATTAAGTGCATGCGTTTCAGAGCTTTCAATAATCTATAATCAGGGACAAGTCTGTCTTGATTTCACTTCTATGCCTCTATCTCTAGTTAATCGTATGGAAATTAGTATGCCCTGTTACTCACTTCTGGGTGTGGTGTTTCTTTGTCTGTAAGGTACTATGTCCCCCTATCTCTTTGTAACTCCCTGATTCCTCTTCTAATTTTGATGAAGTTCTAATTATTATATATTCTGATTATAACAAGAAGAACTTTCAGATTCATAATTGTTTTAAAATGGTTCTTCTAATGGATAGTTTAGGATTTGTAAAATACTCCACATTATTCATAAATCTTCTTATTTTAATTTAATTTTATCACAACCTTGAAATGTAACTGGAATGTAAAGAAATGTCTACTCATTTATAAAATTATTATTTTTAAAATTTATTTATAATACTTACCTCTAGAATCTTTGTTAGAAAAAGGTTTAATATCTGTTTGCCATTGATTCAGTTTTCCTGTTTCAACACTTCTTCTCAAGTTACAAGACCCAACCTCCTTCCAAAAGCCTCCTCATTGTGGACCACATATTTCTGTGCCATATAAATATTCAAACAGATACAAACAACATTGTCTTCAACAACTGCTTCATTGACTATTGTTTTTAGGTGCTGTTGTGTTGGCAACGACTCATAGTGACCTCATGGACAACAGAGAGATACATTTCCTGGTCCAGAGCCATCCTCACAATCATTGGTATGTTTCAACCACTGGGTCAATTATCTCGCTTAAGGTCTTCACCTCTTCCCTTGTCATAATTTGAATGCCTTCCAATCTGAGGTGTTCTTCTTCTATCATTATATCAGAAAATGTTCCACTGTTCTTCATAAGGTTTCATTAGCTAGTTATTTTAGAAGTAGATTACCAGATCCTTCTTCCTAGTCTGTCTTAGTCTATAAACACCACTGAAACCTATCCACTATGGGTAACCCTACTGGTATTTCAAATATCAGTTGGCATAGCTCCCAACATCACAACATGCAAGCCATCACAGTATGACCAACTGGTGAGTGATGGCCTTTTGGTTAGAAAAGCTTTAAGGTTGAACATAAGTGTAAATGTATGCTAGGCCAAAGTTCCAGTTTGAGTCAATAATGTAATGAAATTATTTGATTTGTATACTGTTACAAGTAGTCCTGGAAATCTCAGTGGTTGAACAGAACATTAGTTCTTAGTTAAGTTAAACTCAACATAAATTCTTAGCTAATATGTGACTTTTCCATGGCTTCTTCAATGTGTGATCTGTTCTGGGCCATAAATGTACACAAACACTCCACTCATATTCTCTTTGGAAGAGCATCTTACAGGGGTCTCAATAGATGCTAAGATAGGTGTGAAATATAGCCCAACCTAAACATTCAGTGGTGGTTATGTTTTTGTGTCAATCTGGCTGGACCTGGTTGAATGACTGGGCAAATGGTGATAGTCATTCCCCATGATGAGACTGGCAATCAACTCCACGGTGGGATCTACCACAAGCAGCTGAGTAGCTGCCTTTGGGATGTGGTCTGCTTTCTGTATATAAGGAGAAGCCTTTGGGAACGGTCTCTAGCCTGTGACATGCTTGGACCCTGCATGTAGCTGTGTCATCATTGTTCAGCAGCCTGCAGTGCTCTGTCAACCTTGGGACTTACAATGAATTTAAATTAATGGTGTGCCATGTGGTTTGGTAACATCAGGACTGTGCCTTTTTACTTGTCAACCTTGGGCTTCTCAACCTCAGCATCCAGCAGCTCTCTGAGTGAAGAAATGCTTCTAACTTCAATGGGCCGGGAGCAGGAGGCAGAGCTAGACCCCAAGGTTGAGGGGCTTTCACCCAGCCTGGAACTTTGAACTTGAACTTAAAGCCTCCAAATTGTAAGATATTAAAATTCTGTCTGTTTAAGCCATCCCATTTGTGGTATATTCTTGTCAAATCGGCACTAGGTAACAAGAACACATCTCTTCTCCACAACTCTACATGATGGAAAATGAACATAACCTAGTGGTCAGTTGTTCTCTCAGTTACAGAGAGAAAATTATTTCTCTACAACTCCTTAATTATATATCTATATCTATATCTATATCAATATCTATATCTATCTACCTATCTATCTATATTATAATTTTATAAAAATTGACTTATAATCTAGGGTTGTCCTTAGGTTTAGTTCATCAAGGATAAGAGATACTTCTTGAAAAGAAAATATGGCTGATAATTGTGGCTTTCACTAGGAATGAGAAGTGAACTGAAAGAAAAAAATATGAAGTATAAGTAGGATGAGCATATAATTTACATGTAAAACTGAGACACTTATGAGATTGACATGGATGAACCAGTAAACATGGTTTCTCTAGGTATAACCCTCATAACACAAGTCACACGAGATATGTTTGTTTCAAAGATTTCAAAGAAAAATCTGATAACATACAAGGATTTCTTCTGTTCATGTTCCCAATTTAATAATTATAATTTTTGTGTGTTTTCTTGAGCAGAAATCCTTTGCTGTTGACACATCAATTGACTTTAGAACTTACTCAAAAATCTATTTCTAAAAAAAACTAGAAAATAATTTGAAAGAGTAACTACTATGAAACAAAGCACTCAAACTGAGCAAAATTCTGAAGAAGTCATTTCCATATAATGACTGAAAATTTCAAAATTATCTGTTACTAGGAGATGATAGGAAGGCAGAAAATGAGAGGCAAAAATAGGGATGTGGAAACCACATTTCATCATTAGTTCCTAAATCATCCCAGCTGTATAAATATGGGACAGCATCACATAAAATTACTATTTGATAAAAATATTCCTTTATGTCATTTTTTGCAGGACAAGCTTCTCTACATGCCACACCCTGGAGTGAAAAAAAACTTTTCCTCAAATAATCTGTAAACATTTACAATTCCCTGTAGAATGCCAACTGTAGCTAACATATGGTACTATCAACGAAGTAGCCCAAAATGACTGCCCACACAGATAAAATTCACTTTTAGCTGTCTTGTTATTCCAGTTTAATGATGTAGTGTTGGAGAACTCCTGTGATACCTTCCAGCAAGAGAGGAAAAGGCTCAGTTAAAAAATTGTGTTTCAAGTGCATTCCTAAAGCAAGCATATTATACCATCACCTGTTTCACTTTTGTTTTGTCATCACTAACTTTGATCAGTTCTCATATTTAGTTTCTATTTGTAGATGTTTATTGTGTATGGTTGAAAGTGCTATACAAACATTACCTGCAAACAGCTTCAGGGGAATGCCACAGTGGAGAGAGATGGAGACATTTAAGGATATGTTTGGCATTTGAAGAAGCAATGATGACCTTAGGTCACTGACTGCTATGCTTGTTTCACATAGTTTATTATTTTGTGAAGTTTTAAAATGAAAAATTTAATTTTTTCAAAACATAACAACTTCTACTCCTAAGATATAGGCAATGAATTTCAGAAATATGGTGTATCATATGTCTGGACCAACTGAAGAGCAGAATCTAGCTCATACTCTTGAAATTCTAGAGAAAATGTAATTGCCAGCCACTACTCATCCTTCAGAGACTCTTAGATTAGGAGTACTGACCCCAATATTCTAGTTACAGAGCTTCGAGCAATTTGTTTTGGGATCCGGCTTTTGTGATCTCATTTCTCAACTTCAGTCTCTTCAACTATAAATAGAGGAAGTAAAGAAGTAATGTCATGTATACAGCTTAGTCTAATGTAGGGATGTTCAAATATCCACCTAATTTTAATATGAAAAAATATCCTCTACAGTTTTAGAGAAAGTTTTTGTTAGTTATTATGTGCCATAGAATTAGATTCAACTTATAGTGAATGACCCTGTACAGCAAAATGAAAATCTGCCCATCCTGTGCCACATTCACAATGGTAGGTATATGTGAGCCCACTCTTTTAGCCACTGGGTAAATCCAAATCATTGAGGGTCTTCCTCTTTTGTGTCAGCCCCCTTTTAACCCAGCTTGATGCCCTACTTCAGGAACTGGTCCCTTTTGATTATGCATAGAGCATGTGAGATAAAGTCTCACCATCCTCACTTCTAAGGAGCATTCTGGCTGTACTTCTTCCAAGACAGATTTGTTCATTCTTCTGGAAGTTCCTGATATATTCAATATTACTCCTTAACACCGTACTTCAAAGGCAACAATACTTCTTCAGTCCTGCTTATTCATTATTTAGGTTTTACATGCATATGAGGTGAGTGATAATACCATAGTTTGGAACAGGCACATTTTAGCTTTTAAGTGGCATTTTCACTTTAAAGTGATCTTTTACAGTACTTTTCCCCAATGCAATATGTTGTTTGATTTCTTGAATGCTGCTTACATGAGTGTTGATTGTGGATCCAAATAAAATGAAATCCTTGACAGCTTCAATATTTTCCTGTATATCATGATGTTGCTTATTGGCCCAGTTGCAAGGATTTTTGTTTGCTTTATGGTGAGGTATAATCCATACTCAAAGCTGTAGTCTTTGATTTTCATCAGTAAGTGTTCCAGGTCCTCTTCACTCTAGCAAACAATGTTGTGCCATCCATATAGAGTTGCTAATGGGTTTTCTCCAATTCTGATGCCAAGTTCTTTTTGTTATCTAGATTCTCAATTATTTGCTAAACATACATATTGAATAATTATGGTGAAAGATTAGCAACCAGACACACACCTCTTCTGATTTTAAACCACATAGTATTTCCTTGTTCTGTTTGAAAGACTGCCCCTTGTTCTATGTACAGGTTCCACATGATCACAATTAAGATTTCTGGAATTTCCATTCTTCATAACTTTATCCATAATCTGGTATGATTCACACAGTCAATGCCTTTGCATAGTAAATAAAAGACAGGTAATTCTCTATATGATATTCTCTGTTTATAGCCAAGATCCATCTGACTTCAGAAGTGACATTGTTCATTCTAAGTTCTCTTCTGAATCCAACTTGAATTTAAGTCAGTTCTCTGTCAATGTACTATTGCAACCATTCTTTAAACCATCTTCAGCAAAACTTCACTTGTCTGCTATATTAATAATGTTGTCATCAGGTGTCTTTGAGTCAGTTTTGACTCCTAGTGACTCCACCTACAGCAGAACAGAACACTAGCTGGGCTTGCACCACCATCCTCATAATCATTGCCATGCCTGAGACCATTATTGCACCCACCATGCCAACCCATTTCAGTGAGAATCTTCCTCTTTCTCACTGGCCCTCTATTTTAATAAACATGATATCCTTCAACAGGGACAGATACCTCAATAACATGACCAAAATACAAGTGATGATATCTGGCCATTCTCACTTCGAAGGACAATTTTGGTTGAACTTCTTCCAAAACATTTTTATTGATTCTTCTGGCAGTATATGGTATATTCAATATTCTTTGCCAGCACCACAGTTTCAGCTTCAATGAAGCTGCAATGAAGAAATTGGTGAAGAACAAGGCTCCAGGAATTGACGGAATACCCATTGAGATATTTCAACAAATGGATGTCACACTGGAGGCACTCACTCGGTTATGCCAAGAGATTTGGAAGACAGCTACCTGGACAACTGACTGGAAGAGATCCATGTGTGTACCCGTTCTAAAGAAAAGTGATTCCACAGAATGTGGAAATTATTGAACAATATCATTAATATGTCACGCAAGTAAGATCTTACTGAAAAAAATTCAAAAACCGCTGCAGCAGTATATTGACAGAGAACTTCCAGAGGTGCAAGCTGGATTCAGAAGAGGATGTGGAACAAGGGATATCATAGCTGTTGTCAGATGGATCTTGGTGCAAGGCAAAGAATACCAGAAATATGTCTATTTGTGTTTTATTGACTATGCAAAGGCATTTCATTGGGTAGATTTTGTAGACTGTTATCCAAATTATGGATACCATTGAGAAGAATAGGAATTCCCAAGCACTTGATTGTATTCATAAAGAACCTGTACCGTGACCAGCAGGCTGTCGTTCAAATGGAATAAGGGCACACTGCATGGTTTGAAATCAGGAAGGTAGTATGTCAGGGTTGTATCCTTTCCCCATACTTATTCAATCTATATGCTGAGCAAATAATCTGAGAAGCTGGACTATAGGAAGAAAAACGTGGCATCAGGATTGGAGAAAGAATCATTAACAACCTGAGATACACAGACGATACAACTTTCCTTGCTGAAAGTGAGGATGACTTGAGGCACTTACTGATGAAGGTTGAAGAATACAGTCTGCAGTATGGATTATGTTTCAATATAAAGAAAATGAAAATCCTCACAACTGGATCAATAATTAGCATCACGATATATGGAGAAAAGATGGAAGTTGTCAAAGAAGTCAGGTTGCTGGGTTCTACAGTTGAGGCCAATGGAAGCAGCAGTCAGGACATTAGATGACATGTAGCACTGGGTAGGTCAGCTGAGAAGGAACTGTTTCAAGTGCTGAGGAGCAAGGATGTCTCCTTGAGGACTAAGGTGCGCCTGACACAGGCCATGATATTTCCAATAACCTCATATGCATGTGAGAGCTGGACAATAAATAAGGAAGACCGAAGAAGAGTTGATGCTTTTGAGTTGTGGTGCTGGTGAAGAATGCTGAAGGTACCATGGACTGCCAAGAGAACTAACAGATCTGTCCTGGAAGAAGTGCAGCAAAGATGCTCCTTGGAAGTGAGGATGGCCAGACTTTATCTCACCTACTTTGGTCGTGTTGTCAGAGTAGACCATTCCCTGGAGAAGGATGTCATGCTTGGTAAGGTGGAGGGTCGACAAAAGAGGCAAAGGTCTTCAATGAGATGGATTGACATGGTGGCTGTGACAATGGGCTCAAGTATAGCAAGGATCATGGAGCTGGCGTGGGATCGGGTGGTGTTTTGTTCTTCTGTGTATGGGGTCGGTATGAATTGGAAGTGACTCAATGGCACCTAATAACAACAAGAACACCACAATTCAAATCCATAAATTTTTTTCTGTAGTCTTCCTTATTCATTGTGTTTCACATTCATATAAGGCTATTGAAAAGGCAATGGCTTGGGTCAGGTTCACCTTAATCTTCAAAGTGACATCTTTACTCTTTAACCCTTTAAGGTGGTCTTTTGTAGCAGATTTGCTCAATACAATATGTTGCTTAATTTCTGATTCCATGGGTATTCAATGTGAAACCAAGTGGAGTCAAAGTTCAGCCTGCATCCCTGGTTGAAGACAGATAAGTAAACATGATAACTCAGTTCATAAGACCTGAATAGAATGAAAGGTCAACTATTCTTCTGGTTAAGACAGATAGGATCTTGGCTGGAGACAAATAACTAAACATAATAACTTAGTTCCTTAAGAATTGAATAGAATGAAAGGTCAATTTACACATTATTTCCATGCCATCCCCATAGAAACAGGTGACCAGCATGTTAATGTGTCTCAGAAGACAACTTGAAAATTAACCTTGGCCTGTAGACATGTGCAGTGAGACAAACAGGAAAAAAGATGTTGGGAACTGACATTCTCCCCTCTGCCTAAGCCCTGATCAGCTGATGACAGGAAACTGGTGTGACTCATTCAGTGTGCAAGCACACTGCATTAAAAATCAACTGTCCCTTTAAACCATGGCAAAGGAAGCCTCAGCCAATCCCCAGTTAATTCACACCCAAATTCCTGAAGTTTTAATGAATATGTATAACCTCCTTCTCCTGAAGCTTACAAAACTGTATCCCAACCTGGATTTTGGGAGTCAGATTTGGGTATTGGCCCCTGTCTCCTTGCACTGTCACTTTGCAATAAATAATTTTCTCTCCTCTTAATCACTCGGTGTGTAAACTGTTTTGGCCTGACTGCACTCCAGTCAGGACCCACATTTGGACTGACTTTAATTATGGATCAAAGTAAAGTGAAATCCTCAACAACTTCAATTTTTTCTCCATTTATCATGATGTTGCTTATTGGTCCAGTTATGAAGATTTTTTTCTTCTTCTTTATGTTGAGGTATCATAATACTAAAGACTGTTGTCTTGGGTCTTCATCAGTGCTGTAAGTCTGCTTTCCTTTCAGCAAGTAAGTTTGTATCATCTGCATCTCACAGGATGGGTGAGTATTCCTCCCAACCAGATGCAGCTTTCTTCTTCACGTGGTGTAGCTTCTCAGATTATTTGCTCAGCATAACAACTGAAAATACATGGCCCTGATGCACACTTTTCTTGATTTTCAAACACGCAGTATTCTGTTGTTCTGTTCGAATGATTGCCACTTTTTCTATGTATAGGTTTCTCGTGAGACAATTACATGTTCTGGAATTCCCATTCTTTGTAATGTTAACCATAATGTATTATGATCTACACAGTCAAATGCCTTTGTATAGTCAACAAAACACAAGTAGACATCTTTCTAGTATTCTTTGCTTTCAGCCAGGATCCATCTGACATTAGCAATGATATCTGTCATTCCACATCCTCTTCTGAATACAGCTTGAATCTCTAGGAGTTCCCTATCAATGTACTGTTGTAAATATTTTTTAATTATTTTCCACAAAGTTTTATTTTCATGTGATCTTAATGGTATTGTCCAAATATTTCCAAATTCTCTTGGATCACTTTTCTTTGGAATGGGCACAAATATGGATCTCTTCCAGTCTGTTGACTCTGTAGATGTTTCAGTTTATGTAGTGGCTCAATCTTTAGCTAGTCTTTTCACTTTTTTGGTAAAGTATTTTGATGAACAAAGTCTTTTCTGTTTGTTTGTTTTTTTTTTTAATTTTATAAGGTTCCATTTATTTATTTTGTCTTTTGATGTTTGTGCTTTTGTTATTGTATTAGATAATCCATTTTTAGGGGCTATGTCCAACAATATTGCCCTGGTATTTTCTTCAAAGGATCTTGTGGCTTTCGTTTGCACATTTAGGTCTCAAAACCATTTTGAATTTTTTTTGTGTGTATGGTAAGTGGTATGTATCTTGTTTAATTTTTCAAATTGCCACCAAATACATGAAAAGATACTCAAGTCCTTAGCCATAAGTAATGCAAGTCAAAACTACAGTGAGATAACTTTTAACTCCTGGTAGGACTGATAAGATTAAAAAAAAAGAAAAACAGAAAATAAAAAATGTTGGTGAGAATGTTGGGTAATTGGAACCATTACACATAGCTGGTGGGAATGAAGAATGGTACAATTGTGGAAAACAGTGTGGAAGTTCCACACACAAAAAAAAATAAATAAATAGAACTATCATATGACCCAGAAATTCTACTACTAAATTTATACCCAAAAAACTTGAAAGCAGAGACTGAAACACAGCATTGTCCACCAATATCCATTGCAGCCTTATTAACAATAGCCAAAAGGTAGAAATAGCCTAAATGTCATCAACAGATGAATGAATAAACAAAATGTGGTACATACATGCAATGGATTACTACTCAGCCATTGGAAAAATAGAATCTTGTACATGCTACAATGTGGATGGAGCTTGAAGACATTATGCTGGGTAAAATAAGTCAATCATAAAAGGACCAATATTGTACATTCTCATTTATATAAAAAGACAAGAAAATGAAAATGTAAAAAGACCAACATTTATTAGTGGTTAACAGAGTTTGGAGAGAGGGAAAAGGATGGGCTTATTGCTTATGAAGTACTGAGTTTCAGTGTATAGTGATGAAAAAATTACATTGAATAAGGGTAGGTTTACACAGTCATTTATTATAAGTGATGTAAATAAGTTGTACATCTGTAAAAAGTTGATTTGACAAAAGTTGTGTGAGATATATATATATATATTTACAAAAATGACAAAAAAAAAAAAGAATAGATCCTGAATCTGCTTAAGTGCAATCAAATATTTCATGGTATTTGGTTCCTTGTTTTGGAGTTTCAAGGTCATGATTTCATGGGACATCCCAGTTAATTGGCCTAATACTGTCTTTAGTTTTTTTGTTTTACCTCCCCGTTCTTTGTGTCATTCTTTGGAATCCTGAAAGCTTTCTATAGGACATCTATGGCACAACATTAAGTCTATTTTTGCCTGGTGCAACTGAGGAAGGAGGAGAGTCAGGAATAGAAGAAGGAAATAGAATGTGTGGCTAATTGCCTCCATGAACAACTGCCTTTTTTTTTCTTAAGACTAGAACAACTGGATGATGTCCAGCAAGTATTAATGAACATTTTGGTCAAAAATTTTACAGAAGAAACCTTATCAAAAAGGGGAAAATTCAGAACAGAATTTCAAATTCTCATGGACTCCAAATTTTCTGGAGTCATGGAAGTTGGATAAACCCCTGAAATTATTGCCCTGAGATAATCTTTAAATAAAACAGTCCCCTGTAGTCTTCTTAACACCAAACAATAGAATCAAAGTGACAAAAGCAACTCAAAAGATTAGATATATAGAAAGCTTCAAGGGCAGTGAATTTATGTCACTGGTAGAAGAACAACTCAGAAAAGTAAAATGAAAATCTTTGTACAACCCAAAGAATGTAAACAACATCACTGGATTCTGTATGTGAAAACTGTTGATTGATTGATGTTTTGCTGTGTATATTCACAACAACAACAACAAAATAAAATGAAATAAAAAGATATGTTGAAGCCCTAACCTCCAGTACTTGTACTCCTGTACCCTGTGTAGAAATATTGTTTTAGAAGATGTTATCAGTTAAGTTTTCATGAAGTCATGAAACCTAGTAGAGTAGGTTGGGTAATAATACAGTCTGAACTGTGTCCTTAAAAAGAGGAAGAAAAGACACAGAGAGCTAGACAGAGGAAGGTCAGCCAAATAATTTTGCAGCTGCAAGCCAAGGAACACACGAGACTACTACATGGTGGAAAAATGAGAAATTATCTTTCCCCAAGGACTTAGGAGGGAGTATGACCCTACTGATATCTTGAATCTAGACATTTTTTGCCTCCAGAACTGTGAAAGGAAAAAACATCTGTTCTTTTTTTTTTTTTACATCTGTTCTTACAAGCCACCTAGTTTCTGATACTTTGTTATGACACCCTTAGGAAATTAAGAATAACTGCCACATTTTATAAATTGCAAGGTCCAAAAAATATGGATTTATCTTTGCTCCCCACTGTCCTAATCCAATTGTTTTATGCCTGCTTCTTTCTCTCTTTAACCCCAGGAGAAATGGATGGTTCTCAATAACTGACAAATGGTATTAATTTACCAGCCTGTTCTCTTTCCCTATACAGCTATATCTGTGTGTGTGTTTCTGTCTTTTTACACAGGCAAACACACACACACACATACAAAATCAGCCTAACCAAAAATCCATTGAGGAACTATGATCTGCTTAGTACAGTTCAATAATATGAGAGTAGAACTGCATTAAAAGAAAATTACTTAAAATACAGTCAGTGAGATCCAACTAATAATATATATATCAAAAGGAGTAGAAAATCATTGCTAAATTACATGGAGATATATTATTCTGGAGCTCTCGTAGCATAGTGCCTAAGGCACTTGACTGCTAACCAGAAGGCTGGCGGTTCAAACCCACCAGACACTCCTCGGAAGGAAGGTTGGGCAATCCTACTTCCATAGTGATAACTGCCTGGGAAACCCAAGGAGGGGTCGCTATGAGTTGGGGCTGACTCGACGGCACATAACAACAACAACAATAATATAAATGTTTAGTAAATCATCTTCTCTCCATATTGAAATTATATCTCATGTCTGGACTCACCACCACTCCTTCCAAATCACCATAATCCCTTGCCTGGATTATTGCAAATGTCTCTCAATTTGTCTCCCTTTTCCCACCATTTGCCCCATTAGGATATTCTAAACATTGTTATCAGAGAATCTTTTTAAAATTTATTTACTTTTTTATTTAATAACACTGGCCATGCTATGCAATCATCACAACTATTCATTTCCAAAGTTCTTCATTGCCCAAACAGAAACCTGCTATTCCGTAATCAATATCTTCCCATCTTTCTTCCCTCTTCCTTTGGTAACCACTGGGAAACTTATGTCTGATATAGTTGCTGTTCCACGGATTTTATACAAGTGGAATTATATAGTATTTGTTTCTTTGAATCTGATTTATTTCATCTATCATAATGTAGTCAAGGTTCATTAATATTGCAGCATGTATCGGAATTATATTATTCTTTATGTCAGAGTTCTATCCCTTTGAATGTATGAATTCCATTTTGTTTATCCATTCATCTGTTGATCGACATCTGGTTAGTTTCCACTTTCCCGTTATTGAGAATGTTGTAATGGACAATTGGTGTAAATTTCTCCATTTAGAGAGTCCCTGATTTCAATTTGTTGGTGTATACCTAGGGTAGGAATTGCTATCCATTCCAGTTTTATTTTATGTCTTATTATTTTTGTTCATTATTAAAACTGGGACATTTCACTATTAGAATTTGTTAACTGGAGAACTCAGATTATATTCTTTTCACAAAGATTCCAATTTTTTCTTCCCTTCTTTATAAATTATCAAAGGCTATGCTAGTCTGTTTGGTCAGCCATCTCCCTTGATAATGTCTCCAAAGACTGCCCTCTGCGTGTCTGACTACCAAGGACTCCATACCCTAACCCATACCCAGCTAGTTTCTCAAAGTGTTCTTGTGCTCCAGGGTAAAGCAAAAAAGTAAAAAAAAAAAAAAAAACTGAAAGGAAAAATAAACTCAAGCCAAACCTAGACAAGACCAAACAAAACAAAACAGAAAACAAAGACAAAAATTCTCCAAGGCTTTGTGAACTGGCTGTGTGCCAGCACCCTTCTTCAACAATTGGACTGGTTTATAGCAGGTGTATGGTCCTACATGTTTTCTGCATTTGTACCCTGCCTGAGTTTCCTCAGTTTGCCTCCGTTTCCTCCTTATATATGGTACCTCTGAAAGCCCCAAATTCCAAAAGTAACAGATATTTATCTGATATTTTACTTCTAACAGTCTAGCTTCTCCTTCAACCCTTAGGCATTAATTTCTTGCTCCAATCACACTGCTTACTCCCTGGTATGTACAGTCAGGTACAGGTGGTCATAGCTTTTGGATGTTGCTGTTCATTTCCCCTTTCCTGTCTTGAGTTTCAAGACAGCCCACACTGAGAAGCATATCATCTTCAAATCTTCAGGCAGGCAGCCAGTAGTCAATTCAGAACATCCCCTATAATCTACTTACAAACTATATATATTCTGTTCACTCAAAATCAGGGATCTGGCCCTTTTCTGGGTGTGTCATCTACCTGTGCCATCTTAAGATGGCAGAATCCACAAGCCAGGGAGTGGGATAGACTCTGCGGAGTAGGAAACCAGTTTTCCTGCTATTTAAAAGTCTCCTTTTTTCATGATTCAGCACATGGTTAGTTGCCACAAACTTCCAACTGATTATCAGAGTTCTGCCAATTTCAGATTGTTTTCCTCAGTCATCTTGTGGAGGGTACAGGAGTAGCCTTGAGTGCTTTGCTGCTATCATCTATCTTTAGAAAATAATTTAAAAATATTAAGTCATAACATTTCT
>NW_006921702.1:9130639-9132082 GCF_000298275.1 Orycteropus afer afer | reverse complement strand
CACTCCTCGGAAGGAAGGTTGGGCAATCCTACTTCTGTAGTGATACTGCCTTGGAAACCCAAGGAGGGGTCGCTATGAGTCAGGGCAGACTCGACGGCAAATAACAACAACAACAGCAGCAAAGAGATCACTCAAGGCTAGAATACTCAGGTAAGATTTCTGGATAGTCAGGCGATTTGAAGAGTATTACTATTTATGAGCTCAATAATTTGCATGCTAATATACTTAAGCAAAAGTGAGTGAAGATTAAAACTAAACATTAAACTTATTTGAAGTAAATATATAGCCTTCACAATACACAACTTTTCAAAAATACTTAGTATATTTTGAAAAGAATTCTCATTAAAGCTAACAATGTTTTTAAAAGCACTATTCTAAACACAGCACTTTTAGTCCTTGTTTTAGTTTTAACTTTTTAGTAAGTTAAATCCGTCTATTGCTTGAGTTGTCTTAATGAATTATTCCCTTTTAGAGAACATTCAAAAGAGAGTATTCACTACCCAGATGACACAGAAGTGAAGCGCATGGCTGCTAACAGAAAGGTCAGCAACTCAAATCCACTGGCCATGCCCAGGAGAAAAATGTAGTAGTTTGCTTCCATAAAGATTACATCCTTGAAAACCCTGTGGGGCAATTCTACTTTATCGTTAGGGTTGTTATGAGTCAGAATAGATTTGACAGCAACATGTTTGGCTTGGTTTTTTGGTTAGAGAATATTTGGAATCTATGGGCAGTTTAAACAGTTAATATACTCTTCTGCCAATGGTTGGAGGTTCAAGTCTGCTCAGAGGCACCTTGGATGAAAGGCCTGGTGATTTACTTCCCAAAACACGGTACTGAAAATTCTATGGAATAAAGTTCTCCTCTGACACACACAGGATTGCCATGATTCAGAATCGACTCAACAGTACCTGGACTGGAGAAAACACAGATTGTGACTACACAAATTATAACTGTTTCACAACTTACATATATGATGGTAAAATAAGAAATTTGGTCTATAAAAGTTTGTACTCTGGCAAGAGAAAGTTAGACAGAGGAAATTTCAGGATTAAAAATTACACTCCTCCCAGAAATAATAATCATGCAGAGATCTTCCATTTTTTATGGCTGCGAAAAACAGTTTTCCCAATTTTTTTTTGTTGTTTGCTGTTAGTTGTTGCTGACTAAGCTCTGACTCATGGTGAGCAATGCATAATAGAATGAAACATTGACCAATCCTGTATCATCCCCAAGATTTATGATGTGTTTGAGCCCATTTTTTAGGTTTGTTTCAACCCATTTCATTGAGGGCTTCCCACACTTTTATTAACCCTTTACTTTACCAATCATCTTTTTAACCAGTACCATAACCAGAAGGCTGGCGGTTCAAACCCACCAGCCACTCCTCGGAAGGAAGGTTGGGCAATCCTACTTCCGTAGTGATACTGCCTCGGAAACCCA
>NW_006921702.1:9127850-9129639 GCF_000298275.1 Orycteropus afer afer | reverse complement strand
TTTGACTGCTAACCAGAAGGCTGGCAGGTCAAACCCACCAGCCACTCCTCGGAAGGAACGTGGGCAATCTACTTCCAAAGTGATACCACCTCAAAAACCCAAGGAGAGGTTGCTATGAGTCGGATCAGACTCAATGCGGTGAGTTTGGTAAAATAGAACATTAGTAATGTATTAATATGTGGAGCATCTTTGGTCCTTATGTCTTAGCAGCCATTTATTATCTAGAGATAATCATCCTGTATGATTAATAGTATTAATCAGCTTAATTTAAGTGCCAGAGGGTAAATATTTTAGGGCACATGCATTGGAGTACGATTTTTACAAATGTTTCTAGAGATAAATGAGTGTGTTTGACATATATGAAGTCTGTATAAAAATTCTAAGCACCAATATATGATTAATTTTAAATCTTTATGACCTAAATGTGAACATTTTGAAATCTCATTAGCAAGTCCCTTGGTTTTCAGAAAGTTGTATGAAAATAATTTTGTGAGTTCCTTTTAAATGAAATGACTGAAGAAAAATAATATATTAAAAATCTGAGCTATATCATCACATATATTCTTGCTTTCTTTGAATAAAATGGAAATGTTTTAAATATTACTAAAATTTAATAATCGCCATACAAAGTTTCATTATAATCCCAGTATTTTGGTGACAATTATATCTGAAAAATAATCTCTACTCTCATTTTCCATGTCCAGTTCCAAGTTCCTAGATTTCAGTTCTTGATTCTTTTTTTCCTAATTTCCTAAATTACCGGTCTGATTCAGGTGGCCATTGTCTAGACCATGAACATAGAGTGAGTTCACTCTTCCTTAGCACATTAACGATCCTATTATTTGTTCTTTCTAGAAGGATGCACTTTCCCTCATATCCCCTCTCCTAATGCAGGCAGACAAGGGCTATGTCTATCACAGAACCTGGCATGAAAAAGATCATTAAAAAGCATGCAATGAATAAATATATGGATGAGTGAGCAAATGAGTGTATGAACACATCTGTAAATAAAATGCAGTAGGAGGATTCAGATAGTCATTAACCTTCCCTCCATGTATTTGAAATCCTGTACATATTTAAATTAAAAAAATAATATATTAATGTAATGCAAAGCAGTGTAGATATTAGTGCTCTGAGACTCAAAATATTCATTAGGTTTATTTATTTATTTATTTTCATAATTCTCCTCTTTCTAAAGGAAGGAATGTACAACAATCTTTACCCTTCTTTGGAGGGCCTCTCAAAACCAAACTCACAGCCATTGAGTCTGATCCAACTTATAGCAACCCCTCCTCTGGTTTCCAAGAGAGTATCACTACAGAAGTAGATTGCCCAACCTTCCTCCCAAGGAGTGGCTGGTGAACATGACATGCCAGTCTTTTTTGTTAGCAGTCAAATGCCTTAGGCACTACAAAACCAGAGCTCCTGGAGGGCCTGTACTTGGCTCTAATTTTCCTGCCTGCCAGGTCTTGCAAGCCACAGATTTTCTACCATATTTTCATATTTTCACAGGACACTCATGTTCCTTCTTCTTGTGCATAAAAGCTAAACTACTTGCTCCTTTCAAACATCATACTCAATCGGCTGAAGTTCAATCCTGTAAATGTAGACATCGATAAAATGTGTACACATAGCCACACAGCTCACATGACTGGAAAAAATAAGCAACTCCTCAGACAACAACTCTTTAATTTCACCACCACTTAAGTTCTGTGGGCCTCTCCTTCACTTTTGTAGTCTGCTAGATAATTATTTTATATCTTATCCTGTCTTCTTAAACTTAGAATTC
>NW_006921702.1:9126400-9127702 GCF_000298275.1 Orycteropus afer afer | reverse complement strand
TTCCAAAAAATATTATTTTTTTGCATCTCATCTACTCACTTTCAAGTCCCTGACATGTTATACTCAGCTTCCTTGCTGTGATTATGGGTAAACAACCTCCCCTAGTGCATTGAATTATCTCCATCATCTGTTAGGTCTCTTGTCTTAAGACACTTGACTGCTAACCAGAAGGCTGGCAGTTCAAACCCACCAGCCATTCCTTGGAAGGAAGGTTGAGTGATCTACTTCCGTAGTTTTACTACCTTGGAAACTTAAGGAGGGGTCTCTATGAGTTGGGTCTGACTCGATGGAACATAACAACAACAACAACATTATAAAAAATTACCACAAACCCAATGGCTTATAAAGCACAAACATTTATTATCTTACTCTTCTGAAGGTCAGAAGTCTAAAATAAAAATATTTTTAGGGTTAGATACCTCCTAGATGCTTCAGGAGATAGTTTATTTCTTTGTCTTTTCCAGGTTCTGTAGGCTACCTGCATTCCTTGGTCCATGGCCCAGTCCTCATATTACTTCTACCTCTTGCTTTTGTCTTCATTACTCATACTTCTGACTCTGTTCTTCCTGCTTCCATATTTTAGACACCTTTGTGATTACATTGCATAAACATGTATAATCCAGGGAAATTCATTCCATCTCAAAATCTTTAACTTAATTATATTTGAAAATTGTTTCATATCATATAAAATACCAAAGTCATAAATAGCAAGGATTAGAACTTGGACATCTAGATGGTGTTGTTATTCAACCTAACTACATCTTTCATCTAAGAGGAAAACCAAATCATTGTTTGCTCTCACTTTCTTTTCCAGGTATAGCTACATCTCTGTATCAATCTTACCAACGAAACTGTTGAAAAATGTTGTCATTATATTCTGTATTCAATTTTTCTCCTCTTACTGTTCCTTGAACATATTTTACAAGTTTTTTTTCATTATTATTTTTAATCCTTACCCCTTTCAAACTCTTTCTACATTTACCTCCACCAGCATTACAGGGTTACAGGTGAGGAGAGACAACTCAGGAACGCCCAAAGTAGCAGGCAAGAAGAGCAGGAGAAAGGGGATTAAAAGCCAGGAAGCCAGAAGAAGAGCAATCAGCCAAAGGGATTAGGTGAGGAGAGGAAACTCAGGCCCTCCCAGAGCAGCAGGCTGGAAGAGCAGGAGAAAGGGGATAAAAGCCAGGAACCCAGACAGAGGAGCAGTCAGCCCCAGGGACAACTCAGGAACACCCAAAGCAGCAGGCCAGAAGACCAGGAAAAAGGGGATTAAAAGCCAGGAAGCCAGACAGAGGAACAGTC
>NW_006921702.1:9109745-9116621 GCF_000298275.1 Orycteropus afer afer | reverse complement strand
CTCCTTGGGTTTCTGAGGCGGTATCACTACGGAAGTAGGATTGCCCAACCTTCCTTCCAAGGAGTGCCTGGTGGGTTTGAACCACCAGCTTTCTGGTTAGCAGTCAAGTGCCTTAGGCACTATGCTACCAGAGCTCCTAATTTAAAATCTTAGTATTTGCTATTTCTTGTATGGAAAGTTGTTTTAGGTATATATGTACAGAGAATGTTAACTCATGTTTTTGAAGTCTTTGTTCTAATATCACCTCCTCAGTGAATCTTATTTTGACCATGCATGAAGGTTGGGCAATCTAATTCCTTAGTAATACCGCCTAGCAAACCCAAGGAGAGATCACTATGAATCGGGGCTGTCTCTACAGCACATAACAACAACTTAAAATTTCAACTGCTTCTCATAACAACTCTTTTACATAACATTTGCACTTTATACTATGCAATATTTAATCTTTATCGTTGAGGGTAGTTCTCTTACTTGTTTTGATAACTGCTGTTATCTCTACTGCCCTGAAGAGTCCCCAGTGCTGAATAAATATCTGTTACATGAAAAAAAAAAAAAAAAAAAAGTTCTACTTACAAAGAGACTGACATAAGCAGATACATAAAAATGTTTTCATTGAGATCAAATATATTTGCATAAATATTTAGATCCCTTAGGAATTACATTCATTGTGGAGTTCTGGAATATTTAATTGACTAAAACCATATTGCTGTCTCATCATCTACAATGGACATATAAGTACATACAAGGAACTCTAACTTTACCAGTCAGGGAAGATTATGCACCAGTGAAAAGGAATAAAAAGCATGTTTTATGTATTGATATGTAGAATAGATCACATAAAAGAAACTGCAGAGCTATCGGAATGTTCATGCAGTTCATGCACTTATAAGTGAGCATTTATAATTTATCAGATTAAGAATAGGGAGCACTTTTAGTTTGATTTAGTGTTAGCACAAATACTAATAAGGAAATATTGAGTGAGATATTTTAACTATAGTGTAAGACAAGTATAAGACAAGACTGAAGGGAAAAATGTTGAAAGTGAAGTTTAGGAGGAAAACATAAACTCGGTACCTAACTCAGCAAAGCATAGAAAATAAATGAAAGGAAAACGAACAATTTCAATTCTTTATGATGTTTTACAACATATTAAAATGGAATTTCATCAGCCTCACTAACATACACAGGAAAATAATATTAAATTTAAGAGCTGTTAAGTCTTGCCTGAGGTTAATGGTCAGTAAGTGTCAAAGCTTTGTTTTTCTTTTCCTGAAGGCCATAGTCTTCCCAGGAATACTACTTCTCCTTAGTAAAGAGAAGCATTCAAGGATGGTTGGTGGGTTGGGGTTCCACTTACAGTGTTTTTTTTTTTTAAGAAAGTTTAATTTAACAGATGAGGGAAATATGGAAATTGGGGGATATAACAAAACGATGTATAGTCATAAATTAATACTATTTAACTGAATCTCAGTAAATAATTCAAAAAGAAGGTAGTTAAAGAATAAGAAGGGTATTAAGAAAGAATTCACTAGTCAAAAGGAATTTACCACAAATGGAGATTTTTCAGTTTCACATATTCCAGAGAGATGCTCTTTGAGGTATATCTCTGTCATTATAAATTTAATTAAAATCTAGCTAATACAAATAATGGGATAATCTTTGCTCCAGAATACAGTGAAATTTACTCATAGTTATCAAGGGTATGACTAAACTTCCAGTGTCCAAGCTTACAAATTTAGTATATTTGATGCAGCTTTCAAATTTTTCTAAATCATGCCATTCAGGATTCTCTCAGTCCTTCCAAGTAGTTCTTTATGTTGTACATCCACAATCTACATTACATTTATAAATTTTTTCTCATTTTTCTGCTATTATTATTTTTCATTGAAAGATTTAAATTGAAGGAGTGGAAGAATAAATGATTTATACAAGGAAATATTGAGAGTATGAAAGTGACTATTTTCCAGCTTTAAATCTAGGTTTCTTTATACCATACTACGCACTTCAAATAATACCTGAACTGAGTAGTATATCTCTCTAACTTATTCCAAATTTCATCATTGTCACAATTTCAGCTTTAGCACACTAATTTTATGTGGTAGTGTTTGTACACCAATGATTGAGTTATTAATCCATTAATATAAAACATATCTCTTGAATTATTTGTTTAATTCTTCTAAGGAACAAGTGGAGTAACTACAGATAATTCTTATACAGATGACAAAAGTGAGATATTTAAGTTTACTTTAAATATTTAAATATGTTCATGTGTCAGAGGATATTATTTTATTACCTAATGCTTCAAAGAGTAGAATAAGCCATATTTTTGTTCAACATAAGATAAGTGAGAAGGAAAACAAATGTCATCAAAGAAAGAGTTTCCCATTAATGGAAATTTAAAACAATTACAGCATGCACTTCACACACACACACACACACACACACACGTTGGAAAAGATTTATTATGTATAGAAAGGTTATCTCAGTATTTTGGATAAATAAGTGAATTAACTGCCTAACAAGAAGTATATACAAATCTAATTTTTGTGGAACTGGTTATATTCTCACTTGTTTTAGAAAAGTGAGACTATCTGACAAACACGTTAAATCAGCAGATTTAAGAAAGTTGATCCAGTCTGCTGAGACAGATAACCCAGATAGAAATGTACCATGTGAAAGATAGGATGAAAGCTATTTCCACAGGGCAAAAACTTTACCTGGGAATGTGGATATTTAAGTAATTGCATTAGTAGTGAGAAGTAGTTGTCATAAACTGTGAACTAATATATAAATAAGAGTATCTACCAAAATCAGATAATTTTGTTTAACATTCTGTAATTCTGACTGTACTTCTTTTCTCAGTTATGATTATAATAATATGAAGGTGTTACTTTTAAGTGATGGATAATGTAATCATTTTTCACATTTGTTTGAAAAGTGATTTTTTTGCACCTCCAGCATTATTTTATTTTAATAGAATCATGTTATTGCTGGGAAGATGCATAAAATTTGCTCTTCCTTTACAATTTGAGAGGAAGTTATTTTCTAAAACTCAGACATTGTAGTGCATCTGCTGAAATTACAGTTCCACAATTATAGTTTAATAATCTGTGAAACACCTACAGGTACTCCACATGGTAATTTCTCTGACAGTATTGAATGTGGGTAGAAATCTGTCATAGTGCTTAAAGGATTTAAAACTACAGCAAGTGTTTTGAGGTTCATGTTAATAATGGTTGATTGCACACATATCTCATACATTTAAAAATATTTAAAACCTGATTAACACCTGGCTAACTGAACTTGTTTCTTTCAGACAAATAAGAGCCAACATATTCCTCAGTTCTGAGTCTCCTGAAGCTCTCTCTTCTCATGGTTTTTGAACTCTAAAGAAAGACAAATAACAAAATAGGAAAGGAAATCACAGTAGTCTGAAAACTTGAAACATAACCCTCATTTGACTACTTGAATAAATACAGTTGGGAAAGAATTATGAATAGTAAAATATATAATACCTTCTTCTGTAAAATGATGATGATGATGATAGGGGATTATTTTAGAAATAAGTGAGCTAAGATATATAGAGCAATTAGTAAAGCACAGTAAGGTCAGTAAATGTCTTCTGTTATTTTTACTCTATGTAAGAGCATACCTGCTCATGTGCCAACATATTTCCTTGATCATTGGTTCCTGATCATCATGTTACCTTACTTATTTGAAATAATATGCAGTATATAAGCCTGTGGCTTTCTAAAGTAACTACACCAGCTATTACACTGTTGCTATTTCTTTTAGCTGCTCTATCAGTACCACCTGGGAGTTAACTCTATTGACAGCTGCCTTACAGATATAATTGTACTTGGCATGGACCAATTCATTGACCTGTAAATACTTCCTTACCAGGGAAATAGAATATGAAAGAGTGGCTCTGAAATTCCATGTTGCTGTAGATTGATAGGACTTTGTCAATCTAGCAAAGCACTAAAAGAAGGCTGAGAACTTAATGATTAGATATTTTTGAGCATACCAAACCAAAAACCAAACTCACTGCCATTGACAGTTCAGATCCTACTCATAGCAACCACTCCTTGGGTTTCCAAGGCCGTAGCACTATGGGAGTAGATTGCCCAATCTTCCTTCTGAAGATTGGCTGATGAGTTTGAACCACCAGCTGTCTGGTTAGCAGTCAAATACCTTCTTTCTCCAATTTCTGTTTGTTTGTTTGTTTATTTATTTATTTATTTAAAACTTATTTTTTATTGTGATTTGGGTGAAAGTTTACAGAGCAAATTCACTTTCCATACAGAAGTTCACATACACTTCGTCTCATGACATTGACTATAACTTACCACAATGCAACAGGCTCACCTCCCACTCCTCCCCATAGTTACCTCTTCCCTGTGTCCTTTCCTCCATGCATTTCTGCCCCCTGAGCTATGTCCCTGTGCATACACAGTCCTTCTATTCTCCCATGATTGTTCTATCCAAGGAGTGCATCTACCTAGTGTAAATGTTCACCTCATAAGCCTGTTGTTTGTTTGGCTGGAAGCCACAGGTGTGGGTTCAATTCCAGATCTGAAGGGCAGCTAGGGGCCATAGCCTCAGTGGTTCCATCAGATTCTATCAGAACAACAAACCTCTTTTTTTTTTTGTCTTTCAATGATTGTGAGTTTTGTTCCACTTTGTTTTCCCTCTCTATCAAGAATCTCCTACATACATCCTCCTCCTAGTGGTTGACAGTGGTAGTCAAGCACCATTTAGTTCTTCTGGTCTCATAGTTATATATGCTGAGGATTGCATGGTGTACCAGTCACTTGGACTATTTCCATGAATCTTTGGTTTAACTCATTCTTCTTTGTTTTAGATGAGGTTCTACTGGAGGACCCCACTTGTACCCATCATTGCATCTAGATGTCTGCTTGCAAGTTTTTAAGATGTCTATCACTACTCACCAAAGTAGGATGTGGAACAATGTTTTGTGAAGTGTGTTATGCCAATTGAGCTTTATGTCCCCTGTGGCTATGGTCCTGAGCCCACAGGTTCAACCACTTTCTCCTTCTGGGTAGCTGGCTGTGCCCAAGAAGTGACTTCAAACTTGTCTCGTCAGCTGTACTATACACCTGGGAATTCTTACAGAACATACAAATATTCTTGTAGAAATATTGTCTGCCAACCCTATACATGGTCGTGGGCACACTCCCCCCTGCATAGACATACCTAATAGTTCACCCTGTCCATCCATCTATCCACCCATATATCTA
This sequence comes from Orycteropus afer afer, assembly GCF_000298275.1. Classification (NCBI taxonomy): domain Eukaryota; kingdom Metazoa; phylum Chordata; class Mammalia; order Tubulidentata; family Orycteropodidae; genus Orycteropus; species Orycteropus afer. The sequence goes on along the minus strand of NW_006921702.1, from coordinate 9,111,360 downwards.
TGTTTGCCTTCACTGACACCGCAGAACTGTATGTGCAAAAGGGTTCATCTTTGTTGTATGTATCTCCCATGCACCTCTCTATGTCTTCCTTTTCCTCAATGTCACTGTGTTGATCACTCATATTTGGCACATTTCCCTTCTCTTCACCCAAATTGATACTTGTCTCTACCTATCTAACAGTGTTTTCTCCCCTCTCTTCCCACACCTGGTAACTAACGAAGAAAATTTCCTTTCATATATAAATCTTTCCTTGGCTTTTTACATTAATGAACTAATATAATATTTGTCCTTCTGTGATAGACTTATTTCACTCACCACTATTCTTGCTGTCCAGTGGGTCCCAAAGGGACTGAAAGAAATTTTCCACACTGAAACAAGAGGCATAGCTCTTCATCCTCCTTTCTCTGGAGGACTCACTCATGCCAAGCACCTCCCTACTCTGCAAATGGAAGAGCCTGTGTTGGGGATGTTAGAGAACAGAGTAACAGGTTGGCATTTGACTAGACTCTAGGCAGGAGCTGAGTCTGCCCAGAAAGGCACCATACCCATGCCAGTGAATCACAACTAGTGAGCTGTACTCTCTGCTCCAAAAAAATACAGCTTTCCTGAGAATAGAGGAAAAACTTCTCCCTACCTCCACTAAGCTAGAGGCCAAGGAAGTCCCATAGATACCTATAGCAACCTACACCAAACAGACAGACCCAGAGGCTGCAGCTATTCCTCACTCTGCACACGCCACTGTAGATCCTTCTCAAACTGAGCACAAAGACAAACACTTGCAGCTTTTTCTACTGGAGGACCCCACTTGTACCAGGTTCCTTTCACCTCTACAGGCAATACACCTGTGGAGTGTGTCTTCTGCTATTGCTTGATGTCAGCTGACCCTGTTTACAAAAGTCCCTCCTCCTCAGTTTCCCTTATTTCCCCATGTTTTTCTCTTTCTCTTTCCCAATTTTTCCCCCTTTTTTACTGGCTTATTTCTCCCTGCTTCTCTTCATTTACTTACATTTTTGCCAATTGTTCAGCTTTATAACCCCCACTTTTCCTATTTTTTAATCTTTTATTTTTATTATATATTTTCCCTTTAACTTCACTTCTCTCTCTCTCTCTCTTTTTCTCCCTTTTCTTTTTTTGCCCAATCCAATAGGAGAAGGTCATTAATTCTCCATTTACCAGCCAATTCTACTGCACCAATAACCTCACCCAATTGACAAGCACCACTATCAGCTTCTACACCACTGAATCAACAACAGATGGTGGACAACACCTTCCCATCTCAACTGCATCCCAACTGTGTCTCCTCTTCACCTCAAACAGAGATCTGCACCTATACTTCCATAAATCATTGCACCAATACAGAGATATCTATGAAAGGCCAAACTGCCCACTCAAGTGGATACACAGAAACAAACCAACAATAAACAAATAAAAACAACTTCAAAATGTCTCAAAAGCAACAAATAATTTCAATTTAAATGAAGTTTAAATAAAGACACAGGGCAAGATATCAGAAGCAAATGGCCAAAATAAACAACTAGCAAACTAGCAAATCTCCCCAAGGAAGAATAGTTAATAGAATTATCTGCGAAGGAATTAAAAATACTATTAAAAATAT
>NW_006921702.1:9093500-9109374 GCF_000298275.1 Orycteropus afer afer | reverse complement strand
TGGTGTCCCTGGTTTCTTTGTTCCATATTATTTTCTGTGCTGAACTCGTTTTGTTTATGAATTGTGTTATCATTCACGTTATTGCTGTTGTTTTAGTATATGCTGAGTATTTGTGCTTTCCAGGACAGATTTTTTAATACTTTCAGCAGACCATGGTAATCTTAGCATTCTTCTCCAACACCACAACTCAAAATCATCAACTTTTCTTTGGTCTTTCTTATTCATTATCCAGCTCTCACATGCATATGAGGTGATTGAAAATAACATGGTTTGGGTTAAGTGTACCTTAGTTTTCAAGGGGACATCTTTGCTCTCCATCACTTGAAGGAGGTCTTGTGCATCAGATTTGCCCAATGCAATACATCATCTGTTGACTGCTGCTTTAATTTGTTTTGATTGTACAACCAATAAATATAAAGTCTTTGACGACTTTATATTTTTTTCCATCTGTTGTGAAGCTGTTTATTGGAGCAGTTGTGAGGATTTGCTTTTTCTTTATAATGAGGTGTAATCCATACTGCAGACTGTAGTCTTTAATCTTCATCAGTAAGTGCTTCAAGTCATCCTCAGTTTCAGCAAGCAAAGTTCTGTCATCTGTGTGTCACAGATTGTTAATGAGTCTTCCTTCAATCCTGATGCCACGTCCTTCTTCATATAATCCAGCTTCTAGGATTATTTGCTCAGCATACAATTTGAAAAAGTGTGGTGAAAGGATACAATCCTGATACACTACCTTCTTGATTTTAAGCCATGTGGTATTCCCTTGTTCTGTTCGAATGACAGCTTCCTGATCTATGTACAGATTCCTCATTAGTACAATCAAGTGTTCTAGAATTTCTATTCTTCTCAATGTTAACCACATTTTTTTATGATCCACACAATTGAGTGCTTTTGCATAATCAATAAAGCATAAATAAACATCTTTCTGGTATTCTTTGCTTTCAGCTAAGATCCATCTGACATCTGCAATGACATCCCTCATTCCACATCCTCTTCTGAACCCAGCTTGCATTTTTGAAAGCTCTTTGTCAATATACTCCTGCAACTATTTTTGAATTACCTTCAGTATTATTTTAATTCCATGTGATATTAATGATATTGTTCTATAATTTCCATGTTCTGTAGGATCACCTTTCTTTGGAATGGGTACAAACAAATATGGATCTCTTCTAGTCAGTTGGCCAGGTAGCTCTCTTCCAAATCTCTTGGCATAGCCAATTGAGTGCCTCCAGCAGGGCATCTGTTTTGTTGAAACATCTCAATGGGTATTCTATCAATTCCTGAAGCCTTGTTCTTTGCCACTTCCTTCAGTACAGCTTCAACTTCTTCCTTCAATAACATTAGTTCTTAATCACATGACATCCCCTGAAATGGATGAACATTGACCAATTCTTTTTGGTACAGTGACTCTGTGTATTTCTTCCACCTTCTTTTGATGGTTCCTGCACCATTCAATATTTTGTCCGTAGAATCTTTCAGTATTGCTTATTATTTTTCCTCAGTTCTTTGAGTTTGAGAAATGGTGAGTATGTTCTTCCCTTTTGTTTTTCTAACTGCATGATCTGCATATTTCATTATAATAATTGGATCTATATAAGTGTGTGTGTATATATGTATACAAATATACATATACATACATATATATACACATATATATATACATATACATACACATATACATACATGTATATATATATTTCTGAGAACTCAAGGAAACCATGAGCAAAATCAAGCAAAAGACATATAATACCCTTGAGAGATTAGGAAAATCCTGTTGTTGTTTTGTTGTTAAGTCCTGTGGAGTCGGACCCAACCCAGAGAGACCACTCCTTGGGTTTCTGATCGGTATCAATACAGAAGTAGATTGCCCAACCTTTCTTCTGAGGAGTGGCTGGTGGGTTTGAAATACCAGCCTACTGGTTAACAGTCAAGTTTCTTAGGCACTACACTAACAGAGCTCCTAGGAAAATCCTACAAGAACAAAATGACAATATACGTATATGATTAGAAATCATATACAAACAGCAATTAAATATCTAAAAGATGAACACTAAACTTATGGAGCTAGATAGCACATTGGAAGCACAAAAGAGTAGTTTAGAACTGGCTGAAGAAAGCATATCTCAGCTAAAAGACAGATCCCTTGATGCCAGCATGTAAGAGGAAAATCAGAAAACAGAATCAAGAGAAATGAAACCTAGGAGTTATTTGAGATGACATCAAAAGACATAAGATACGTCTGTTGGGAATTCCAGTACAAGAGGAGGCACTGGGGGCTTGCTGAGAAAATTTCTGAAGACTTGCTAACAGAAAACTTCCCCAATATCATGAAAGATGAAAAAATATCCATCCAAGAAGCTCAATGAACACCATACATTACTGACCCAAAAAGAAAGTCACCAAGACATATCATAATGCAATTTTCCAAAACAAAAGACAAAGAAAGAATTTTGAAAGCAGCTCAGGAGGAAATGAAATGTTACCTACAAAGGGCAGCCAGTAAAACCAAACTCTGATTTCTCAGCAGAAACCATGCAGATGTTATTGTTGTTGTTATGTGTCATCAAGTCGGACCCGACTCATAGTAACCCTTCCTTGGGTTTCCAAGGTGATATCACTATGGAAGGCAATGGGATGACATATATAAAATTTTTAATGAAACAAACACAAAAAATGACAAGCAAGAATTATATGTCCAGCAAAACTGACCCTGAAATATGATGGTGAAATTAGGATATTCCAGGAAAGACAGAAATTAATAGAATTTGTAAAACCAGACCAACCCCACAAGAAATGCTGAAAGAAGTTGTTTCAACTGAAAAACAACAAAAGAAAACATCAATCTAAGATTAAGACTTCTTAGAACACCACCCAGAAATCAACCCAGGAAATGAATGATCAAATCAAAATAAGCTTACAAAATGGAAAATAGAAAATCAGAGGAGTAAATGTGTAAATCATACCAACTACAAAGCGAAAAGAGGGAATAAATTCTATAAGTTTATTTATAAGTTCTATCAACTTCCATATAGAAAGGAAGTCAGGATGATGTTAACATAGAACAGACTGTTCCAACCTTAGGGAGATAAGAATTTACTTCAGGGTAACCACAAAGAAAATTAATAAATTTTCTAGCAAAAATAAGAAAGGAGAAAATCTCAAGTACGTATTGAACACAAAAGCAACAAGAATGAAGAAAAGGGAAAGAAAACTATTTGGGACAAAGAAACCATCAGTACCACGACCACAACAGCAAAGAAGAATAACAACAGTAAAGTCATGTTGTTGTTGTTGTTATTTGCCATTGAGTCGGCCCCGACTCATAGCCACCCCTCCTTGGGTTTCCGAGACAGTATCACTGCGGAAGTAGGAATGTCCAACATTCCTTCCAAGGAGTGGCTGGTGGGTTTGAACCGCCAGCCTTCTGGTTAGCAGTCAAGTGCCTTAGGCTCTATGCATACTTATCATTAATTACACTAGAAGTGAATGTGTCAAATGCAGCAGTCAAAAGAAAGGGAATGGCAGATTGGATAAGAAACCAATACACATCAATACGCTGCCTACAAGACACTCACCTTAGACAGAAAGATAAAAGTAATCTAAAAGTTAAAGGATATAAAACATTATATATCAAGATAAGAGCAATTTAAAAAAAAAAAAAGAACAAGAAAGGCAATAGTAATTTCTGATAAAATAGATTTCAAGGCAAAATCCAGCATAAGGGATAAGAAAGTTATTATATGATGATAAAAGGGTCAATAAGGCCAAGAGGATATACCATAGTAAATATTGATGCACCTAGTGACAAAAGTCCAAAATACATAATGAACATATTAACAGAATTGAAAGAAGAAATAGACAGTAATACAATAGTAATATAGTAATAGGAGACTTTAACACACCATAGAGTAACTTGGAAAAAAACTCAACAAAGATACAGAAGATATCAAGAACACAATCAAACAACTTGATCTCATAGACATATATAAAACACTGCACCAACAAAACAAAACAAAACAAAACAAAAAAATATTAGGTAACAGAAGAAATAAAGTGTGTGTGTGGGAAAATCCTAGAATCAAATGAGAATGAAGACATAACTTACCAAAATCTTGGGACATAGTGAAAGCAGTACTCAGAGGTCAATTTGTAACAATAAATGCACACATTGACAAAGAGGAAAGAATCAAAATAAACACTTTAACTCAACAACTCCAACAATTAGACCAATAAAGAAACCTACAATATCTGGAAGTAAGGAAATAATAAAGATCAGAGCAAAAATAAAGCAGAAAAGAAAAGAAAAGCAACAACAACAACAAGAAGACAGAGAGAAAATCAACAAAAGAAGAAGTTAATTCTTCAAAAAGATTAACAAAATTAATAAATCACTGGCAAATTTAACAAAGGAAAAGAAAGAGAAGATGGAAATAACATTATTAATAAATGAAAGGGTGACATCAAAACAGAACCAACTGAGATAAAAAGGATAATAACAGAGTATTAGGAAGAACTGTATTAAATCTAACAGATTCAAGAACCTAGAAGAGATAAACAAGTGTCTACAAACACAAGAACTACCTAAGCTAACAGAGTCTGAGATAGACTACTTGAAAAGACCCATAACAAAGGAAGAAATTGAGCAGGTCATTAAAAAAAAAAAAAAACTCCCCACAAAAAAATGGGTCCTGGCCTGGCCCAGATAGCTTCACTGGAAAATTCTGTCAAATGTTCAAGAAAAAGTTGACACCTATGATATTCAAACCATTCCAGAATATAGAAAAAATGGAATACTCTCAAATTCATTCTATGAAGCTAGCATAACACTGATACCAAAACCAGGGAAAGACATCATGAGAAACGAAAACGACGGACCAATATCCCTCACAAATATAAGGGCAAAAATCTTCAACAAAATCTAGCCAATAGAGCCCAACAACGTATCAAAAAAATAATTCATTATGACTAAGTGGGGTTGATATCAGGTATGCAAGGATGGTTCAACATCAAAAAAACAATCAATGTAATCCACCACATAAACAAAACAAAAGAGAAGAATCATATCATCATATTAATCAATGCAGAAAAGCCATTCAATAAAATTCAACACCCATTCCTGTTCAAAACTCTCAGAAAAATAGGAATAGAAGGGAAAACCCTCAACATTATAAAGGGCATATACACAAAACCAACAGCAAACATTATTCTTAACAGAAAAGACTCAAAACATTCTCCATGAGAATGAAAACCAGACAAGGATGCCTTCTATCACCACATCTATTTAACACTATACTGGAAGTCCTAGCCAGGGCAACAAGGCAAGAAGCAGAAATAAAAAGCATTCAAATTGGCAAAGTACTAGTTAAGTTATCTCTATTCACAGATGGCATGATCCTCTAGATAGAAAACCAAAGAGACTCAGCAAAGAGATTATTGGAAGTAATAGAAAGGTTCAGTAAAGTGAAAGTATACAAGATCAACATACAAAATTCAGTTGGATTCCTCTACATCAACAGAGTAGTCTCTGAAAAGGAAATAAGGAAAACAGTTCCATTTACAATAGTTACTTAGCAGATAAAATACTTAAGAATAAATCTTACCAGGGATGCAAAAGACCTATACAAAGAAAACTACAAAAAAAGTACTACAACAAACTACAAGGGATTTACATAAATGGAAGAATTTGCCTGGACAGGAAGACTGAATATTGTGAAGATATCAATACTACCCAAAGCAATCTACACATTGAATGTAATCCTGATCCAGATTCCATAAACATTTTTTTAAGTACATGGACAAACCAACCACTAATTTCATATGGAAAGGAAAGAGACTTTAGATAAGCAAAGCATGGCTGAAAAAGAAAGACAAAGTAAGAGGTCTCACATTCCTGGATCTCAAAACAGCATGGTATTGGTACAATGATAGACAGACAGATATAACAATAAAAAAAAAAAAAAAAACAGAGGCATCCATCTTTGGATCCATCCATAGCTGATCTTCAACCAAGGGCAAAACCCATTAAATGGGGGAGAGATAGTGTCTTTAACAAATGGTGCTGGCAAATTGGATATCTACTTGTAGAAAAATGAAACAAGACCCATACCTCACCCCATACACAAAAAGGGAACTCAGGTTGGATCAAGACCTTAAATGCAAAAGGCAAAATTATAAAGCTCATCAAAGATGAGTATATAAAAAGATCAAAGATGACATATAAATAGGGACAAATCTAGGGGCTCTAATCTACCTAATCTACTGCATAAATAGACTATCAAACATAACCTAAAATGTACAGGCAGTGGAAGAAAAGCTAGATGACTGGGATCTTTTAAAAGTTAGATTCTTATTCACATCAAAAGACTTCTCCATAAGGGCAAAAAGAGAACTTACACAGTGGTAAAAAAAATATTTGGCTATGACATATCTGACAAGGGACTCATAGCCAAAATTTGTAGAAAACTTCAGAATCTCGACACTAAAAAGACAAACAATCCAATTCAAAACTGCGCAAGGGACACGAACAGACACTTCACTAAAGATGATGTACTGGTAGCCAACAAACACATGAGGAAATGCTCATGATCATTAACCATTAAAGAAATGGAAATCAAAACAACAATGAGATATCATCTCATTCCAGCAATAATAGCAAAGTTTAAAACAGAAAATAAATGCTGGCAAGATTGTGGAGTGATTGAAGCTCTCAGACACTGGTGGGACTATAAAATAGTACAACCGTTGTGGAAAATGTTATGGCATTTCCTTTAAACTGAAAATAGAAATACCATTTGAACCAGCAATTCCATTACTAGGAATATATCCTAAAGAGGTGAGAGACAGGACACGAACAGACATATGCACACCCATGTTCATCCCAACACAATTCACTATAGCAAAGAGATGGAAACAATCTAAATGTCCATCAACAGATGAATGGATAACTAAACTATGGTGCATTCACACAGTGGAATACCATGCAAAATCAAAGAATAATGAAGGATACACAAATCATCTCTCTATCTGCATGAATTTGGAGGACATTATGCTGAGTGAAATAAGTCAATCACAGATGGACATATGTTGTTGTTGTTGTTGTTAGGTGCCGTGGAGTCATTTCCATCTCATAGCGACCTCATGCACAGCAGAATGAAATAACATCCAATCCTGTGCCAGCTCCATGATCCTTGCTATACTTGAGCCCATTGTTGCAGCTACCATGTCAATCCATCTCGTTGAAGGCCTCTCCTTGAAAGAGGGGAACTCGTTCATCGACCCTCTACCTTACCAATCATGACATCCTTTTCCAGGGAATGGTACCTTCTGACAACATGACCAAAGCAGGTGAGATGATATCTGGCCATTCTCGCTTCAAAGGAGCATCTAGGCTGCACTTCCTCCAGAACAGATCTGTTAGTTCTTTTAGCAGTCCATGGTACTTTCAGCATTCTTCGCCAGCAACACAACTCAAAAGCATCAGTTCTTCTTCAAGACAAATATTGCTTGAGCCCATTATTGTAAAAAGTCAAGGAAAGGTTTACTTAAGGGAGGAAATTCACTTTGTTGGTTACTGGGGAAGGGCGGGAAAATTTCAGACTAGTTGGGGGTCACATGTTGATTTTTGTGAGGAGAGGGACAGTATGGAAAGAGTCTGTGACCAGGGTGATGAAATTGGGGAAAGGAAGGACAGTGAAAATTGCACATAAGATATAGACAACAGTGGTAAAGAATATGACATGAACAGTACAACATTACCAATAGCACGAAACACCATGCTACAGATAAATGCATAGACAGGTGACCAGATCAGGTGGGGGTAGGTGAACAGGAATATACCCTGGACCAAGGATAGATGTGGCTGAAGACAATCTTACATATGCACTTATGATACAAAATCAGCTACATATATTCCAGAAGCAGCAGCAGAGATGGAGTAACTTCTTAGAGAGAACCAAACACCTTGAGAGAGAGAATCAGGCCTCCAGGGTAGGGATCATAGCTGGACAATGAATAATGAAGACCAAAGAATAGTTGATATCTTTGAATTGTTCTCAATTGGCACAATATAGTACATACAAATCTTGTTCTATAACCTACTTTGGCAAGTAGTGACTGGGGTCTTAAAAGCTTTCGAGTGGCCATCTAAGATGCAACTATTGGTCTCCTCTCATCTGGAGCAAAGAAGAGTGAAGAAAATCAAAAGTGTTTCCAGTATATACGATTTCAATTAGTCCAAAGATAAGGTGGATCACAGGGATCTCAGCCCTCATGACCCCAATACCAGAAGAACTAGATAGTGTCTGGTTACCAAAGCCAACCACTTGGAAAGGGATCAAAACTTGAGATCCTGGATAGTGTGGGAGAAAAAATATGGGAAAAGGATCAAAACTTGAGATCCTGGATAGTGTGGGAGAAAAAAATATGGAAAAAAAAAAAATCCCTCAAAAACACAAAAAAGACCAGAATTACTTGTCAGATGGAGTGGTAGGACCCAAAGACTATGACTCTGGGTTACTTACTCTTCTGGCCTAGAAGTGGACTCACTTCCATGGTTTGGCTCTCATCCCAACAGTAGAAAGACCTACATGCAGAACACCTACTTCAGTGCAATGCACCCACCTACTCTAGGAAGATGCATGTGTTAGATCACTCAACCATGAGACATCAAAGGGGCAGCATTCACATAGAGGGAAAGTAGGACAGATAGGAATGCATAGATAAGAAGGACAAAGGGAGGGCGTAGTCACAAGGATGGGAGGGGAGAAGATTTTTTTTTATGGTTGGGAACAGTAATCGGGGCCATGAAATCAAATGTGCATGAACTGTTGAATGTAAATCACATTTACTTTGTAAATTTGCACCCAAAGCACAATAAAATAAAATAATAATAATAAAAACAAAATGTTGAAGATCAAAGATGTCATTTTGAAGACTAAGTTGAAGCTAACCCCGGCCATGGTATTTTCAACCTTCTCATATTCACATAAAAGCTGGACAGTAAATAATGAAGACCAAAGAAAAGTTGATGTCTTTGAATTGTGGTACTGGGGAAGAATACTGAAAATGCCATAGACTGCCAGAATGAACAAATCTATCCTGGAAGACATGCAGCTGGAATGCTCCTTAGAAGGAATGATGGCCAGACTTAAATTCAACTACTTTGGCCATGTTGTCAGAAGGGACCAGTCCCTTTATAAGGATATCATGCTTGGTAAAGTGGAGGGTCAGAAAAAAATGGGAAGACCTCAACAACTGGGCTTCAAGGATGGGCTTAAGCACAGCAATGATTGTGAGGATGGTGCAGGACTGAGCAGTGTTTTGTTCTGTTACACATAGAGCCCCTATAAGTTGAAATTGACTCAATGGCACCTATCAACTACCATACTTATTGTTATATAAATAAATAATAAATAGCTTCTCCATATTGAGCCTAAGTTTGTTTGTTTCTTCTTAAGTGTCTAGACCCATTAGCTCAAAAAGCCTGTTGGCACCAAAGTAAAATTTTACATATACTTGTTCTAAAAAATGCCTAAATTAGAAGATTTTTTAGGTGCATAGAGCCTGCCTGATTTACATATCCCATGAAATTGCATCCAATATCTCCTGGACATAAGTAAGATAAACCCTGTAGTTATAATGACCTCAAGTTATTGCTGCCCTTTGGAGGTCTCTAACCAGACACTCCCCACCTTCTTACTAAGGACATTACCTAGACACAAGTAAGCCCCCATGCCTTTTTTCTCTCCTCCAGGATTTTCTTGCCCCCTTCCTCTCCTGTTGGCTGCTTTTGCCACTTGACTATGAAGGACCTCCAGATCCAGGAAACTGTCTCTTGCTTGTGAACTATAAACTTTTCATCTCCAGTAAATAGCTCAACACTTCCACCTCATAGTCATGTATTTTTTTTCCTTAATCAGAAATGAATTCCTTGGACCCACTACCCTATCTCTGCAAAGAGAAGATCCCCATAATGGTTCTTCTACAAAAACCAAAGAAATCAAACTCACTGCCACTGAGTCAATTGCAAATGATAGTGACCCCCATTGGGTTTCTGGGGCTGTAAATCATTATAGCAGTAGATTGTCCCATCTTCTTTCTGCAGATCAGCTGGTGAGTTTGAATTGCCAGCTTTCTAGTTAGCAGTCAAATGCCTTAGACACTGCACCACCAGAGCTCCTTAGCTCTTCTATCACACGATGTGAAATCAGAGACAAACTCTAAACAATCTATTTTACATTGAATTAATTGTATCAAGGTCTGTGGTAGTTAAGGTAATGTGTCGACTTGGCTGGGCCTGGTTTTGAGTGGCTGGGCAGCTGGATGTAGTTTTTCCCCATGAAGAGATTGGTAGTCAACTCCATGGTGGATCCTGCAGTTAGCAGCTAAGTAGCTAGCTGCCTTAGGGATGTAGTCAGTTTCCAGTATATATGAAGAAAGGTTGAGAAGGGTCTCTGAGCTTTTTGGTACACTTGGACCCATCATGTATTCGAGTCTTCATTCAGCAGCCTGCTATTTTTCCTGAAAATCTTGAGACTGTCTCTGGACTTGAGCTAGTGGCCTGCTATATGATTTAGTAATTTTGGAACTGTCCCATTTTATTTGTTGAGCTTGGGTTTGTCAACCTCAGCAGCCAGCAGTTGTTGTCTGAGTGAAAAGATGCCTCCAGCTTCTGTGGGCCAGGAGCAAGAGGCAAAGCTGAAGCCCAAGGTTGAGGGGCCTTCACCCAGACCCCAGAGCTGGCACTTTGAACTCAGACTTCTAGCTTCCTAAACTGTAGAATAGATCCCTGTTTGTTGAAGCCATCCAACTGCAATATATTTGTTACAATAGCACTATAGAACAAGGTCCATTCAAATATTTTTTGGGAAGGCTTGGACATGTCTTCTGAATACAATAGTGCCTTCATCATTTTATTTCTATCACCCTTTTCCATTATAATATCCTTAAGCTATTTTTTTGTGTCTAAGTAATTAATGTTTTATAGTCATATTTTCCACCAAATATCTAAACCTCTCAAGGAACATACAGTTCTTTTACCACTTTTAATGAACCCAGACTACACTTTAAGTCCATAAAAGTTGTTCCAAAAATACCTATTCATTGCCTGATTAGAATATATAATTTTATTAAAGCAAGTTTGTCTTGTAATTATCCCTTATTTATTCTGTTATGAAAATGAGTTCTGATTTCTTCATTGAGAAGTGGAGATATTTTCCTAGGGAGTGATCCAATAACAAAACAGAATATAAGTAACGTGAATAGGCAGAAAGACTGCCTTTGAGTTGCACTCAAAACACCTACCCAGAACTGAACAATAGATGAAGGAGTTTTTGAGCCTATTTTCTGCAAAATGGTGACTTTTTTTTTTCTTTTAAAAACTGTGTAGTATCTTTCCAGTAAATGAGAAGGTATTTATATGTGTAATCTTTTGAATAGCTGATGCATATTTTGAAATCTGTATTTGAAGTTGTCTTAAGCTGGGTTCTTTAGAGAATCAAAACCCGTGAAGCTTATATAGATACTTTGTTGTTGTTGTTATGTGCCGTCGAGTCGGACCCGAGTTGGGTTTCCCAGGCAGTATCACTACGGAAGTAGATTGCCCCATCTTCCTTCCAAGGAGTGGCTGTTGGGTTTGAACCACCAGCCTTCTGGTTAGCAGTCAAATGCCTTAGGCATTATGCTACCAGAGCTCCTAATAGATACAGATGATATAAATACAGATATAGATTTTGCAACTGTAAGCTGGAATGTTTTTCTCATTTCTTTCAGTTTGAGAAATACTGAGCATGTTCTTCACTTTTGGTTTCTAACTCAAGGTCTTTACACATTTCATTGTAATAACTGACTTTGTCTTTTCGAGCTGCTCTTTGAAATTTTCTTTTCAGCTCCTTTATCTTGTCTATTCTTCTATTTGCTTTAGCTACTCTCCGTTCAAGGGGAAGTTTCAGAAGCTCTTCTGTCATCCATTTTGGTCTTTTCTTCCTTTCCTGTCTTTTTAATGAGCTTTTGCTTTCTTCATGGATGATGTTCTTGATGCCATCCCAAAATTCCTCTGGTTTTTGGTCATTGGTGTTCAATGCATCAAATCTATTCTTTAGATGGTCTCTAGATTCAGGAGGGATGTAATCTAGGTCATATTTTGGCTCTCATTGACTTGTTTTAATTGTCTTCAGCTTCACCTGCATATGAGCAGTTGATGGTCTGTTACACAGTCAGCTCCTGGCCTTATTTTAGCTAGAGATATTGAGCTTCCTCATCATTTCCTTTCACAGATGTATTTAATCTGATTCCTGTGTACTTCATCTGAGGACGTTCACTTGTATAGCTGCTGCCTATGTTGAAAAAGGGTTTTTGCAATGAATAAGTTGTTGGTCTTGCAAAATTCTATCATGGGACCTGTAGCATTATTTCTATCATCAAGGTCATATTTTCCGACTACCGGTGATTCTTCTTTGTTTCCAACTTTTGCATTCAAATCATCAGTGATAATTAACACATCCTGTTTTCATGTTTGCTCAATTTCAGGTGAATTACATAATCAGTAACCAATAATATTGTTGGAGAAATTTGAAGCTTCACTGAAGGAATTGGAAAAGAACAAATTTCCAAGAATTGATGGAACACCCACTGAGATGTTTCAAGAAACAGATGTTGCACTGGTGGCACTTACTTGCCTATACCAAGAAAGACAATTTGGAAGAAATCTATCTAAACAACTGACTGGAAGAGATCCATATTTGTACCCATTCCAAAGAAAGGTGATCCCACAGAATAGGGAACTTATCAAACAATATCATTAATATCACACACAAGGAAAATTCTGCTGAAGATTATTCAAAGACAGTTGCACGAGTATATTGACAGAAAGTTTCCAGAAATGCAAACTGGATTCAGAAGAGGACATGGAATGAGAAATATCATTTCTAATGTCAGATGGATCTTGGCTGAAAGCAAAGAATACCAGAAAGATGTTTACTTGTGTTTTGTTGACTATGCAAAAGCATTTGATTGTGTGGATCATAACAAATTGGGGATAACATTGAGAAAAATGGGAATTCCAGAACACTTAATTGTACTCATGAGGGACCTGAACATAGCCCAGGAGGCTGTCATTTGAACAGAACAAGGGGATACTATGTGTTTTAAAATCAGGAAGGTAGTGTGTCAGGGTTGTATCCTTTCACCATACTTATTCAATCTATATGATGAGGAAATAGTCCAAGAAATTGGATTATATGAAGAAGAATGTGGCTTCATGTTTGGAGGATGACTCATTAAAAAATCTGAAACATGCAGATGACACAACTCTACTTGCTGATAGTGAAGATGACTTGAAGTACTTACTGTTGAAGATTAAAGACTTCAGCCTACAGTATAGATTACATCTCAACATAAAGAAAATGAAAATCCTCATGACTGGGCTAATAAACAGCATCATGATAAGTGGAGAAAAGATTGAAGTTGTCAAAGATTTCATATTATTTGGTTCCACAATCAACACAAACGGAAGTAGCAGTTAAGGCATCAAATGATATATTGCACTGGGCAAATCTTCTGCAAAAGACCTCTTTAAAGTACTGAAGAGCAAATATTTCTCTTTGAAGACTAAGGTATGCTTAACCCAAGCTATGGAATTTTCAATTGCCTTGTATGCATGTGAGAACTGGACAATGAATAAGGAAGACCAAAGAGGAGTTGATGCTTCTGAATTGTTGTGTTGCATAAGGATACTGAAAGTACCATGACTGTCTGAAGAACTAACAAATCTATCCTGGAAGAAGTGCAGCCAGAATATTCCTTGGAAGTGAGAATGGCCAGACTTCATTTGATCTACTTTGGTCATGTTGTCAGAAGGAACATTCCCTGGAAAAGCATTTCATGCTCAGTAAAGTTGAGTGGCAACGAGAAAGGAAAAGGCCTTCAATGAGATTGATTGACACAGTGGCTGCAACTATTGTGAGGCTGGCACAGGACTGGGTAGTGTATTGTTCTGTTATACATAGGGTTGCTATGAGTTGGAACTGAATTGATGGCACCCAACAATAGCAACATTGATATAAAGCTAAAGGACCTCTGGTGGCATAGTGCCTAAGGCATTTGACTGCTAACCAGAAAGTTGGCAGTTCAAACCCACCACCCACTCCATAGAAGGAAGATGGGACAATCTACTTCTGTAAATTTTATTGTTGGAGACCAAGAAAAAGACTCCCAAAAGAACATGATTGCAAGGCACATATTCTAATTACAGTTAAGAGATGCATGGTTGAATGCTTGCTTTAAGAGATGGCAAGGCCTCTCCTACAGTTGAATGAATGCTTGGCTTCAGCTCTGTGTTCCTGAGGCGGAACGTTGCCCCAGCAGAATGTTTGCTAACCTGTTTCCCTGGAATAACATTTTGCCCAAAGAATAGTATACCTTAGAAACCATTCTTTAAAATCATGTACCTTAACAATCACGTTATGTTTTAGAATGATGTACCTTAGTGATTACTTGCTAATCCTGCAAGAGATATTAATATAATTAATTATCCAATACAATTGGACATGGGAAAATGCCTTTGGGTATGGGAAAGAGTAAAACTTTAACTTTTAATTAAGAGCTGATCATTATAAGGAAATGTTTGATTTTACTGTAAAACAATATTTGATTGAATACTTAATTATTTCAAAGAAATAAATATCAAGAATAATGGTGTAATCGTATACTTATGTATAAATAAAGTAAAGTGGATGCATCAAGGGTCACTCTAACAGAACATTCAGGTCATCCGCCTGGCCTCCGTTCCTTTATAAAAAAACATTACTCCTTTCATGTCGCTTCATTTTGTGACCTGTGTGGTTTTGCTAGACATGGCAGTTTACTGCTTTGGAAACTCAGTGGGGTTCCCTATTAGTCAGAATTAACTCAATGGCAGTGAGTTTGTTTTTTTGGGTTTGGATTTAAAGGGAGAGAGAGAGAGAAAGGGAAGGAGAATTTTCTGAAGGACATGGCTCACAGAGTTTAGAGGCTGGCAAGTCCTAAGTCCATGGTTATAATGTCAAGTTGGAGAATTAGAAAATATAGCAGGATGCTGGCTTCAGACACTGTTCATCCAAGATCAGCATATATAATGACAGACCATTGGCTTACAGGCTGTGAAGATAATGATCACAACATTGGCATACAGTACAGCATGGTTCAATCCAGGAACCAGAGATGATGATGAGCTAGATGCTGAATCCAGATCCAACAGAAAGCCAAAGAACTTTCACCAGGGCATCCATATACATATTGGAAGCAGGCCCATGAGAAAACTCCCTTTCAACTGATTGGCTGCTCATAACACATCTCAGTATTGGAGGGATTGCCTTATATCAGATCTCATTATGAAGAATGGTTATATCATAACTGCTAAACCACTGAGAGCCATGGCCCAGCCAAGTGGACACACAACTTTAACTATCACAAAGTGTAAGGACTTAATCACATCATGTTTATGCATGCACACTTAAATATTTTAATTTAAAATACAATAGAGATTTCACACATTAGCCACTTGGCCTATTAAAAAAAGTAATTAATTAATCTAGGGATTTGATATGTTTAGATATTTTTAAATTTTGACCCTCATTTGAACATATATGTTGTTGTTGTTGTTAAGTGCCGTTGAGTCGTTTCCAACTCATAGTGACCCCATGCACAGCAGAACGAAACACTGCCCAGTCCCGCGCCAGCCCCACAATCACTGCTATACTTGAGCCCATCATTGCAGCAACCGTGTCAATCCATCTCGTTGAAGGCCTCCCCCTCTTTCGTTGACCCTCCACCCTACCAAGCATGACATCCTTCTCCAGGGAGTGGTCCCTTCTGACAACATGACCAAAATAGGTGAGAC
>NW_006921702.1:9075995-9090617 GCF_000298275.1 Orycteropus afer afer | reverse complement strand
GCCTGCTACTCTGGGTGGGCCTGCGTTTCTTCTCCTCACCTAATCCCTTTGGCTGACTGCTCTTCTCTCTGGCTTTCTGGCTTTTAATCCCCTTTCTCCTGCTCTTCCCACTTGCTACTTCGGGCGTCCCTGAGTTGTTTCTCCTCACCGGTAACCCTGGGGCTGAAAATATATGGGATACATTAATTCAAACTTTTTCTCAGAAATGTCAGTAAAACACAAACTGTACTGAGGAAAAATTGATCTCACATTCCAAATACTCATTTATGTAAATTTTTTACTGATATTTAATAATTCTAAAATAGAAGCCAAGCTTTCAATATGTCATTTTAGTTTGTCTTTTCTCTGAAAGTTTTAGAAGTATATCAAGCCAAGTGTGAGTCAAGGCAGAAAAACATTGAAAGGAATGTAAAAATGTTACTTTAATGTAACTAAAAATATAAGTACAGTCAATTTGCATAATTTATGGAACATCCCATGACACATAAGATACTATGGAAATACATAATGCAATAATAGAAAGGTAATGTAACTTTAATCAAAACATAGTAACATAGATGGGGTTTATAATTTTCTTTCTTTTTGCTTGATTTGCTCAACAGACAATAAATACCAAAGAAGAAAAATCAGATAAAAAATAATAGTTGATTCATATCCAAAATATATTATCAAAAGTTCTGGAAGAAAAGATTTTGGGATCTTTTGTCTTGGGAATCAGCAGATATTATCATGTTCTTGTTGTTGGACACCATCGAGTCAGCTCAGGCTCATAGCCAACCTATGTTCAACGAAACACTGCCTGGTCCTGTGCCAACCCCACAATCCATGCCACAAACCCCACAATACCTGACCCAGTCATTGCAGACACTATGTCAGTCTATCTTGTTTAGGGCCTTCCCCTGTTCATTGACCCTCCACTTTACCAAGCATGATATCCTTCTCCAGGGAATGGTCCCTTCTGACAACATGACCAAAGTAGGTGATTAAATGATATATCTATTCCCAACATTTTAAGGAACAGCCATACCAATTTCCACAGTGGCTCTATCATTTAACAGTTCCACTAGCACCAGCATTGTATGAGAATCCCAATCTTTCCACATCCTGGCCAGGATTTGTTATTTTCTGCCTTGTTGAACTTTGCTATTAATGCAAGGGTGATATCTCACAGTTGTTTTCAATTGCATCTCTCTATAGGCTAATAATTGTGAATATTTCTATCTGTGTTTGTTGGCTGCCTGCGTATCTTCTTTGATGAAGTATCTGTTTATGTCTTCTCCCCATTTTTAATCAGATTGCTTGTCTTTTTGATATTGAGATGTTAAAGTTTTCTATAAATTTTAGAGATAAATCTTTCATCTGATGTGTCATTGCTGAAGATTTTTTTCCATTGTGTAGGTTCTCTTTTTACTCTTTTGGAGAACTTTTTTGATGCACATAAGAATTTGATTTTTACACAGTCCCAATCATCTAGTTATCTTCTGCTGTTTGTGAATATTGGGTGACACTTAATAGTCTATTCATGCCATAATTTAAGGTCCATAAATTTGTCCCTAATTTTTCTCTGGTGAACTTTTTCATTTTAGGTTTCACATTTAACTCTCATGAATCTGGAGTTAGTTTTCATGTATGGTGTGATGTATGGATCTTGTTTCATTTTTCTGCAAATGGATATCCAGTTTTGCCAGCACCATTTGTGAGAGAGACTATCTCTTCCCAATGAATGGATTTTGGCCCTTTATCAAAGATCAGCTTTATTTCTGGGTTCTTGCTTCTGTTCCAGTGGTAGATGTGTCTTTCATATCAATACCAGGGTATTTTGACAATTGTGGCTGTGTAGCAGGGTTTGAGATCTGGGAGAGTGAAACCTCCTACTTTGCTCTTCTTCTGTAGTGCCTTGGTTATCTAAGGTCCCTTTTCTTTCCACATGAAGTTACTGATTGGTTTTTCCATGCTTTAAAGAATGTTGATTAAATCTGGATTTGGACTGCAATGAAAGGATAGATTGTTTTGGGTAGTATTGACATTTTCCAATGTTCAGGCTTACTATTCATAAGCATTGTGTAAATCTTGCGTAGTTCCTTGAAGTAGTGTTTTGTAGTTTTCTTTGCATTGGTCTTTCATGTTTCTGGTAAGATTTATTCCCAAGTATCTTATCTTTTTGGTAGCTAGTGTAAATGGTATTGATTTCCTTATTTCCTTTTCAGAAATCTCTTTGCTGGTGTAGAGAAATCCAACCGATTTTTGTAAGTCAATTTTGTATCCTGTGACCATACTAAATCTTTCAGAAAGTTCCAGTAGTCTCCTTGCTGAGACTCTTGGGTTTTCTATGTATAGGATCATATCATCTGCAAATGGGAATAATTTTACTTCTTCCTTACCAATTTGGATGCCTTTTCATTTCCCTTTCTTGCCTTATTGCCCTGGCTAGAACTTCCAATACAATGTTGAATAGAAGTGGTGATTGAAGACATCCTTGTCTGGTTCCTGTTCACAGTGGAATGGCTCCAGTCTCTCTCCATTGAGAATAATGTTGGCTATTGGTTCAACAATTGGTTTTGCATATATGCCCCTTATTATGTTGAGGAATTTATCTTCTATTTTCATTTTTCTGAGAGTTTTATCAGGAATGTGTGTTGGATTTTATCAAATGCCTTTTATGCAACTATTGATATGATCACATGATTCTTTTCCTTTATTTTACTTATGTGATGGATTACATTGATTGTTTTTCTGATGTTGAACCATCCTTACACACCTGATATGACTCCCATTTGATGTTTTATTTTTTTTTTTATATGTTGTTGGAGTCTATTGGCTAAGATTTTATTGAATATTTTTGCATCTATGTTCATGCAGGGTATTTACCTGTAGTTTTCCTTTCCAGTATTGCGTTTGCCTAGTTTTCATATCAGGGTTATGCTTGCTTCATAAAATGAAAATGGGAGGTTTTCGTTCTTTTCTATGTTCTGGAATCCTTTGAGTAGGACTGATGTCAGCTCTTCTCTGAAGGATTGGTAGAATTTGCTAGTGAAAACATCTGGGCCAGGACTTTTTTTTTTTTTTAATCTGTGATCTGTTTAATTTTTCCTTTTTTCATGGGCCTGCTTAAATTTCTGCTTCAGTCTGTGTTAGTTTCTGTAAGTAGTGTGTTTCTAGAAATCTGTCCATTTCTTCTAGGTTTTCAAATTTCTTGGAGTACAGTTCTTTGTAGTATTCTAATAATAGTCTTTTTACTTCTAGTGGCTCTGATATGTTATCACCCCTTTTATTTCTCATTTATGTTGTTTGTATCTTCTCCTTCTTTTCTTTTGTTAAGTTTTCTGGTGGTTTGTCAATTTTATTACTCTTTGCAAAGAACCACCTTCTAGTCTTGTTGATTTTTTTTTTTTTTCTGTTATCTTTCTATTTTCTGTTTCATTTATTTCTGGTGGAATCTTTATTTCTTTCTCTGGTAACTGCAGGCTTTTTATTTATCTATCTATCTATTTATTTATTTATTTATTCTGCCGATGTTTTTCTAATTGTTGAAGGTGTTGGGTTAAGTTGTTGATTTTGGCTTTCTTCTTTAGATGTGTTTATCTATTGCTATAAATTGCCCTCTGATCGCTTCTTTTGCTGCTTCCCAAGTATTTTGGTATATTGTGTTTTTGTTCTCATTTGATTCAAGGAATATTTAATTACATTTTTATTTTGCCTACTACCCAGTTGTTTCTATGGAGGGTGTTATTCAGTTTGCATGCATTTGTTCTTTTTCTGTTTGTCTTCCAATGTTGATTTATAATTATATGGCATCTTCATCTGAGAAGATGGTTTTCCGTATTTCAATGCTTTTATATTTATTGAGGCTCTCTTTGTGGCCTAACATATGGTGTATCTTGGAGAATGTTCCATGTGTACTGGAAAAAAATGTATGTCATGCTGTGTTGGGTGAAGTGTTCTGTAGATATTTAAAAGTCAAGTTGGTTGATCATACTGGTTTGTTCTGCATCCTTGCTGAATTTCTTTCCTATTGTTCTATGTCTTACTGAAAGTGGTATATTAAAGTCTTCTACTATTACTGTGGCGTCATCTATTTGTCTTTTGAGTTCTGTTAAAGTCCAATTTATATTTTTTGGGAATCTCACATTGGGTGCATAGATATTTATTATTGCTATGTCCTCTTGTTCAATTGATACTTTAATCATATAATGTCCTTCATTATCTCATGGTCATTTTTGTCTTAAAGTCTATTGCATTAGAAATTAATATTGCCACCCCTGCCCTTTTTTGGTTGACATTTACTTGGTGTATATTTTTCCAACCTTTGATTTTTAGTCTATTTTTTGTCTTTGTGTCTAAGGTGAGTCTCTTGTAGACAACATATCGATAGGTCATGTTTTTAGTTATGCAACTCTCCATCTCTTGAGTGGTGCATTTAATCCACTTACATTTAGTGTGATTATGGACAAGTATGACTTCATTGCTGTCATTTTATGTGTTTTTCCATGGTGTTGCTGACTTCTTTGTTCCTTTTAATTTTCTGTGCTGAGCTCATTTTGTTTACTAATTGTGTAAATATCTCCTTCATTGCCGTTGTAGTATTTGCTAAATATTTGTGCTTCTCCTCTTTTTTATTTTGTTATGAAAGTTTATTTTTCTTTGAGGTAACCCTGTGAATTATAATTTTCTTTCCAAGTTTAAAACTCTATCTTAAAATTGTCTTGAATTCCTCACCATTTAAAAGTTCTGTAACTACATTATTTATTCCCTCTTTTTGGTTTATAGTTGTCCTCATTTACCAATTGATGTGTCTGGTTCCTTGTTTACAGTCTTCTAAGCTTATTTTACTTTGGATACTTTTATAACTGGATTGGTATATAGGTTATGTCATCATGTATATTCATGGTCAGTTGTTGTTTGCTATTGTTGGATCTCTGTCCAAAGAACTCCCTTTAGCATCTCTTGTGAGGTTGATCTGGTTTTAACAAATTCCCTTAATTTCTGCTTATCTGGAAATCTCCTAATTTCACCATCGTATTTGAGGAACAGTTTGTTGGGTATGGTAGACATATCATACTTGGTTGGATTTTTTTTTTTTTTTTTTTCTTTCAGGGTTTTATATATTTTATTCCATTGTCTTCTTGCCTTCATGGTTTCTCTGAGGAATCATATTTTAGTCTTTTTGGTTGCCATTTGTAACTTGCTTTTCATTTTTCCCATGCTGCTTTCAATTCTTTCTTTTTCTTGGGTTTTGGTGAGTATGATGATGATATATCTTGGTGATTTTCTTTTGATGTATATCCTCTTTGGAGTTTGTTGAACTTCTTGAATGGATATATTCTCCTCTTTCATCATATTAGGCAAATCCTCTTCCAACAAATCTTCAACAATATTCTCTGTGGTTTCATTTGTCTCTTTCTGTTCTTGAATTCCAATTATATGTAGCTTATTCCTCTAGAAGGTATCCCACATGAATCTTAGTCTTTCTTCATTTTGACTTTTTTTTTTTTTTTTTCTGATTGATCCATTAACAAAGTAGTATTGAGGTATTTGTCTTCAATCTCATTAAGTCTGTTTTCCATTGATCTATCCCACTCCTTTGCTCTTTCAATGTATTATCTATTTCTAAAATCTTAATATTAATCTTCTGAATTTCTATAAGTTGTTTTTATATCATTTCTAATTTTTGTTTTGTCAATTTGTTCTTGAATTATTTTCCAAAATTGTTCTAGAGTTTTTTTCCATGTTTTTCTTAATTTTGTTAATATTTTTCTGGATTTTATCAGTGTTTTCCTTGATCTGTCTCCCAATCCATTGAAAGTACCCAAATATAATTTTTTTTTTAAATTCCTTCTCAGAGAGTTCCAATGCTGCTTCTTCCTTGGGGATGTTTTCTGTTTTCTTTTTGCTGGTCCCTTGTTTCTACTACTTTATCTGAGTTCTTTGTGTGGACTCTGATGGTCTGTTGTCTCTGAAACATTGTGGTGTTGTTGTGTTTATGTTTAATTTGTGATTGTATGTTGGTGTGATTCAGCCAAGATGTCTTTTTAATTTTTTTTTTTTTTTAACTTTATTTTGTTTCATTATATCTGTGTGAGCAGGGTACTGTGCTCCTCTATTTGTTATTTATTAACACTCAGTCACTCACCACCTGTCTCCTGGTGGGTGTGATAGAGAATGAGGGTTTGCACAGATCTGTGTTAGCTATTAGTAAGAAGCAGTTGAATGTAAGTTAAGTTGGTATTTGTTACTGGCCATCACTGATCAATTGGTACAAAAACAAGTGTTCACCCTCACTCAGTAGGTAAGGCTGCAAGAGGTGTTATGGTTGGATTGTGTTGGGACAGTTGCTGTCTCCCATTCAGTTAGACAAAAATGAAATAAAATAAATAAATTTAAATAAATAAATAAAAACAAGAGAAAACTCAAACCATATAAACAGCCAGAAACAATCATTAAAAAAAAAAAAAAAGATAAAGAAATGAAGTAAATTAGAAGAAAATATTTCTAAATATTTTTTAAAAGAATAAAAGAAAGATAATGAGAAAAAGAAAGGGGGGGAGCCACAGTATCTTGGGAGGGAGGAATGAGAGAAAAGAGCAAGGATAGTAAAGAAGAAATGGGGAACTGCAAAAGGAAAAACATGTGATGGGAAGAATTAAAGAAAGAAAGAAAAGGGAACCAGGAAAAGGGAAGAAAAGAAAATAAACAAAAAAGAACAAGGATGGGAAAGAGGAAAACAGGAGGAAGATTAAAAGAATAATTTACAAATGAACAAACAAAACAAAACTTTGGGGGGACAGGCCATGGCACCCAGACTCTGTCAGGGCAGAAATTGAGATGGATTCCCTGCTGGTCAAGAAGGTGGGTGGATGTGGGGGATAGTCACACTTCTGTTCACCAAGAGGATGTGACATATAAGAGTAATAAGGGGAATATCACACATTTCTAGTTGCCAACTTCAGTGCAGTTGCCTGTGCTGTTCTTGGTAAGTGGAGACCTGCTTGCATATATTAAAAATGACAATGCCCACCACTTATAAATATTCAAAATGGCTGCACACTCAGAATAGCCACTGACAGTCCACATATCTGTTTGTCTCCTTCTTTGCTGTATTCCTTTCCAGTTTTCAGACACCAATGCAGTCCTTGTCCATGCAGTCCTTGGTGAGTAAAGAGGATTCTTAGGCTGCTACTGGGAAATATTTAAAATGGCTGTGATCTCAGGGCAGCCGGCAGTCTACAGCTCCTTTTGTGTCCTTACTCACTGTTCTCATTCAGGTTCTTCTACTAGTTGTTATTTAATCCATTTCTTCATCCTTCCCTTCAAAGCTCAGGGTTCCAGGATCATCCTCTGTATCAGTTTCAATTGGTTTCTCATTGCTTAGTTGCAGAGGGTCTATGTAGCTTGTCTGCCTCTTCCAACATCTTGCTTGAACTCTTGGCTATAATTTTTTTTTTTTTTTTTTTTAGATTTTATTTTAAGAGCTTGTTTTACATTCAAAGTCACATGTGCATTTAGTTTCATTCACTATTCACCATGTCCAACCCTAACCCAGTCTCTCCCCTCACTACCCTTCAATAGTCCCCCTGTGCCCCTCATAATTATGCACTCCTGTTTGTCCTGCATTTCCTAAGTTTGAATGTTGGTCCTTTGATGTCCCATGGTTTATTGCTTTAGGGGATGTATTTCCATTGAGTTTGTGAGTGCAGCATCTTGGGTTGAGTGGTCTGCATGTACATCTCACTAATCAATGGTCTGAGAGCCCACCCCTGGGGGTGAGTTTTATTCCAGGTGCCAAATGTATTTCAGAGCCATAGTATTGGGAGTCTCACCAGACTTCATCTGATCAATAATTCTGGTCATTATTGATTTTTTTGAATTTTGTTCCATGTTTTCCCTCCCACTCTATCCAGGATCTCCAGATTTGATCCTTTCCTGAGTGGTTGGCATTGGTAGCTGGGCACCATCTGGTTCTTCTGGTCTCGAGGACCATCGTGTCCTAGTGTTGATTGCTTCTAAATGCCCCCCTCTTTTTGTGCATTCTTCTTCATTTCTGACACTAGGAGACCATTAGCTGCATCCTAGATGGCTGCTTGAAAGCTTTAATACCCCAGTCACTACTCACCAATGTAGGATGTGGAGCAATGCTTTTATGTATTTTGTTGTGCCAATGGAGTCTAGTGTCCCCCAGTACTATGGTCCTGAGGTAGTAGCTCTATTGGATCTCTCTCCCATAGTGTCAGGATGTCTGTGAGGGATTACTCTGTGTCTGTCTTCTATTATTTCTGAAAGGACTGCAGGTATTTTGTATCACTGGTGTCTGTACAGGATTAGCCTCAGCTGAGTCTATCCTTGGTCTAGAGTATACCTCTATTCACTGATCCCTTTCTGATCATCTCAGGTGTTTATGTGTTTATCTGTATAAGAAAGAAAGAAAGAAAAGGGAACCAGGAAATTTATTGGATATAAATTTTATGGAAGCAGATCATCAGGTCATTTCTCCCAGGCATTCACTGGGTAAGTTCAAACTAAGAACCTCTATGTTAGTAGCCCAGTGCTGAATCAATGTGTTGCCAGCACATATTTTTTATAGATTAGTAGGTTGGTGTTGTTGAATTTCCTTTGCAGTAATTTGTGAGTACATAGAAACAAGCAAAACAAAAACTCAACCTATCTTTAACCTACAAAATCACCATCTGTCATTATAAACAAAATTTTGTAGATTTTGATTAGATAAAAAATTAGATAATGCCTGTCTTTATTAAAAACACTTAATCATCTGATCATGGTTTCAGGGATGATGTCTTTCTACATACATTAATACCGTAAACAAGTTGATAGTTAATTGAAGAACAGTCTTGAAACTTTAGAAGTCTTTGGGTAATATTTTGAAAACCAGGGCCAAAGGAATGGATAATGACTGGATTTTATGGATCATTTCGGCAAAACCCTTGACCATTTCCACTTGACAGTCCATGTGGAGTGATTTTCTTAGAGTGAAATACTGGGTAAACAGTCCCACATAAAATACATTTAAGTTTAAATTAATGTAGTATCAAGAGGGGAACATAAACATAAAAATTTTTTGGTTACACATATTTTGAAATTCTATAGCTACATTATAGCTAATCTGTTCTGAGAACTCCAATTTTAAATAAAATTTAAGAATAACTTATTTTTTTAATTTTAATAGAAACAAAAAACTAGAAAATTATTTAATAATTTTAATTCACTTTTATTTACTTGACTTAAGGAATAAAATGTGTTCTGCTTATTTTATTGTTTTAAACTATTAGTGTAATACTGACAGAAGTTAGTAACATTCCAATTTCCCTGTTGACTGATATCAATGAGCACAGTGAAACAAGTAGCAGTATTCTGATCCCTCTGACAAGATAGTGTCAGAAAGTAGAAGAAAGCACTGTTTGGATTATGCTTTCAGAGTTGTATTTTCAGAACCTAGCAGGATGTTGAGCCTCCACCTCTACCTGTCATTAATGAGGTTGAACAAGGTAGTGTGAGTGGGGCTATTTAACATTTAACTTTGCCCCACCCTTGTGATACATGACACAGTGTAGAGCTAAAGCACCATAATAACCTAGTAGCAGCGAGACTGAGCATGTTGGTGCAAAGCAGGCCTACTCATCACTGTGGTTTTCCATCACTTTCCCATGTAGGTGGGTCCCGGTAGAGAGCTGAGACTTTACTACTACATATGATTATGAGACAGAATAAGGTAGTGAGAGACAAAATAGTTGGCACAGTATAACTCCACTCCCCTCTTATTTTGTTAACAATGAACAACAAGGTCTTGAGCTTCCACTTACACTCTACAGCAACAGAGGGATGTGAGTCAGCATTTGCTTACCCTAATTGGTAAGTGTGAAGATTAGAAATAAACTGATATTTCACCTTAATTAAAAATTAGTGAAACAATATGGGTATGCAATCTACTTTAAAATCATCAGTGTAGCCAAGGGAATAGTTGAACTTTGAAGCCCCCCATCGGCAATGAGGCAGTGTGAGTCAGCATTTCATTTTTACTAGGATGGTGTTGACAAAGTTCCATTAGAACTGAGTCTACACATGTGATCTTCATGATACATGTCAAGAAAGAACTTGACAAATTCATACAAAGAATCATACAAAGAACCAGGAAAAAAACACAACTTGAAGTACATAAAACAATCATCAGACTAGAATGTAGATCAAGCAGATTTTGGAACTATCTGTCATAAATTTTACAATAGCCAACATAATAGTCAATAAGTAGTTACAAATTATCTTGAAATAAATGGGGAAAAAAAAAAGAATTATCAGTTAAGAAACAAAAATTAGAAGAAAGAATAAAATGGAAATTCCAGAATGAGAAAATAAACTTGATGATTAAAAAAAAGAAAGAAAGATAAGTAATCACTGCATGGTACCAATAGTACAGAAGAAAAGAGAAAGGATAAAATTAATGAATTTGATGATTAAGAAGAGAATTTATCTAATCTGAACAAAAGGGAAAAAACATTAAAAAAACATAAAACAAAATGAACAAAAACAATAACAGGAAAACATGAACAGAGCTTCAGAGAACATTGAAATTAACTGAAGAGTTAATATTTGCACAATAAAAACACAAAGAGATGAGAAAAGGGAATGGCATTTTTCTAAAGGACTGTAACTGAAAAGTTTTCAAATTAGGCAGAAAGCATAAATGTATTTATATAAGAAGTTGAGTGAATCCCAATAGAATAAATTCAAAGAAAAATATGTCAAAATATATCATTTTAAACATCTGAAAATTAAAAACAAAGGATAATCTTGAAAACAGCCAGAAAGAAATAGTATAAGGTTAATAGGAAAACACCAATCTGAATGACACTAGATTTTTCATCTGAAGCAATAAAGAACAGAAAGAAATGTTACATTCTCAAGAGTCACCAAAAGAGAGTTAGGAGCTCTGGTAGCCTAGTGCGTAAGGCATTTGACTGCTAACTGGGAGGCTGGTAATTCAAACCCACCAGCCACTCTTCAGAAGGAAGATTGGGCAATCTACCTCCATAGTGATACCTCCTCAGAAACCCAATGAGGGGTCGCTGTGAGTCGTATCAGACTGGATGGCAATGAGTTTTCTTTTCTTTTTTTTTTTTTTTTTTTTAAAGAGAGTTAGGGTAACTAAAGTATCAGACAAAATGGATTTAAAAAATGTTACTACAGATAAAGGGGACATTTTATAGTGCCAAAAGAGCCATCAGGAAGATATAACAATTACAAAACTATATGCACGTAACAGCTGAATTCAAAAAGACATAAACAAAAAGTAAAGAATTGAGGGAAATAAGAAATAATTGAAAATTAAACATTATAATTAGATATTCAACATTCAATTTTAATAATGAATAGATTACTGGCATGAGATCAACAAGGAATTAGACTTCAACATCATTATAAACCAAAATGATCTAATGGACCATCTATTACATATTTGACTCAACAGCAGCAGAATACATTATTTTCAGGTGCATATTAAATGTTCTCCATGATATACGTCAGAGTTTACAACATAAAAAAGTCTCAATGAATTTTAAAGAATTAAAATCATCCAATATATCGAAAAAGCACTTGATCAAATTCAACATATCTTCATTAAATAAACAAAAACACTCAAGCATAGAAGAGAATCTCTTCCACCTGATAAAGGATATCTGCAAAAGCACTACTCAATGCCATACTCAGTGTTCAAGGACTATATTCTTTTACCCTAAAAATACCAACATATATTTTCTCACTAATTATTTTCTGGGTTGTACTGAGAGTTTTAGCCAGGATAATTAGGCAAAAATACAAAATAAAAGAATCCCAGATGGGAAAAAAAAGTAAAATTATCTCCATTACCAGGTGTCATTATCTTGTATATACAAAGTCTTAAGAAATTCCTTAGTGGGAAAAAAAAAAAGTGAAGAAGGAAGGAAGGGAGACGAAGAAATGAAGGAAGGGATGGAGTGAGGGAGGGGCAGAGACAAAATAAGGAAGTAATGGAAGGAAGGAAGAGAGAAACTATTAAAACAACAAATGAGTTAGATAAGGTAGTGGGACACAAGATCTATATTCAACATCCACTTGAATTTCTACAAACTTAGCCAAAAAAATCCGAAAGTGAAATTAAGAAAGCAATTCCAAATGGAACATCATTAAAATAATAAAATATTTATAAATGTAGCAAAAGAAGCGTAAGACTTTACATGAAACACTACAAAACACTGTTGAAAGAAAATAAAGAAGACGAATGAATAGAAAGCCATTCCATGTTCAAGAATTGTTGTTGTTATTGTTGTTATGTGCTGTCAAGTGGGACCCGACTCATAGCGACCCCTCCTTGGGTTTCCGAGGCAGTATCAGTATGGAAGTAGATTGCCCCATCTTCCTTCTGAGGAGTGGCTGGTGGGTTTGAACCACCAGTTTTCTAGTTAGCAGTCAAGTGCTTTAGGCACTATACTACCAGAGAATTAGAACACTTAAAATTGTTAAGATTGAAGTACTTCCCAAAATGATCTATAACTCACTGCTGTGGAGCCAGATCTGACTCATAGCGACCCCTCCTCGGTTTCTGAGGTGGTATCACTATGGAAGTAGATTGCCCAATCTTCCTTCCTAGTGGCTGGTGGGTTTGAACCACCAGCCTTCTGGTTAGCAGTCAAATGCCTTAGGTACTATGCTACCATCCAGCATAATCACTGTCAAAGCTTTTTTTTTTCCATCAGCAATTAACAAGCTAATCTTAAAATCCAGATGGAAAACCCAGAGACTCAGAAAAGCCCAGAGATGTTTGAACAAATGTGCAGGATACATGCTTTCTTTTTTCAAAACATACATTAAAGCTACAGAATCAAGATAGTGTTGTGCTCTTGTAAGTATACAAATGTAGATTAATATAATTGGGAGTCCTAAGTAAACCTACAAATCTATGGCAAATTAATTTTTCACAAAAGTACCAAGATAATTCAAAGAAAAAAGAGTAGTTTTTCCAGCCAACATTGCTGGGACAACTGGATAGCCACATCAAAATAACAAAGTTGAACTCCAACATAAGCAAACAAAGTACCTGATTGTTCAAGGAAGTATTATTTGTAATACCAAACAACCTAAATGTTCATCAACTGCTGAATGGATTAAAAAAATGTATATCCAAAAATGAGTAAGTATTTGGACTTAAAAAGAATGAAGCATTGATAGATGCAATAAAATAGACAAAGTTTGAAATCTTCATGCTAAGTGAAAGAAAACCATAAACCAAACTCATTGCCATTGAGTCAGTTTTGAGTCATAGAAATCCCAATTGGGTTTCCAGGGCTATAAATCTTTAAGGAAGCAGACTGCACCATCTTTCTTCCATCAACCATCTGTTTGGTTCAAACGACTGACCTTTCGGCTGTCAGCCAAATGACAGAAGGTGTCATAAAAAGCCTCATGTTGTAACAGTCCATTGACATGAAATACCTAGAATAGGCAAACACATAGACATAGAAAATACATTATGAGTTGAGGATTAAGGACTAGGGAAAGGCAAAGACTAGAGAGTGACAGCTTACAGGTATGGGATTTCTCTTTAGGGTGATGAAAATATTCTGAAATTAGATTGTGGTAAGTATACTAAACTTAGTGAATATACTAAAAATCACTGAATTTTACACATTAAAAAGGTTAATTTTATGGTTTGTGATTATATCTCAGTAAAGATATATAAAATAAGTGAATAGAATGAAACACACACAAAAATGATTATAAATAAAGTGAAATAAATCTGAACATGAATCATTATTTGTTTCAATGTCAATATCCTGGTTACGACAGCATGCAATAATGTAGTTTTGCAATATGTCACAACCATTGGAAACTAGAAAAAGTGTCCATGGCTTCTCTCTGCATTATTTCCTACAATTAGATGTGAATGTACAATTATTTCACAATAATAACTTTAAACTAGAACAAAAGTAAAAGGGACTGAGGTATGATAGGCACTCTGCTTTCTTTCATCAGGTCTCTAAACACAATGGAAGTCCTGGGGTTTGGAAAACTGGCATTTTGCCTATATCTGGGTGAAAAGAGGGAGCTAACAGCATATCTTCTTCCAAATATATCATTCTTATAAAATCTTCTCTCTTTTGTTCAGGTAATAGAGAGCTTTAAGAATTCTCTAACAGTACTGGCCAAGGGAAGGGAGGTTTTTCTTAAACTCTTTAACTCAGTGTCTCAGTCAAAACCACTGTAGGAAAATTTCCACATTAATATATCATAAATCATTCAGATCAATGTAGTCATTAATATTATAAAAATCATTCAGATATTCTAATTATAAAAGTACTAAAATAAGTAGACTCGATTAAGCTACAGAGTATTTGGGCAATCTACTTCCGTAGTGATACCCTCAGAAACCCAAGGAGGGGTCAACTATGAGTTGGATCTGACTCATCGGCACATAACAACAACCAACAACAACTGAAATCATGCAGTAAATTATATATGACAGTATTTTTGCTTTGTGTATGTAATTAATTATACCCACGATAGGATATTTTACAAGTACATGAATATTTTATTGAAATAATTATATATATATATTGCAAAAATGACAAGGAGGCCACATGT
>NW_006921702.1:9058016-9073161 GCF_000298275.1 Orycteropus afer afer | reverse complement strand
AGAAAGGAAGGTTGGGCAATCCTACTTCCGTAGTGATACTGCCTCGGAAACCCAAGGAGGGGTCGCTATGAGTCGGGGCCAACTGGACGGCAAATAACAACAACAACATGCATATACATATATATATAAATCTTCCCTATTAAACTCAGAAGTTTCTCAATTTTCACTCCACTTCACATTTGTAATCTTGACCTTGGAAGATATTACAAATTTGGTTGTATTCTTTACATTCCACATTGCAATGGAGGTGATTAAATGTGATTGAAGTATTTTATTGCCATAATGACAATAAAAATTTTAATCAAGCTTTGGAACTTGATTTTGTGAGTCATGAAAGATATTAATTTTATATGTTTTCCTCTGTGATAAGAAAAATATTTTTTCTCAAGTTTTATGTAAAAAAAATCTAACCACAAAATCACCTGATTTATTTTCTTCTATTTGGCATTTTTTTTTTTCTACTTAAATAATAGTAATTTGAAATGGCATAAAATAAAATGCAACGATGTGAGGAAAATTAAAATACATGAAAAAAGAACAGATCAATGGTTGTCAGGGTTTTGTGGGAGGGGAAGGTCTGAACATGAAAAGTTTCCATAAGGAATTCTTTGTGGTGTTGCATTTATTTGGTTTTATAAAACTTTATAGAACTGTATACTAAAAATGTGTTTTTTTCTGTATGTAAATTAAACAAGGTTTAAGAAATGTTAGAAAAATATAAAGTAAGTAATTGCTGGAGAAGCAATGGCAAAACAAAATAAAGCTAAGCGGATCATATGTATTGGATAAAATTACTGACTTTTGTGGTAAGTGATTGTATATATGGTATACATTGCTGAAATGAAAAGCAGCAATATTATATACTTTAGATTTCTGTGACAGAAGAAAAGGTCAAAAATGCTTTCATCTATCATAGAAAGTGTTCCAACTTTTTTCCATATCATAATTCATCAGATAATCTAATTAAGTTGCTTGGATATAATTATGTGAAGCTTATCTAAGGTCATACAATTATGGATATATGAGAAATGTTTTTCTAGTATCAACGTATCAACAAAGGATTGGGAAATATATATGATAAATCACATGTTCTGGAATAACAACTTCCCTCTATGAGTATCATAAATATTATTCCATTAAATCAAATTAAAGCTTCGAGGAAATAAATTTTATGTCCATGAAATTAAGCTCAATGACTATAAATCATTTAGCAAAGACACTTTTCTTTAAATTTTTGCCTTAGGCCAATATGAGAGAGGCTGTGGATCCCTTTTCCCATATATTTTGCAATGCAGACTGATGCAATCTTCATGCAGGCAAGGGACGTTCCAAGGTTCTCTTCAGCTCTGAGATCTCCAAGCACAAACAGGGCCAAACTGTAACATAACAAATTTCTGCCTGGCTGCTGACTATCTCTAACAGAAAATAAATATTTTTTTATAGAGTTATAGCTCTCCTTATACTAGAAAAATTCAGATGAAACTTCTGCAGAAATGCATCAAAACTTTGCTCAAGAAAAAGCCACTTGAACTGTTTATCTTCCTGTACATCATAATAATTTCTTTCTCAAAAAAAAAGAAAAAGAAAAAAATAGTGGATTTTATGGCTTCAATTATTGTATGCTTTTTTATTTAAGAGAAAACCTTCATCTATGTTATAATATTTGTCTTCTTTGCTCCCATTAAAAGAAATACCTGTCAATTATAATTCATTTAGAAAATACAAGATAGAGTTTAAATATTCCTTATTCCTAGAACACAGGGATAAAGACTTTCAGTATTACTATGTACTTAGTCTCATAACATATGAAAACTTGTTGTTTTCATTTAAGGTAAAGGCTCAAATTCTCCTACTTCAATTTATTATCTGCATCCTTTGAACAAACTGCATAACTTCTTTATGCCTCATTTTCTAAATCTGTGAAGTGGAGATAGTAATTATTTTAAAGATATCTAAGCCAGTTTGAACCACCACAAAGTTTGGATTTCTTTGTAGATAATGGTATATGTTGAATTGAGGGGGTGTGGGGGTGTGGGTAATCTATTACTCACAATTTCACCATCAAGTTAAAATAAAAGTAAACTTTGCTCAACTTCTTACACACAGATGGATTTTATTAGTAAACAAGAGTAACACTATCCATATAACCTAATTGATGTACTTAGTGAAGTCCCAACACTCTTCCCTTTCATGTGTTGAAATCACCATTTTGCATGAAAGCTAATGCTTTATTATGCAACAATAGAACAGATCCTATCTCCCTTATATTTAGCATTAGTAAAGCAGAAATCCTATTATCTGTTGTCTGGAGTGGAGCATGAAAGGGACATTGTTCTGGTTACCTAGTGCCACTCTGACAAGGATATACCACAAATGGGGTGGCTTTAACAAAGAGGAGTTTATTCTTACAAATTGGAGGCTTTAAGTCCAAGTTCAAAGCGCCAGTCTCTAGAGTCTGGGTGAAAGCCCCTCATTTTGAGGTTCAGCTGTGTCTCCTGTTCCCAGCCCACTGGAGATAAAGGCTTTTCTTCACTCAGACAGCTAATGGCCGCTGAGGCTAACAAATCCAAGGTTTACAAATAAAATGACACAGTCCCGATGTTACCAAACCACACAGCAGGCCATTAACTCAACTCCATTGTAAGTCCTCAGGTCTGCAGAGCATGGCAGGCTGTTGAACAATGACACAGTTACACGCAGGGTTCAAGCATTCCATGAGCTAGCTACTATCCCCAAGGTTTCTCTTTATATACAGGAAGAAGACCACATCCCAAAGGTAGCTACTCAGCTGCTTGTGGTAGATCCCACCAAGGAGGTGATTGTTGTCTCATCATGGGGAATAACTACCACCAGCTGCCCAGCCACTCAACCAGGCCCAGTCAAGTTGACATACAGATTTAACTACCACAGACATGAAAGCCTTCGCTAGATAACTATACTCACTTCTGACAAAATGAAACATATTTTAGCCAATCCTCATATCTTGTATCCCATAGTTTTAGTACTGAGATCAGTATTTCAAGCAGACATCTTATGGATCACCTCAGAAATGTAACTTCAGACATTCAGTAAATTGGCTAGCAAAACTTCAGGTGTTAATCAGTATATGGAAGGCTGAGCAACATGTGGCATCCACACCCTGAGTGTAGTCATTTTAATCATTGCCAGACTATCCCCCTGAATTCCAGGTTTGGGGAGAGCAATGAATGAGTTTGTAGGTAAAACTAGTGAACATACTCTTTAGTATCATGCAGTTTATATTAACGCTTTCAAAAATAGTTTGCCCTAAAGTAAACAAATACAGTGTATCCTTTATAGGTTTGGGGAGCCCTGGTGGAACATTAGTTAAAACACTTAGCTGCTTACTAAGAAGTGGGAGGTTCAAACTCACCAGTTGTTCCATGAGACAAAGATCTTCAGTCTCCTCCTGTAAAGATTGCTACCTTGGAACCCCTACAGGGCAGTTCAACTCTGTCCTATCCTATGGCTAATGAGTTGTATTTAATGCAGTAGCAATTGGTTTTGGTTAGCTTTTTGCAGGGTTAGTGAGGATGGAACAGTTAACATGCGAAAACACTTGGGAACAGGTTCTGACAACAGTGATCTATAAACATTAGCACTTGAGGTACAATGGGTTGTAGTTATGTTTTTTCCATGAGTTCCTGTAACTGCTTCAATTAATTATCAAACACAATTGAGAAAGAGTCCTAAGGGAGGAATAAATGGTGTCAGAAATAGTGGGGAAGTTGGAGAACAAGTGTATATTTGACTTAAGCTTCACAAGAATTTTAGGAGCTCTAGTGATGTAGTGCCTAACACATTTAACTGCTAATCAGAAGGCTGGGAGTTCAAATCCACGAGCCACTCCTCAGAAGGAAGAATGGGCAATCTACTTCCATAGAGATATGGCCTTGGAAACCCAAGGAGGGGTCACTATGAGTTGGAGCTAACTCAATGGCAGTGAGTTTGTTTTGTGGTTTTTTGGTTCACAAGAACTAGCTTGATGTAGATTTTTATAGTCAGAGTTATTATTACAATACTGATAACATTTTTTTTTTCTATTGCATAGGTAAATTTCATCAGTTATTCAACTAACTCCATATTGAAGAAAATATTCTTGACAAAATGTTCAAAATAATGAAACTATGGAATCTAAATTCTATGTGAGCATTCGGTAATTTTTGACCTTAAAAAACAAGGTTCTATATTGCCATTTAAAGGGATTTCTTTTCTTTTTAAGAAGAAACTACAGTTGGCTCTTGAAAATAGATGTTTGACCAGTGAAGGTCCTCTTATACTTGGAATTAAAATATAAAAATGGCAAAAGATTTCTGATAATTTAAAGACTGCTTTTGACTTCTTTTACTACATGACCCTTCTATGATAATAACAGTGACATTAAAACAAATGATGGAATAAAAATTGGTAGTGTGCAGAAACATTTTTAGAGAAATGAAAAAGCAAAACATCAGACAGAAATTATGATGTATTTCTGTTAAGTTTACACCAAGTGTGCCTGCCTCTCCTGTCTCCCCTTCCACTTCCCCACCTCTTCTGCTTCTGCCAGCCTGAGACAGCAGGACCAGCTCTCCTCTTCCTACTTAACATGATGTTGATGATGAGAATGAAGACCTTTATGATGATCCACTTTCACTTAATAAATAGTAAATGATCATCATGTTGTACAGTTAATAAACTTATCAGTTTTGCATGTCTGAGTTTCTTCATGTGAAAATCTAATAATTGTACAGTAAAAAGTGTTTAAATTGACTGTTTCTGTTATTGGTGAGGCTTCTGGTCAACAGAAGGCTATTGATAGTTAAGTTTTGGAGAGTCAAAAATAATATGCACATTTTCAACTCTGCAGTGTGTTCTGCCCTCTAACCCCTGTGTTGTTCAAGGGTTAATCATGCCATTGAATAGTGCCTCAACCAACCACAAGATGTACCCATAAGCTTGACTTCATTTCTACATTAATTTTTCTGATTCTTATTTTTCACAGACAGACCTAGTTGATAGCATTCTAGTTATCTTACTTTTGAGTTCAGAATATATCTTCAAATATGCTACCCAACAAGAGTGTGTTAATTAAAGAACTCAGTTTTGACAGTATAGGTCTCTCACAAGGAAGGCATTCCAGAAATTAAAAATTGATAATTTTAAATTAAATTAAATTCCAATGCCATAGAATTACTGACAAAACTAGTTTCCTTACTGAATGGGAAAAAATAGAACTGAAATGGCAGGGAGGATTCCAAATAAGACTCCTGAATGAGAGATGTATGGTGAAGAAAAGCTCTAGAAACTTCTTTTTAAGTATTTGGTCTCAGGCAACTTAACCAGAGAAATATTTACTCATAGTACTAATATACTTAGTGACTATGTACATAAAAATAACTTGTCTTCTGTTGAATATTGCTTTGTGACATTAGAAATATATTTTTGTGACTCAAATCACAGTAATAAAAAATTTTCTGTTGGAGTATGATAGATGATTTCCTAGAAAGTAAATTGAAAAAGACATACCCTGTCTTCCCTTTCTTCCATTTATACAGCAATTTGCCAAGTTTTAAAGGGGTTATTCTTTTTCGTGTCCAGCTATAACAAACCTGTTTGAAATTTTATTTTTGTAAAAGAGATTAATTTATCTTCCACATTTTCATCTTTCATACACAACCAAGGTGAAGGAGGTATTCCTTTATTTGACCTTCATTTCAGTCAAGGACAGTTTTTAAGCATCTCTTTAATCCATAATTCCCCCAAACTATGTCCCCTTTTAATCCAAAATTTCCCCAAACTACACCCCCTCTTGCAATATCTATCTGCACATGCACTTAGTGGAGAACTTGTCAATTTATTTTTGTTCTTCCTATTTTAAGATGATAAAGAGATATGATAATCCATTTCCTTTTGTCTTTGAGATAAAGACAGGGCCATCACTATCATCGCCATGGTCTATCACTTTCTCTACCACTGAGCCTGGTAGAAACACCACCAGCACTGACATGGTCTGTCAGTGTGGTTAGAAATAATTTCTTGTTACTGCTCAGGGCTTTGTTGTCAAAATTGCTCCTCCTAAAGCTAGCATTACAATCAGAGAAATTTTTCACTGCCTTCACCACCCTTCCTCTCTTCTAGGAATGATAATTCCCTCTCCTATACTCCACTCTTTATCTGAGTTTTTCATCATGATGATACACTATATGGAGTCTTAGGATGATGCAAATACTTAATTCCCTCAACTGCTAACTTAAAGTTTGGAGTTTTGAGTCCACCTAGAGGTGTTTTGATAGCAAAGCCTGGAGATCTACTTCTAAAAAATAGCCATTGACAACTCTATGGAGCACGGTTCTATTCTGGCACACATGGGGTTGCTGTGAGTCAGAATCTAGTTGATGGTAACTAGTGTGGCATATATACACAATTTGGCTCTACTAATATTCATTTAATTTCTACCTCTCTCTTTCTTAGATAATTTGACTATGCATAGGAAATCAAAGGACCTTTGAGATGTAGTATTATATTTTATTATAGACTTATATTTTTTTCTCTTGTCCTGTGAGTAGTGCAGGTATTGGAAATGGCTAACAGGACCAACACTCCACCATCAAATCAAAACTATGGAGCTCCATCTTTTATTTTCTCCATATTTTATTTTCATTCCTTCTCAAAGGAAAAGATGCATTTGGTCTCAAGATCCAAATAATAAATGACATGTAGTCTTCCTTTCCATATTAACATGGACACTTACTCCCACACATAATTATCTGATCTTACATTGATTCATTTCTTTCAGACATATATGTTAAGGGACTGCTGTGAGCCCAAATTACTATGTGCACTAAATATATGCATTGAGCTTGTTGACAACCCTCCCAGATAGCTTTGGATGAACTGTGAGTTCCTCCTCCAACTCTGGGATCCCTTTGATTCTTTTAGATGCAATGGGACCTCTCCTTGAAAGATGGCCTGAGGGTGTATTGAAGAGACACATACACATAGATAAAGACAGGGCCATCACCATCATCACCATGGTCTATAACTTTCTCTACCATTGAGCCTGGTAGAAACACCACCACCACTGACATGGTCTATAAGTGTGGTTAGAAGTAACTTCCTGTTACGGCTCAGGGCTTTAAGTTGCCACCGTTATTGCTTCTAAAGCTAGTATTACAATTAGTGAAATTAGTTCCACCTCTCCACCTCACTATCACATTTTTAGTTACTGACGAACTTGTGCAAGGATGTGAACCCAGCTCTCTCTGTTTGAATAATGATAATATTTGAGGTGGAATTTGTGCTCCAGGTTTTCTGGGATTGAGACTTAGACAGAAATTGCACATTTGCTTGGCTTCCACGTCAGTCTCTTTCTGGATCATGCTGTCAGTACATCTTTATAAAATCATTTGTACATGAATTTTATCTCAATTATGTTTTCTAGGGAAACAGTCCATAGACAGTATAAATTCTTGAATAAAGGAAGTGTTAGGCCTTATCTTGATGGAGCTTCTTAACAAGGCACAGGGCCATAGTCTTCTCTGCTTCTAGGTTCAGGTGAGTTTCTATACATTATTTCAAGTTCTTGGACAAGTTTAACTGTTAAAGGTTACATCTTTCTTAATTCATCAGCACACTGAATGTCTCCATTTGCATTTTATTGTCTTTCCTGTTTATCTGAGGGCAATTGAGGACAGTGAGGAGATATTTTTAACTTGATTTTTTTGTTTGTTTGTTTGTTTGTTTTTAATTTTCTCTTATTGAACTTAATGTGGTAGCTGTTGTTCAGCCTTTGGAACTGTGAGCATATGTTGTGTTTCATAGACCTATTGGTGCTCAGAAACCTTGCACTCTGACAGGCTGAGGAGAACCGTGATTGTCCCCAAATAGACCAAAGTCAAACACCTCAACTTTTCTATTACTTTCTGGCATACTGGATATACAAAGTGAGTGCCTATGCATAATCCTATCTAAACTAGGTGACATTAGCAATACAGCATTCTAAATGTCACATAGTTCTTTTCTCTTCACTCCACTCCAATTTCCACACTTTAGACACCTACTCTCACAAGATTCTTGTCCTCATAACAATGAAAATAGCTGAGAATCTGGTATGCTGAGGGGAAGAAAGGACATTAAAATTTATCCAATTTTATACCTCATTTCACAGTTTGTTTCAGGAATGGAAAATAAATAAATCACTGATGGAATTATGTCCTTAAGGTGTAGTAAATTACCTGGTATGGCTTTTCTAGCCATAAGTCTTTGTAAACTCCATGGTAGAATTTGCTGTGAGAAACTGAGTAGCTCCTGATTATTAAAGTCATCCACCTGGGGTATTTCTGTTAGGAGTAGCATAAAGTAATTTTCTGCGAAGTTTGCTCTCTCTCAGGTGTATAGAATTCTGATGTCGGAATTGGTTAGTTCAGCCTCAAAAGGAACCCTCCTAGAGGCAGAAGGAATCTCTCTGACTGCTGGCTGAGAAAGATGTGCTGCTGATAGAAACACGCTACTGAGAGACATGTGCTACTGAGAAAAAGACACCGAGAGACATGCATTGCTGAGAGAGAGATACTGAGAGACACACACTGCTGGGAGAGAGACTGCTGTTTGGGAGATGGTGGGCTGAGAGAGAGACTGAGCATTTTCCCTGAACTTGAATTGTAGCCTGGTGCTTTCCTAATAAACCCCATAATCTGTGAGTTCTGTGTGGCCACTTCAGCAAATTATCAAACCCAGCAGAGAAGTGGTGGGTGCTGCAGAAGGAATGGTTGGTGTTAGGGTTGATGAAATGGCTGGAGGGAGACAGTATATCTGGCCTCACAGGAATGGCCTTGGGCTATTGATGGTGATTCTGTCTTCCTCTTGTGGAGTTAGAGGAGGTTGGAATATGTAGCCTCCCTGCCCCCCTCCCTTCCAAAGTTTAATCTTTCATAAATTATGGAAAATGCAGTTTTGTTTAATAAACTAAATTTCCACTAGCCATATAGTATACATGAAAAACGAAGTTTGCTTTTTGTTTTGTTTTGTTTTTGACTCTGTCTTAATTTATGTCTCTGTTCTTATCTAAGAGTTTAAGGACAAGGTTTAATCCTCCAAAAGTTAAAGTACAGACATATGACACAAGGGTTATGTGATTCAAAGTTATGTCCAAAAGCTTCAAGTAATTCATCATTGGGAGAATATAAATTGTGTGCAAAGATATAAGTAACAAAATTTCTGAGGCAGTTGATGGGCTGGTCATGGATTGTTTATGATACACAGATAAGAGCTTGGATTATGTATGATGTGGGAAGCAGGGCTCTTTGGGGGTTGTAAAAAAAGAACACCACCTAATCACATTTGTGTTTTAGATTGCTTACATGATATAATAGCTTACAAAATCCAAAAATATGATGTAATTAACAGAAAATGCTGTGACATTTCAGAAGCAGCAGAAATTAATTCCATTTGGGAGAACCCAAGAGAGACATGTAGAATAGAAGGCATTTGTACATGGCCTTAAATATTGTGGGACAAAGTTATGATATGAGCAATGTCAACAAACATATGGAAGTAAGAATGAGTAGAGAATGGATGGAGAGTGGAAAAGGCTCTGTATTGGCTGTGTGTGGAGTGTTAAAGAGAGGTGTAAGGGACAAGTTGATGTCAGGCTACAAAACAGTTATGTTATTCATGTCTTGAATAATTGGTATGGACAACAGTTACAACACTAAAAATTGTAAGAGGGAATGATGTGCATATTTTAGAAACAGTCTTATTAAATTTCACATTTATTTCTCCTGATTCTCTAAGCAAATAAGCATTGAGCTTAACTCATAAATCTCTTTAGGTATGCCTCATAAATATAACCTACATTATTCAGTTTTCTTTGCATAATTTAGGACACTAAACAAAAGACCATTTGCCAATTTACATGCCCACTTCTTCTGGAAAGAACACCTTGTTTTCATCTCAAATAGAAGACAATCTAAAATCCCCCCACCCACACCATGCACACACACAGTAAGTCTCCTTTTGGTCACTGAAGGAGTAAAATCTTTTATCCCATCTTCTTCCCTAAAATGAAAGCAAGGTAGAATATTGATTGATCATTATTATATCCAAAAGAGCATGAACTGTGCTGTTTATCTTTCTATACCATCTCCTAGAATATTTTATTAATAAATAAATAAATAAAAGTCATCCCCTTAGTAAATACTTTTATTTAAAAATAACATGGGGGTAGAGATGGAGATTAATGTGGGGTAGAAATCAATTATCTTGGAAAAGTGGGTAAATCACTGTGGACTATGATTTGGCTGGGCTTACTTATGATTGTCAGTGATCTTCAAAGCTCTCTGTTGCTTTTAGTTTTATAATCTAAGGATGTAGACATTTATCTAAATCATTATTTCACTGTGGAACTTTTTAAATGAGATAAAATTTCTTTTATAAAAGCAATTCCAAGCGACCTAAAAATAACAGAAATAAAGGAATAAGTTATCTACACAGTCACACAAGCAGAAACAAAAAAAATATTCATTCTTTGAGTTCAGAACCATGTTCTGAGCTTTCTGATAGTCAAGCAAACACACACACATACTCACTCATAGAAATACAATTTAGTAGTTTTATGGATCTCATCTTATCAAAAAATGGAGCATCAAGTGAGACAAGTTGTTTGTTAGCATTTAATTTAGCTCAAACATCCATATAATGGAATCTACTTAGGTGATTTTCTATGTACAATACCATGTTTTTTGTGATCTTCAATTTAGTTTCCAATTATGAAAGAATGATTAATCAGTGCATATTTTCATCTATTTATCTGTGTATCTAGGTTCTCTAGATTAAATGATCATCATCATACATATTGCTTTCCCTTAAGATAGATTAGTAGAATAATAGGCTAAATTCTGAATAGTTTTATGCTCTGTGCTTATTGTCAAGTGGAGTGTCCAAAGCATTTAGTATTTTTAAATGAATGGCATTATTTATTTACCTCTGATCTGAGGACCTTGCAAACTGCAATGAACTTTTATATTTCAATAGTTACAGAATAAGATTTCTTTTGAACAAAGGAAGCACATATTACTTGTTTTAGGAGAAATAAAAAAAAATGTACAAGAGGAAATTGAAGCTGTGTTATATTTTATTTTGTTATGTTTAGTAAGTCTAGTATATTCCATTGCATTGCCAATATTCATAATGCACACAAATGGGATATTGAGCATACAATTAATTAATCCCACCATTAAGTATCTAAGTCATTTGCTTTTCTTAGGGAAGCCCTGGTTGTTCAGTGGTTAAGCACTCTGCGGCTAACTGAAAAATTGACATTCAAACCCTCTAGCCATGGAAAGGAACAAAATTGTGGCAATCTGATTTCACAGAGATTTGCAGCCCTGGAAACCCTATAATGAAGTTCTACTTTGCCCTATAAGGTCACTGTGAATTAGAATCAACTTGATGGTAGCAGTTTTTATTACATTAATCACTGAAATAAATAATTTCCTAAAAAATGCATAAAATTATTCAATAATATGAGATTTTTGTTCATGATGTCAACTCTTGGCAAACTGGGAACAAAGAGAACTTATTTAATCAGATAAAGGAAATTTGCATGGTAATTCATAGTACACATATATGTATTGTTAAATGTTAAGGTATTTAAATACAATAAATAAGTTATTTAAGTACAAAAATAATAAAGGATTATAAATTGTGTCTTGTTATTGTTAAGTACCACCTAGTTGGCAAAGACTCATAGCAACCCTAAGCACAATAGAATGAAACACTGCCTGTTTCTGCACCATGCTCACAATCTTTGCTATGTTTGAATCTGTTGTTGCAGCCACAGTGTCAACCCATCTCACTGAAGGTCTTTTCCTTTTTCACTGACCCTCTCCTTTACCAAACATGATGTACTTTTCCAGGGATTGGAATACTTTGAAGTCCCTTGCAGCAGATTTGTCCAGTGCAGTAAGCCATCTGATTTCTTGACAGCTGAAATAAAATGAAATATTTGATAAATTCAAACTTTTCTCCATCTATCTTTATGTTGTTTTTGGTCCATTTGTGTGGATTTTTGTTT
Organism: Orycteropus afer afer; assembly: GCF_000298275.1. Lineage (NCBI taxonomy): Eukaryota > Metazoa > Chordata > Mammalia > Tubulidentata > Orycteropodidae > Orycteropus > Orycteropus afer. The sequence continues at coordinate 9,061,088 of NW_006921702.1, read as the reverse complement.
TCTTTTTGTTGAGGTGTAATCCATACTGAAGACTATAGTCTTTGATTTTCTTGAATAAGGTGCTTTAAGTCATCTTCATTTTCAGCAAGCAAGGTTGTGTCATCTGCATATCACAGTCAATGGACTTTCCCCCAATCCTGATGCTGCCTTCTTCATATAGTCTGGCTTCTCAGATTATTTGATCATCATATCTATTGAATAAGTATGGTGAAAGGATACACCTTGGACACACACTCTTCGTAATTTTAAGCCATGCACTATCTCCTTGTTCTATTCAAAGGACAATCTCTTGATCTGTGGATACGTTCCTTATGAGCACAATTAAGTCTTCTCAAATTCCCATTTTTCTCAAGGTTATCCATAACTTGTTATGATCCACATAGTCGAATGTCTTTGCACAGTCAATAAAACACAAGCAAACATCTTTGTGGTATGTGTACTGGAATATAATGAATGCAACAAACAAAAATAAAAACTAAGCACAACAACAACAACAGAGTAAGATGATCATATCTATCATGGGGTGAGATGGAAATTGAAAATATGAAGGAATTTAATGAACTTGAAGAAATACAACACCAAAATAACAAGGAAGAAGCTATCTAGATGAAAGTTTTCAAAGAAATAAACAAAACAAAACACCAGGAGTTCTGGTAAGATGGAGGAATAGGCAGAAAGACTAAACAGACCCTATTCAACAAAGAAAAAGGGAACCAATTAACACAGACACAGAAGATAACCCTGGATCCCTGAGCCTTGAATGAAAGGATATAGAATTGGACTAAACTAGCAGAAGAATTTGCATGAAAATAGCAAAAAAGGAGACATACAGAGCTGTGGACTGGCAGCAATCCTGAGTGATCTTCATGGCACAGACAGCTTGGAGATTGCTGAGTGGTTGTAGAACCTAAGAATTAACCTAAAAATCAGCCCTGCTAACAAGGGACTGCAGGGAGGACTGCTCTGGTGGCTGGGGAATAAAAGGTGAAGCAGTAGTGAAGAGGAAGGCGGACTGAGCTGTGGATTTTTGCCTGTCTGGAGGACACAGCCATTTTGATTGTTTACAAGCAGCTTGACCATTTTGGATATTTAAAGAAACAGGGTTCTTCCATATTCCAGGGGCTTAAGGACAGGTCCACATGCCAGTAACCCCAAGGACATTCTGGACCTGGATGGCTGGAAAGGTGCGACCTTGTCCTTGTTACCCTTATACCCCACACTCACTTGGTGAATGGAGGTGCGGCCATCCCTCACTCCAACCCACTTTCTGGGCCTGTAGGAACTCCATCGTACTATGTGTGCTTGGACGGAGCCTGAGTGCCCTGCCCTGCCCTTTCCAATTTTGTTTTCTTTTCTCTTTCTTTTTTATGTTTTTTAGTTTGCTTGTTTTTGTATGCTTTAAAACTACTACTATTATTATTACTTGTGTCCTTTTTACTATTATTCTTTATTCTTCACCTCCCAGTTCCTAGTTTTCAGTTTTTTTTTTTTTTTTTCTTTTCCCTGTTCCTGGTTGCAATTTTTCTTTTTTTCTTGTGGTTAACCCTATTCCTTGTCATTCTTTTTGCATTTTTCCCATTTTCTCTTCATTATTCTCTTTCTCTACCTTTTTTCTCTTATTGCCTTATCTCCAGATACTGCAGTTTTCTTGTTTTTTCTTCTTCCTTGTCCCTTTTTTCTTTTCTGATTATTGTTCCTATGTGATTGCATGCTGTATTTTTGTTCATGTGCTTTTATTTTTTTGATGATTATTCAATTGTAATATTTTCTGAGTGGGAGTCAGCACCAGTCCCCATAAGACATAACTACACATACACTTCCTGAAATTTCACTTACTGAGTGAGAGTCAACAATTAAAAAAAAAAAAAAAAAAAAAGAAAAGTCACCCTTGGCTGCTCTTCACAAACAGTTAACAGAGATCTAAATACAACAATGCCAAATGCCTCAGAGACAACAGACCATCACAGTCCACACAAAGAAGCAGGATAAAGTGGTAGAAACAAGGGAGCAGGATACAGACCCAGAATACATCCCTGAGGAAGAAGAAGCATTGGAACTTTCTGATAAGGATTCAAAAGAATTATATTTAGGTATCTTCAAAGGATTGAGAGACAGACGAAGGACAACACAGAAAATAACCCTAGAACAATTCTGGAAGAAAAAACAAGAACAAAATGACAAAATAAATGAAATATTAGAAAAGATTTTAAATCTGCACATAGAAATCTAGAAGATTAAGATTAAATTGTCCAAAATAGATAACACATTGGAACAGCAAAGGAGTAGAACTGATATAATGGAGGACAAAATTAATGAGATTGAAGACAAATACCTGAATATTTCTTTGGAAAAGGATAAATCAGAAAAAAAAAAAAAGGAGAAAGCCTAAGGTTCATGTGGGAGCTCCAGTAGCATAGTGACTAAGGCACTTGACTGCTAACCAGAATGCTGGAGGTTCAAACCCACCAGCCACTCCCTGGAAGGAAGATGGAGCAATCTACTTCCATAGTGATACTGCCTCGGAAACCCAAGGAGGAATCACTATGAGTGGGGGCCAACTCTATGGCACATAACAACAACAACAAGGTTCATGTGGGGTACTATCAAAAGAAATAACCTACATGTCATTGGAATTCCAGAAAAGCAAGAGAAAAATAAAACCACTGAGAAAATTATCCAAGATTTGTTGGAGGAGATCTTCCCTGATATGATGAAAGATGAGGATATATCCATTCAGGAAGTCCAACATAGCACAAACAACATTGATCCCAAAAGGAAATCACCAAGATATATCATCATCAAACTCACCAAAACCAAAGACAAAGATAGAATCCTGAAAGCAGCATGGGAAAAATAAAAAGTTACTTACAAAGAACAACCAGCAAGAGTGAGCTCCAATTTCTCAGCAGAAACCATGCCAGTGAGAAGGCAATGGGATGGTATATATAAAACACTGAAAGAGGAAAATTTCCAACCAAGATTTATATACCCAGCAAAATAGCGCCTCAAATATGATGGGGAAATTAGAAGATTTCCAGATAAGCAGAAACTAAAGGAATTTGTTAAAACAGA
>NW_006921702.1:9049656-9056016 GCF_000298275.1 Orycteropus afer afer | reverse complement strand
ATGGGAGAGTAGTGTAGGGAACACTGTTAGATAGATAGAGATAAGTATTGATTTGGGTGAAGAGAAGGGCAATGTACCAAATGTGAGTGATCAATATGGTGGCATTGAGGAAGAGAAAGACATAGAGAGGTACATGGAAGGTACAGACAACAAAGATGAACTCTTTTCCACTTACAGTACTGAGTTGTCAGTGAAGGCAAACATGGTTATATGGGTGGATAGATGGGTGGACAGGCTGCACTATTAGGTATGTCTATGAAGTGGGGAGTGTACCCAAGACCATGTATAGGGTTGGCAGACAATGCTCCTATAAGTATATTTGTGCAATCTGAATTCCCGAGCTGACAAGGGGCAAGGTTGTAGTCACTTCTTGGTCATCATCAGCTACCCAGAGGGACCTAGTAGTTGAACCTGTGGGCTTGGGACCATAGCAGCAGGGAACATCAAGTTCAATTGGCATAACATACTACAGAAAACATTGTTCCACCTCCTACTTTGGCGAGTAGGTAATGGCATCTTAAAAGGTTGCAAGCTGCCATCTAGAGACAATGATGGGTCTCTCCTCATCCAGAGCAAAGAAGAATGAAGAAAAACAAAAAATCATGGAAACAATTAGTGCTAGTGACTGGTACATCATCCAATCTATGGCATATATGACTACAAGACAAGAAGAACTAGATGTTGCCTGGCTATGACTGTCACCCACTTGGAATGGGATCTATGAAGGAGATCCTGGATACAAAAAGAGAACAATGTGGAACAAAACTCAAATTCATTTGGAGGAAAAAAAAAAAAGGCAGACAAGGTTTGCTAGTCTGATAGAGCCTGGTGGAACCACTAAGACTATGGCCCCTAGATGCCCTTCAGATCTAGAATTGAACCCGCACCTGTGGATTCCAGCCAAACAAAAGACAGGCATATGAGTTGAACATTTACCTGAGGTAGATAAACTTCTTGGAGAGAACAATCATGGGAGAAAGAAGGGCTGCACATGCACAGGAAGACAGCTCAGGGGGCAGGAGTGCATGGAGAGATGGACACAGGGAAGAGGTAACTATTGGGAGGAAGTGGGAGGGGAGCTGTTGCATTGTGGTAAATTGTGGTCAATGACATGAGACAAAGTGCATGTGAATTGTTGTATGGAAAGTGAATTTGCTCTGTACATTTTCACCCAAATCACAATAAAAAAAAAAAAAACTTAATAATAATAACACCCAAGATTCCTGAGTTATGTTGTAGCTAGCCTCAATCTTTAGTATTAGCAAATAGTACAGTGTGGCTTGAACAAAGGAGCTGGGGAAAGGTATGAGGTGATAAAGACAGATAAGTACCAGGGGCCATATATGGACAACTTTCTAGATTGTACAAATTCTGGGTTTTTTATAAGTGATATAAGAAACCATTGGAGAGTTTTGAATAGGTGAATGACACGATGTAAAATCCCAGTAAGAGGAACAACTAACTGTTGTGAGAAAGTTAAGAATAAACTTTCCTAAACTTGGTCAGAGGTGATGGTTACTGAGAATATGATAATAACATAAAGTTGGTGATTTTGACAGGCTGAAAGATTAGGTATGTGTATGCAGGGGGCAGTGTGCCCATGACAACATATAAGCTTGGCAGACAATATTTCTACAAGTGTATTCATATGGTGCTGGCAAAGAATGCTGAAAGTACCGTGGACTGCTAAAAGAACTAGTGGATCTGTCCTGGAGGAAGTGCACCCAAAATGCTCCTTGGAAGCAAGAATGGCCAGACTTCATCTCACCTATTTTGGTCACATTGTCAAAAGGGACAATTCCTTGGAGAAGGATGTCATGCTTGGTAGAGTGGAGGGTCAATGAAAGAGGGGGAGGCCTTCAACGAGATGGATTGACACAGTGGCTGCAATGATGGGCTCAAGTATAGCAGGGATCATGGAGCTGATGTGGGTTTGGGCAGTGTTTCATTCTGCTGTGCATGGGGTCACTATGAGTCAGAAATGACTTGACGGCACCTAACAACAACAACAACATTCATATGTTATGTAAAAATTTCCAGGTATGTAGTAGAGCAGACAAGGGAGAATGTTGTAGTCACTTCTAGGCTAGAGCCAGCTACTCAGAGGGAGCAAGTAGTGGGACCTGTTGTCTCAAGACCACTGTGACAGGGGACATCAAGCTCAATTGGCATAACATACTACACAAAAACATTGTTCCACATTATACTTTCGTGAGTAGCAACTGGATCTTAAAAGCTTGCAAGCAGCTCTCTAGATGCAGTGATGTGTCCCTCTTTGTCCAGAGAACAGAAGAAGGAAGAAAACCAAGCACACACCGAAACAATTAGTCCAAGTGACTGGTACACCATGCATTCCTCAGCCTATATGACTAGGAGACCAGAAGAACTAGATGGTGTCCAGCTACCACTCTCAACCACTCAGAGGGAGATCTATGTAGGAGATCCTGGATGGGGTGGGAGAACAATGTGGAACAAAACTCAAATTCATTTAAAAAAAAAAAGGACTAGGTTTGCTGGTCTGATAGACCTTGTGGAACTCCTGAGACTATGGCCCCTAGCTACCCTTCAGGTCTGGAATTGAACCCAATCCTGTGGCTTCCAACCAAACAAAAGAGAGGCATATGAGCTGAACATTTACATTAGGTAAATACACTCCTTGGAGGGATTAATCATGGGAGAATAGAAGGGTTTTGACTGCATAGGGAGACAGTTTGGGGGGCAAGAGTGAATGGGAGGGAAGGACACAGGGAAGAGATAACTGTGGGGAGTGTGTGGGAGGGGAACTTTTGCATTGTGGTAAGTTGTAATCAATGTCATGAAACAAAGTGTATGTGAACTGCTGTATGGAAAGGGAATTTGCTCTGTAAACTTTTACTCAAATCACAATAATTTTTTTTTAATTATTAATAAATAAATAAAAACAGCAAATTAAAAATTAAAATAAAAAAGTTGGTGATTTTTATATTAGAACCAACAGATACAGGAACATGATTGCAAAAGAGATTCAATAATAACTACTGATTAATTGGTAAAATTTGTATAAGATATCACCAAGTGTATTGATTTGAAAATCAATGCATAACAGGCAATTGATTTTTTACTCACTGGCAACAAATATGAAATATAATTTTACACCATAGCATTTTAAAAAATAACAAAAATATAGTCTAACTAAATATAAATCAAAGCATAAATAAGCAGAATATTTTATGGATAAAATAGTATAAAACTGTATTTTATTAAAGGAGGCTTAAACATAAATGGAAGAAGCTCTGCTGGTGCATTTGCTACAGCATTTGACTTCTAACTAGAAGATAGATGATTTAAACCCACCAGCTGCTCCATGGAGTTACTATGAGTGAGAATCAACTCAATGGCAGTGAGTTTGGTTGGTTTGTTTGTTTGTTTTGATATGTAAATAGATGTTGTTCTTGTTCGGTACTGCTGAGTTGGTTCTTCCAAAATTCACCAAGACGAAAGGACATACTTCTTCCAAGTAACATTTCTTATAATACCAAAAACCCAGAAACAAACCAAGTGTCTATTGTGGAATAGATAACTGAATGATGATTTAGTGATGCAATGTAAAACTACACAAAAGTGAAAATTAATGAAGTCCACATGTACTGCCACATGGTTAAATTACAGGAAATAAAATCAACTGGAAGAAGTAAATTACAGAATGGTACAGTTAATAAGATTTAATATTGATAAATTATAACATATGTAAAGAAAATACATGTTTTAAATTGAACAAATGTCAAACAAATAAATAAAAACCCTACAGATAAAAGGGACCTCTGGTGGTGTAGTGACTAAGGCACTTGACTACTAACTCACTAGCCTCTGAAGGAAGGTTGGGCAATCTACTTCCATAGTAATAAGATAAAATCAAGATGACAAAGATACAGAATTCAAGAGACTTGTTTCCTCTAAGTTGAAGGTAGGATATGGAATAAGGAAATTCAAGTGATATTGTTGTGTTGTTGCTAGGCTATCAAGTCCTCTGCAACTCATAGCAACCCTACGTACAGCAGAACAAAACACTGGCCAGTCCTGTGCCAGCTTCACCATCTCTCCTATACTTGAGCCCATCATTGCAGCCACTGTGTCAATCCATCTCATCCATCTCAAGAGGGACTTCCTCTCTTTCATTGACCTTCCACTTTACCAAGCATGATACCCTTCTCCAGGGAATGGTCTCTTCTTAAAACATGACCAAAGTAAGTGAGATGAAGTCAGGCCATTCTCACTTCCAAGGTAGCATTCTGGCTGCACTTCTTCGAGGACAAATTTGTTAGTTCTTTTAGCAGTCCATGGTACTTTCAGCATTCTTTGTCAACACCACGACTCAAAAACAGAAACCCTTCTTCGATCTTCCTCATTCATAGTCCAGCTCTCACATGCATATGAGGTGACTGAAAATACCATGGCTTGTGTCAGGCACACCTTAGTCCTCAAGGAGACATCTTTGCTTTTCAGCATTTGAACGAAGTCTTTGCAGGTGATTCGCTTAGTGCTAGCTCAGGTGGCATGGTGCCTAAGGCATTTGAGTACTAACTAGAAAGCTGGAAGTTCAAAACCACCAGCCACTCCTTGGAAGGAAGGTTGGGCAATCTACTTTCCTAGTGATACCACCTTGGAAATCCAAGGAGGATTTGTTATGAGTTAGGTCTGACTTGACAGCAGTGAGTTTGGTTTGGTTTGGTTATATGTCATCTGATATCTTGACTGCTGCTTCCTTTTCTGTCAATAATATGAAGTCTTTGACAACTTCAAACTGTTCTTCATTTATCGTGATGCTCCTTATTGGTCCAGTTGTGAGGATTTTCTTTTTCTTTACATTGAGGTGTAATCCATACTGCAGAGTGTATTTCTCAGTCTTCATCAGTAAGTAGTTCAAGTCACCCTCACTCTCAGCAAGCAAAGTTGTGTCATTAGCATATCACAGGTTGTTAATGATTCTTTCTCCAATGTTGATAATATGTTCTTCTTCATATACTCCAGCTTCTTGGATTATTTGATCACCATAGAGATTTAATAAATATGATGAAAGAATATAAAACCCTGATACACTTCCTGATTTTAAACCACGCAGTGTCCCCTTTTTTTCTGTTCAAATGACAGCCTACAGGTCTATGTCCAGGTTCCTCATGAGTACAATTAAGTGCTCTGAAATTCCCATTCTTCTCAATGTTATCCATAGTTTGTTATGATCCACACAATCAAATGCTTTTGCATAGTCAAAAAACACAGTAAACATCTTTCCAATATTCTTTCCTTTGAGCCAAGATCCATCTGACATCAACAACAATATTCCTCATTCCACATCCTATTCTGAATCCAGCTTGCTTTTCTGGAAGTTCTCTGTCAATATACTGAGACAACCATCTTTGAATTATCTTCAGCAAGATATTACTTGTGTGCTATATTAATGATATGTTTGACAATTTCCAAATTCTGTAGGATCACATTTCTTTGGAACAATTACAAATATGGATCTCTTCCAGTCAGTTGGCCAGGTAGCTGTCTTCCAAATCTCCTGGCACAGCCAAGTGAGTGTCTTCGGTGTGTCATCCATTTGTTGAAACCTCTCAATTGATATCCCGTCAATTCCTGGAGTCTTGTTTTCGCCACTTCCTTCAGTGTAACTTCAACTTCTTCCTTCAATACCACTGGTTCTTGATCATATGCGACCTTGTAAAATGGATAAACAACTACCAATTCTTTTTGATACAGTGATTCTGTGTATTCCTTCCATTTTATTTTGATATTTACTGCATCATTCAATATTTTGCTCATAGAATCTCTCAATATTGGAACTCAAGGTTTAATTTCTTTCTTCAGTTCTTTCAGCTTGAGAAATACTAAGCATGTTCTTCACTTTTGGTTTTCTAATTTCAGGTTTGTGCATATTTTATTACAATAATTGACTTTATCTTCTTGAGCTGCTCTTTGAAAACTTCTGTTCAGCTATTTTATCTTGTCATTTCTTCCATTTCCTTTAGCTACTGTCTGTTCAAGGGCAAGTATTAGAGTGTCTTCTGACATCTATTTTGGTCTTTTCTTCCTTTCCTGGCTTTTTAATGATCTTTTGCTTTCTTCATGGATGATGTTCTTTTTGTTTTGTTTTGTGTTTTCTTTTTTTTTAATTGTGATTTGGGTGAAAATTTACAGAGTAAATTCATTTTCCATACATCAGTTCACATACACTTTGTCTCATGACATTGACACAATTTACCACAATGCAACAGCTCCCCTCCCACTTCCTTCTGATAATTACCTCTTCCTTGTGTCCATCCCTCCATATCCTCCTGCCCCCTGAACTTTCTCCCAGTGCATAAGCAGCCCTTCTTTCTC
>NW_006921702.1:9047450-9049271 GCF_000298275.1 Orycteropus afer afer | reverse complement strand
AGCTTTTAAGATCCCAGTCGTTACTCACCAAAGTAGGATGTGGAACAATGTTTTGTGTAGTATATTATGCCAATTGAGCTTCTTGTCACCTGTGACTATAGTCCCAAGCACCCAGGTTCAACTACTGAGTCCCTCTGGGTAGCTGGCTGTGACCAAACAGTGACCACAACCTTGCCCCTTGTCAGCTCTACTATACAACTGGAAATTCAGATCATACACATAAACTTATAGGACCATTGTCTGCCAAACCTATACATGTTCTTGGATACACTCCCTGCTTCATAGACACACCTAATAGTTCAGCCTGTCCACCCATCTATCCACCCTTATACTTAAGTTTGCCTTCACTGACAACTCAGTACTGTATGTGCAAAAGGGTTCATCTTTGTTGTCTGTACTTTTCATGTACTCTCTATGTCTTTCTTTTCCTCAATGCCACCATACTGATCACTCACATTTAGTACATTGCCCTTCTCTTCACCCAAATCAATACTTATCTCTATCTATCTAACAGTGTTACCTACACTCTTCTCCCATCCCTGGTAACCAACAAAGAAAATTTCCTTCCATAGATAAACCTTTCCTTGACTTTTACAATAACAGACTAATACAATATTTTGCCTTTTGTGGTTGGCTTATTTCACTCAGCATAATGTCCTCCATGTTCATCCACATTATGTGGTGTTTTGCAGATTCTACATTATTCTTTAACATTGCATAGTATTCAATTGTGTGTATGTATTATAGTTTGGTTATCCATTCCTGAGTTGATGGACACGTAGGTTGTTTCCATCTTTTGGCTATTGTAAATAGTGCTGCGATGAACGTGGGTGTGCATATGTCTGTTCTTGTCATGGCTCTCACTTCTTTAGGGTATATACCTAATAAAGGAATGGCTGGGTCAAATGGTATTTTTATTCCAACTTTTGAAGGAATTGACATACTGCTTTCCACAGTTGTGTACCACTTTACAGTCCAACCAGCAGTGTATGAGAGTTCCAATCTCTCCACAATCTCACCAGCATTTGTTATTTTCTGTCTTGTTGAACTTTGCTACTAGTGCTGGAGCAAGATGGTATCTCATTGTTGTTTTGATTTGCATCTCTCTTATAGCTAATGATCGTGAGCATTTCTTCATATTTGTTGGCTGCATGACTATCCTCCTTGGTGAAGTGTCTATCCATGCCTTCTGGCCATTTTTTAATTGGATTTTTTGTCTTTTTGATATTGAGTTGTTGGAGTTTTCTATAAATTCTAGAGATAAGTCTCTTGTCAGATATGTCATTATCAAATATTTTTTCCCAATCTGTATGTTCTCTTCTTTCTCTTTAAGGAAGTCTTTGGAAGCATATAAAAATTTAATTTTAGAAGGTCCTAATCATCTGGTTTCTCTTCTGCTGTTCGTGTATTTTGAGTTATGCTTGATAGTCTATTTATGCCATATATTAGGGCCCCTTTATTTGCTGCTAGTTTTTCCTTGAGGAATTCTATAGTTTTAAGTTTCACATTTAAGTCTTTGATGCATCTGGAGTTAGTTTTCATGTATGGTGTGAAGTATAGATCTTGTTTCATTTTTCTACAAATGGATCTCCAATTTAACCAGCATCATTTATTAAACATTCTCTTCCCCATTTAATGGATTTTGGTCCTTTGTTAAAGATCAGCTGAACAAAGTTTGATGCATCCATTTCTGAGTTCTCAATTCTATTCCATTTGTTTATGTATCTGCCATTAAACCAATACCAGGCAGTTTTGACTACTGTGGCAGTATAGTAGGTTTTGAGATCTGGCAGTGTGAGACCTCCTACTTTGTTCTTCTTC
>NW_006921702.1:9044903-9045825 GCF_000298275.1 Orycteropus afer afer | reverse complement strand
GATTTTTGGATGTTGATCTTATATCCTGCCACGATGCTAAATCTCTCAATTAGTTCCAGTAGATTTTTGACTGAGTCTCTTGGGTTTTCTAGATACAGGATCATATCATCAGCAAATAAGGATAGTTTGACTTCTTCCTTGACAAATTGGATGCCTTTGATTTCCCTTTCTTGCCTTATGGCCCTGGCTAAGACTTCCAGTACAATGTTAAATAGAAGTGGTGATAGCGGGTATCCATGTCTGGTCCGATTCTCAAGAGGAATGGTTTCAGTCTCTCTCCATTGAGAATAATGTTGGCTATTGGTTTTGCACGTTGTTGTTGTTGTTAGATTCCTTTCATTATGTTGAGGAATGTCCCTCTATTCCTATTTTGCTGAGAGTTTTGATCAGGAATGGGTGTTAGATTTTATCAAATTCCTTTTCTGCATCAATTAATATAATCATATGGTTCTTTTTCTTTGTTTTATTTATGTGGTAGATGATGTTGATTGTTTTTCTAATGTTGAACCATCCATGCATAACTGATATGAACGACTCTTGGTCATAATGAATGATTTGCTTTATATGTTGATGGACTCTATTGGCTAGGATTTTGTTGAAGATTTTTGCATCTATATTCTTGAGGAATATTGGTCTGTAGTTTTCTTTTTGTGTGATATCTTTGCCTAGTTTTGGTATCAAGGTTATGCTTGCTTCATAAAATGAGTTAGGGTGGATTCCATCCTTTTCTACATTTTGGAATAGTTTGAGTAGGATTGGTATCAGTTCTTCTCTGAACGTTAGGTAGAATTCTCTGGTGAAATCGTCTGGGCCTGGACACTTTTTACAGTTGGTAATTTTTTGATGACATGTTCAATTTCTTCTTTTGTTATGGACCTGTTCAACTATTCCACATCAGTCTGTATTAGCTTTGGTAAGTGGT
>NW_006921702.1:9032772-9042742 GCF_000298275.1 Orycteropus afer afer | reverse complement strand
TTTTGTTCTTGTATTTTCTTCCAAAATTCTTCTAGGTTTTTTTCTGTGTTTTCTTTTGTCTGTTTCTCAGTCCTTGGCAGATACCTAAATATCATTCCTTCAAATTCCTTATCAGAGAGTTTCAATGGTGTTTCTTCCTCAGGGATATGTTCTGGGTCTGTATCCTGTTTCCTTGTTTCTACCACTTTATCTTGCTTCTTTGTGTGGACTGTGATAATCTGTTGTCTCCAAGACATTGTGACATTGTTGTATTTAGATCTCTGTTAACTGTTTGTGAAGAGCAGCCAACGGTGATTCAGGCTCTTCTTGGTAGTTTTTTATCATTGGTCCATTGATGGAGAAGGAGGTGGTGGCTCTCACTCAGTAAATGAAGTTGGAGGACATGTCAGTGTAGTTGTGTTCTATGGGACTGTTACTGTCTCCCACTCAATTAGACAAAAATTACAATCGACTAACCATGAAAATACTAAGAGCACATGGACAAAAACTACACCATGTTTTTGGTTACACAGGAACAGTAGCCAAAAAAAGGGAAAAAGAAGAAATAGAAAACCTGCACTATCTGGGGATAGGACAATAAGAGAAAAAAGGTAGAGGAGAATAATGAAAAAAAGGGAAAAATGCAAAAAGGAAAAAAAATGGGGTTCACCATGAGGAAAACAAGAAAAAAGAAAAACAAGCAATGGGGTTCACCATGAGAAAAAAAGAAAAAAAAAAATTGCAACCAGGAACAGGGAAAATAAAAAGAGCTAAAAACTAGGACCTGGGAGGGGAAGAATAAAGAATAATAGTAAAAAGGACAAAAGTGTTAATAATAGTAGTTTTAAAACATACATAAACAAGCAAACTAAAAACTAGAAAAAAAAAAGAAAAAGAAATAATTGGGGGAGGGTTGGGTGGGGCACCCAGACTCTGTTTGAGCACACAGACTGGAATGGAGTTTCTGCAGGCCCAGAAGGCACATGGGAGTGGGGGATGGCTACACCTCTGTTCACCAAGGGGTGTGGGGTATAAGAGTAACAAGGGGAATATCGCACATTTTCAGTCATGCAGGTCTGGAGTGTCCTTGGGGTTACTGGCAATCAGAGCCTGTTCTTAAGGCCCTGGAATCTGGGAGAGCACTGTCTCTTTAAATATTCAAAATGGTCAAGCTGCTTGTAAACATTCAAAATGGCAGCATCTCTGGAAAGGCAAAAGTCCACAGCTCAGCCCACCTTCTTCACTAGTGCTTCTTCTTTTATTTCCCAGCCACCAGAGAAATCCTCCATGCAGTCCCTGGCTAGCAGGTCTGATTTTTAGGTTAATTCTTAGGTCCTACCACCACTCAGCACTCTCCAAGCTGTCTGTGCTGTGCTGTCAGGCTCGCTCGGGATCTCTGCCAGACCACAGCTCCATATGTATCCTTTTTAGGTATTTTCATGCAAATTCTTCCACTCATTGGTGTTTAGTCCACTTCTTTATCCTCTCCTTCAAGGCTTAAGGGTCCAGGATTATCTTCTATGTCTTTGTTAATTGGTTCCCCTTTTCTTTGTTGAAAACGGTCTGCACAGTCTTTCTTCCTATTCCGCCATTTTACCGGAAGTCTCATGGGTGATATTCTTGATGCATTCCACAATTCCTCTGGTTTTCAGTTATTGGTGTTCAATGCATGAAATCTATTTTTTAGGTGGTCTCTAAATTCAAGATCATATTCTGTCTCTTGTGGACTTGTTTTCATTGTCCTCAGCTTAAACTTGAACTTGCATATGAGCAGTTGATGGTCTGTTCCACAATCAGCTCCTGGCCTTGTTTTGGCTTAAGATATTGAGCTTTTCCATCACTCCTTGCCACAGATGTAGTCGATCTGATTCCTGTGTACTCCATCTGGCAAAATCCACATGTACAGCCACTGTTTGTGTTGCTGAAAAAAGGTATTTGCAATTATTTGGCCATTGGTTTTGTGAAATTCTATCACAGGACTTCCACTGTTATTCTATCACCAAGGCCAAATTGTCCAACTACCAGTGATTCACCTTTATTTCTGACTTTTGCATTCCAATTACCCAGGATCATTAACACATCTTGATTGCATGTTTGGTTTATTTTAGACTGCAGAAGTTGGTAAAAATCTTCAATCTCTTCATCTTTGCCTTTGGTGGTTGGTGTGTAAATTTGAATAATAGTAATATTAACTGGCTTTCTTTGTAAACATGTGGATATTATCCTATTACTGACAGCATTGTGCTTCATGATAGATCTTGAAATATTCTTTGGGATGATGAATGCCACTCCATTCCTTTTCAGTATGTCATTCCTAGCATAGTAGATCACATAGTTGTCTGACTCAAAATGGCCAAAACCAATCCATTTCAGCTAACTAATGCCTAGGATATCAATCTTTATGAACTCCATTTTATTTTTGACAACTTACAATTTTCCTAGATTCATACTTCATACATTCCATGTTCCAATTATTAATGGACTTTTGTAGCTGTTTCTCCTCAGTTTGAGTCATGCTATGTCAACAAATGGAGGTCCCAAAAGTTTTACTTAATCCATATCATTAAGGTTGATTTTACTCTGATGAGCAACTCTTTCCCAGTGGTATTTTGAGTGCTTTTCCACATGATGGGTTCATGTTCCAGCACTGTATTGGACAATATTTCAGGGCTATTCATGAAGCTGTCCATTAGCTTATAAAGCACTGTTTCTCTGCTATTCATAAGGTTTTTCTGGTCCACTTCTTTGAAAAGTGGATGGCCTCTTTCTTCTTCTGAGACTGTTTCAGTCTGGAAGCTTTTCTGAAACCTGTCCACCATGGGCAACTCTGCTGGCACTTGAAATACTGGTGGTGCAGCCTCCAGCCTCACAGGAACACACAAAACTCCAGAGTTGGGACAAACTTACAGACAAATTTGTCTCCCTCAGTTGTTCCAAACATCTCTGCCCACTTTCTGGGCTTCCCCCTACCTACTCTACCTATTAACTCTGGCCTTTTCCTGCTGCTTCCTGCCTTGAGTGGGGTCTCTCCCTCTCCTTACCTGGATTAGCATTATTGGCCCTGGGTTCTTTCTACTGCTTCTTTCCTTGTGTGGGGTCTCTCCCTTCCCTTACCTGGAAAGTAAGGCACACAGGAAATTCAAGAGATGATAGTAGTGCATTTATGAGGTTGCAGGAGTGCAAATACATCCTGGTGTTCATTTTAATGTTATTCTTTATACTACTGCTTCTGAATTGGGAGCAATCTGCTTCTAAAGGACGTCTGACAATACCTGAAACATTTTTTGGTTGTCACTAGTAGAGGGAGATAAAAGTAATTGAATACAGTGGATGTTGCTAAATATCCTACAATGATCAGGACATCTTCCTCCACAAATTATTTCACATGAAAGTTCAGTAGTATCGTTATGAATTTAATTGTGTCCTCCCAAAATATATGTCAACTTGGTTAAGCCATGATTCTCAATATTACATAATTATCCTCTATTTTGTGATCTGATATAATTAACCTATGTGCTGTAAATCCTCACCTCTAAAATGTTAATGAGGCAGCATAAGAGGCAGTTATGTTAATGAGTCAGAATGCAATCCACAGGATTATGTTGTGTATTGAGTCAATCTTTTTGAGATATGAAAGAGATTAAATAAGTGAGCAGAGATTAGAGGGACCTTATCATCACCAAGAAAGAAGAGCCAAGAGTGGAGTCCATCCTTTGGACCCAGAATTCCTATACTGAACCTCCTAGGCCTAGAAGAAGGTTGATTCCAAAACATATGGAAATCTCCAAGGGACACCAAGCTCACAGATGCTGAAAGGAGAAAAAGACTTTACCCTAGAGCTGACAGAAAAAGATAGCCTTTCCCTAGAGCTAGTAACCTGCCTTTGGACATCTCTTCCCCTACACTGTGAGAGAATGAAGTTTTGTTTGTTGTGTTATTTCTATTACACCAAAACAAAACTCACTGTCATTAAGTTGATTTTCACTCATAGCAACCCACATTGGCTTTCCAAAGTGGTAAATATTTATAGAAGTAGATTGTCAAGTTTTCCTCCTGTGGAGTGGCTGGTTGGCTTGAACTGTCAACTACCGGTTGGCAGTCAAATGCTTAGCCACTATGCCACCAGAGCAGTATTAAATAACTAAGACAAGTGCTGAGGTTAAGAAACCTCCTTTAGACTTTACACATATTTGTATTCTATTGAAATCATCAGATTTACTAGTATACACATTTCAAAATGTATTATAAAATAAATTTACTGGTATATGTAAAATATTATTAAAAGAAAAAAAAATGAGATTTTTCTTGATCATTGCAGTGTAGTAAATTACATAGTGTGGTTTTTCTAGCCATAAGTCTTTGTAAACTCCATGGTAGAATTTTCTGTGAGAAACTGAGTAGCTCCTGATTGTTAAAGTTATCCACCTGAGGTATTTCTGTTGGGAGCAGTACAAAGTAATTTTCTGTGAAGTTCACTCTCTCTCATGTGTATAGAATTCTGATGTTGGGATTGGTTAGTTTGGCCACTTTGCCAGGCTCAAAAAGAGCCCTCCTAGAGGCAGAAACAACCTCTCACCACATTGAGAGATGTGAGAGACACACATTGCTGAGAAAGAGACATGAGAGACATGCACTTTTGAGAGAGACACTGAGATACATGCACTACTGAGAAGGTGATGTACTACTGAGACTGCCAGCTGCTGAGTGAGATGGTCAGGTGTGAGAGACTGAGTGCACTTCTGAACTTGAATTGTTGCTTCCCTAATAAACCTCATAATCTTTGAATTCTGTGTGGCCACTGCAGTGATTATTGAACCCAATAGAGAGGTGGTGGGTGCTCCGAGAGGAACAGTGGGTGTCAGCATTGGTGAAAGGGCTGGAGGGAAGCAGCATGCCTGGCCTCACAGAAATAGGCCTTGAGCTACTGATGATGATTCTGTCTTCCTCTTGTGGGGTTAGAGGAGGTCAGAAGCTATGGCCTCCCCCTGCCTTTGGCAGTCATCTAATTTCAATCAAATCTCACAAATGAAAATTTCCTATAATTATTATTTAGTATGCTTTCAATCCTTAAATTACAGAAGGAAACAAATGAGAAAAATGCTGCCCACAATTCTACAGTAGAACTTGAGCAGATCCCTGAGATGCAGCTATAAGCCATTAGGTAATGGTGTTTAGAGATTATTTTGATTTAAAAAGAAGTGCCCTTAGGGAGACACCGGTAAGATGGAGGAATAGGCAGACAAGCGACACAGACCATCTTCAACAAAGAAAAGAAAAACCAATTGACAGAGATACTGAAGATAATCCTGGAACCCTGAGCTTTGAAAGGAACTATACAGAAGTGGACTAGCCACCCTGGTAGCATAGTGCCTAAGGCACTTGACTGCTAACGAGAAGACTGGCGGTTCAAAACCACCAGCTGCTCCTTGGAAGGAAGGTTGGGCAATCTACTTCCATAGTGATACTACCTTGGAAACCCAAGGAGGGGTTGCTATGAGTTGGGTCTGTCTCAACAGCACATAATAACAACAACAAGAGTGGAAAAACCTGAACGAAAACAGTGAGTACAGAGACTGTTGGAGCTTACACTATTCTGATGAGACCAATACCTGAATATTTCCAAGTGGTGTTGGGACATGAGAATTGACCTAAAAATCAGTCCTGGTCACCAAGGGTTGCAAGGACAACTGCTCTGGTGGCCTATGACTAGGAAGGGAAACATCAAGGAGGGAGACAAACTGAGCTGTGGACTTTCTGCTGTCCAGAGGGCACAGCCATTTTGATTGTTTACACATGGCAGCCACTTTGGATATTTAAAGTGACTGAGGGCCATTTTGAATGTTTACAAGTGACAACCATTTTGGATTTTAAAGTGATAGCATTCTTATTCAGATTCCAGGGACCTAAGAACAGGCTCTGTTTGCCAGGGGTGGCAAGGACATATAAGAGGCTGACAACAGGAAAGGAGACAGGTGGTGAGTATATAAGTGCTATCAACTAGTGAATAGAGGAGGACAGCACAATACCCTCCCTGTATGGATAAAATATAAAGAAAACAAAACTTGAGGGCAAGTCACTCCAAAATATCACCAATTAAATATAAACACAAAAATGTCACAATGCCTTGGATGCAACAGAGCATCACAGGCCACACAAAGAAGCAAAATAAAGCAGGAGAAACAAGGGACCAGGGTCCACACTCAAAACATGTCCCTGAGGAAAACGCAGCATTGGAACTCCCTGACAAAGAATTCAAATGAATTATATTTAGGTTTCTTCAAAGGATTGAGAGACAGACCAAGGAAAACACAGAAAAAACCCTAGAACAATTTTGGAAGAAAATACAAGAACAAAATGACAAAATAAATGAACAATTGGAAATGATTCTAAATCTACAAATAGAAATCCAGAAGATTAGTACTAAATTGTCAGAAATAGATAACACATTGAAAGAGCAAAGGAGTAGCATTGATGCAATGGAAGACAGAATTAATGAGATTGAACACAAATACCTAAATACTTCTTTGGAAAGAGATCAATCAGAAAAAATGGTCAAAACAAAATGCAGAATGCCTAAGTTCATGTGGGATACCATCAAAAGGAGTAACCTACATGTCATTGGAATTCCAGAACAGGAAGAGAAAAATGAAACCACTGAGAAAATTGTCCAAGATTTGTTGGAAGAGAACTTCCCTGATTTGATGAAAGATCAGAATACATTCATTCAGGAAGTTCAATGAACCCCAAACAGGATAGACCCCAAAAGAAAACCACCAAGACATATCATCATCAAACTCACCAAAAACAAAGACAAAGAAAGAATCATGAGAGCAGCATGGGAAAAATGAAGAGTTACCTAAAAGGGGCAACCTACAACACTAAGCTCGGATTTCTCCACAGAAACCAAGCAGGCGAGAAGACAGTGGGGTGGTATATATAAAACACTGAAAGAGAAATATTTCCAACCAAGCATTATGTACCCAGCAAAATTGTCCCTTGAATATGATGGTGAAATTAGGACATTTTCAGATAAGCAGAAACTAAGGGAATTTGTTAAAACCAGACAAAGCTTACAAGAGATGTTAAAGAGGGCCCTTTGGACAGAGAAGCAACAACAACCAACAACTGACCACTAACACACATGATGATATAACCCAGAAACTAACCCAGCTATGGAAGTATCCAAAGTAAATAAGCTTACAAGATTGTAAACAGGGAACCAGAGACACCAACTGACAAGTGAGAACAACTACAAACCAAAAAGAGGGGAAAAAAAATCTGTGTTGTTATAGAACTTCTAGATGATAGGGAAGTCAAGACAACTACAAGATAGAATGGACTGTTCTACACTTGGGAAGAAAACTATAAATCACAGGGTAACCTCAAAGAAAATTGATAAACCTTCACATCAAAATAAAAAAGAGGACCAGCATAAATATTCAGAAAAAATCTAAAACAATAACAATGAAGGAAGTGATAACATGATTCATAAACAAAACAAGCTCAGCATAGAAAATTATATGGAATGAAGAAATCGACACAAAGCACATGACAAAAATGACACCAACAAATTTATATTTGCTAATAATTACATATCTGGCAAGGGACTTATCTCTAAGATTGATGGAAAACTCCAATGCCTCAACACCAAAGGAATTAACAATCCAATTGAAAAATGGGCAGAAGACATGAATAGACACTTCAACAAGGAGGATATTCAGGTGGTCAGCTAATACATGAAAAGATACTCACAATCATTGGCCATTAGAGAGATGTAAATCAAAACATCAATGAGATATACTGTCTCACCCCAGCACTGATGACAAGGTTCAATGAGAGAGAAAATAACAAAGGCTGGTGGGGTTGTGGAGAGATTGGGACTCTCATACACTGCTTGTGTGACTGTGAAGTGATACAGCCACTGTGGAAAGCAAAATGGTGATTCCTTAGAAAGTTGGAATTGGAGATACCATTTGACCCAGCAATCCCATTACTAGATATATGTCCTAGAGAGGTGAGACCCAGGATAGGAACAGATACATGCACACTCATGGTCATCACAGCACTATTTACAATAGCAAAAAGATGGAAACAACATATGTGTCCATCAGCTGAAGAGTGGATGACAAAACTATGGTACATACACATACTGGAATGCTATGCAGCACTAAAGAATAATGTAGAGTCTGCAAAACACTGCATAATATGGATGAACTTGGAGGACATTATGCTGAGTGAAATGAGCCAATCACAGAAGGACAAATATGGTATTAGTTCATTGTTGTGGAGGGTGTAGGAAAGGTTTATATATGGAGGGAAATTTCTTTGTTGGTTGCCAGGGGGGGAAGGGAGGGGAGGGAACACTGAAAAAAAAAGGTATTGACCATGTCACTTTAGTTTTGTGTATTTCACTGTACATAAATTATATTTCAATAAAACACATAAAAAAAAAGAAGAAGAAGAAGAACTGCTCTTAGATTGGTTTTACAGTTGTTTTGTCCTTCTTTGCTATAACTTCAGCATTCAGAAACCTGGGATGTCAGACAACAGAATTTATTTTTTACCAATAAATTTTGCAGGTGTATGTTGAATCAATCTGGTTCCACTTTGAAGACCTGCCATTTAAATAAAACTCATCAAGATTCAAGGCAGGGCTTTGTGATGAAATGGGTTTCAAGTAGGTCTGTAAAATGCTGTGCAATTGAAGACCATCACCATGATCAATTGCAATAATGTCTACTTTGCTAGCTTTTTCTTCTCCCACTACCTTTAAATGTTAGACTCCCAAAAGTGCAATGCAAGCCTCTCTCTTTCTTAACTCTATTATTTCTCCTAAGGAAATTTCTTTTTCTTCCACAGCTCCAGTTATACACAGCTGCTAACAATTTAAATCAGCAATTGACACTTATATTCAACTCTAGGCTTGAATACTCAATCCTACTAAACAAACACACTTGAATATTTCTCAAATATCACAACTCATCAAATTTAAAAAGCAATTTCTATGTGAATACATGTCCTTGAATTAATATCACTGTCTATTCAAATGTACTACCTAGAAACTTGAGAATCATGTTCAATCTTCACTAATCTCCTTATTGAGACTGTTGTTGTTATTGTTGTTAGGCACCATCAAATCATCTCTGACTCATAGTGACCTTATGTACAGTAGAATGAAACACTGCCCGATCTTGTGCCAGCCTCATGATCCTTGCTATACCTGAGCCCATCGTTGCAGCCACTGTGTCAATCCATTTTGTTGAGGGCTTTCCCTTTCTTCCTTAGCCCTTCACTTTACCAAGCATGATATCTTTCTCCAAGAAATGGTCCCTTATGACAATATGACCAAAGTAGATGAAGTCTGGCCATTCTCACTTCCAAGGAGCATTCTGGCTGCACTTATTCCAGGACAGATTTGTTAGTCCTTTTAGCAGAACATGATAGTCTTATGGTTCTTCTCAAACACCACAACATAAAAGCATGATTTTCAGTCTTCCTTCTTCCTTGTCCAGCTGTCACTTGCATAAGAGGTGGGTTAGGTACAAATTTGTCTTCAAGGAAACATCTTTGGTGTTCATCACTCAAAAGAAGTCTTTTGCAGCAGATTTGCACAATGCAAAATGTCGTCTGATGTCTTGACTGCTATTTCCTTTAGTGTTGATTGTAGAACCAAGTAATATGAAATCCTTGAAAACGTCAATCCTTTCTCTATCCACCATGAAGCTGTTTATTGGACAAATTGTGAGGATTTTTGTTTTATTTGTATTGAGGGGTAATCCTTACTGCACACTGTAATCTTTAATCATCATCAGTAAGTGCTTCAAGTCATCCTCACTTTCAGCAAGTAAAGTTGTGTCATCTGCATATCATGGTTGTTAATGACTCCCTAAAGTGCAATTCATCCAGTCCTGATGCCACATTCTTCTTCATACAATACAGCTTCTCAGATTATTTGCTCAGCATACAAGTTGAATAAGTATGGGGAAAGGAT
>NW_006921702.1:9030334-9032027 GCF_000298275.1 Orycteropus afer afer | reverse complement strand
AAGTAGGATTGCCCAACCTTCCTTCTGAGGAGTGGCTGGTGGGTTTGAACCGCCAGCCGTCTGGTTAGCAGGCAAGTGTCTTAGCCACTATGCTACCAGAAAAGGATGAGCATTGACCAATTCTTTCTGGTACAATGACTGTGTATTCCTTCTATCTTCTTTTGATATTTCCTGCATCATTCAATATTTTGCTCATAGAATCTTTCAATATTGCATCTCGAGGCATAATTTTTTCTTCAGTTCTTTCAGTTTGAGAACTGTCAAGCGTGTTCTTCCCTTTTGTTTTTCTAACTCCAGGTCTTTGCACATTTCATTTCAGTAATTGGCTTTGTCTGCTTGAGCTGCTCTTTGAAATATTCTGTTCAGTTCTTTTATCTTGTCAGTTCTTCTATTTGCTTTAGCTGCTCTCTGCTCAAAGGCAAGTTTCAGAGTCTTTTTTGACATCCATTTTGGTCTTTCTTCTTTTGTTGTCTTTTTAATGACCTCTTGCTTTCTTCATGGATGATGTTTTTGATGCCATCCCACAATTTTTCTGGTTTTTGGTTATCGGTATTCTATGTATCAAATTTTTCCTTTAGATAGTCTCTAAATTCAGGAGGGATATATTCCAGGTCATATTTTGGCTCTTATGGACTTGTTTTCATTGTCTTCAAATTCAAATTGAATGTGCATATAAGCAGTTGATGGTCTGTTCCACAATCAGCTCGTGGCCTTGTTTTGGCCTAAGATATTGAGCTTTTCCATTGTCTCCAGATATAGTCAATCTGATTCCTGTGAATTTCATTTGGTGAAGCCCAAGTGTATAGTCATTGCTTATGTTGTTGAAAAAGGTATTTGCAATGAATAATTTGTTGGTCTTACAAAATTCTATCCTGTGATCTCCAGCATTATTTCTATCACCAAGGCCATATTTTCCAAATACCAGTAAATATTCTTTGTTTCCAACTTTTGCATTCCAGTCACCACTAATAATCAATACATCTTGATTGGATGTTCAGTCAATTTCAGACTGCAGAAGTTTGTAGAAATCTTTAACGGAGACTAAGTTCTCAAATTTATTACCTAAAATTTAGCTATTAATTTTCTCTCTAACATTTTTCAATATTTTTCCAAGTTTGCATTCTGTTGCCCAGACTACTGGAATGGCCTCCTAACTCTACTTAAAGTGGAAATCAATGAAGAACGGAATACTCTCAATGAGTTTGATTAACATAGTGGCTGCAATCATGGTCTCAGGTATGACAAGGATTATGAGGCTGACACAGGACTGGGCAGTGTTTTGCTCTGCTGTGCGTAGGGTAACTATGAATTGGAGACGACTCAATAATACCTAACAGCAACAACAATCTTAAATCTATTTCCATCTAATTCTTTCTTACTATAAAGAAGATGGTTGCTTATTTTTTTCATTCACCCTATTAAAGAATAATTTGATGTTGCTTAATTGCTTTCAACAGATTCCTATCACACTTGAAACATAATACTTGACAGAAAGGCTTTGTGTAATCATGCACAAAACACACACACACACACACACACACACAAAAAAAAACCACCATACTCACTGCCTTGGAGTTATTTAGTGGTATATATCTATGGAAGGGAGCTCTGGTAGCATAGTGGCTAAGTCACTTGACTGCTAACCAGAAGGCTGGCGGTTCAAACCCACCAGCCACTCCTCGGAAGGAAGGTT
>NW_006921702.1:9023189-9030234 GCF_000298275.1 Orycteropus afer afer | reverse complement strand
TCAAACCCACCAGCCACTCCTCGGAAGGAAGGTTGGGCAATCCTACTTCCGTAGTGATACAGCCTCAGAAACCCAAGGAGGGGTCGCTATGAGTCGGGGCTGACTCGACGGCACATAACAACAATATCTATGGAAGTAGATTGCTCAACCTTCCTTCCAAGGAGTGGCTGTTGTGTTTGAACCACCAGCTTTTGTGTTAGCAGTCAAATGTCTTAAGCACTATACCACCAGATCAATTAATTTCCAAGCCTTACATGTTTTACAGCTCAACCTTACCCTTTGTGGTCTAGTAAAGTATCTGGTATCACTTTTCCAGCCATAAGTCTTTGTAACTCAGTGGTGGAATTTGCCTTGAGCAACTGCAGAGCTTCTGATTGTAAAAATCATCCACCTGGGGTATTTCTGTTGTGAGAAGCACAAAGTAATATTCTGGGAAGCTTGCTTTCTCTCAGGTGCTTAGAATTCTGATGTTATGATTGGTTTGGCCACTCTGCCAGGCTGAAAAGGAGGCCTTCTAGAGGCAAAAGTCTCTCTCTCTCTGACCTCTGGCTGAGGAAGATGTGTTGCTGAGAAACAGACACCGAGAGACATGAATTGCTGGGAGAGAGACTGGGAAAGACTGAGAGATACAGTTGAGTGAGAGACGGCGGGCTGGGAGAGAGACTGAACATTGTTCCTGAACTTGAATTATAACCTGATGTTTCCCTAACAAACCCCATAATCTGTGAGTTCTGTGTGGTCACAGTGAATTATCAAATCAAGCAGAAAGGTGGTGAGTGCTGTGGGAGGAATGGTTAGTGTCAGGGTTGGTGAAAGGGTTGGAGGGAGGTAGCTTCTCTGGCCTCACAGTAATGGGTCTTGGGCTACTGATGGTAATTCTGTCTTCCTCTTGTTCTTTTAGAGTAGGTCAGAAGATGTGACCTACCTGCCTTTTTAGCACCCTTATTGTTCTAGTCATACCGATTTTATTTTTATTTTTCTTATACATTTAGTGAGATGGATTGACACAGTAGCCTTGACAATGGGCTCAAAAATATCAAAGAGCATTGCGATACCAAAGGGTAGGCAATATTTCAATCTGTTATAAATAAGGTCACCATGAGTCAAAACCAACTCTAAAGCAACAAATAAAAACAACAACAATATGTCCAGCATCTTCATGCCTCACACTCCATTTTGGCTTCTTGTAACTTACTGGATTAGGTCAGTTTCCTTTGTATATACTTTTATATACTTCTGCTCTGTAGAAATTATCATAAATATAAATTCATAAATTCTATCCTTTTTATTCTGCTAGAATTTAATACCCATGATACTAGCATAACAATTGTTCTACTGTATTCTTATCACTCTATTTCCATGACTTAGCATACATATTTACAGAATAAATCAGTAGATGAAAAGTTAAATTATAAGCTATATATTAAAGAATGTAACCCAACACAATAACAATAAAATAAAATGGTTACAAGGTGGCAGAGAGAAATAAAAAGTATTTCAAATCCAGCATGGGAGAAAATTAAAATTTAAAAAATCAATGGGATGTTTGTTCATAAAAAGGCATGTGTTGCTCTAATTTTGTATTTCAGGAAACTTTTGAATGGTAGGTGATTTTTACATTTACTCATTCATTTGCATATTCACTTAGCAAGCATTTTCTGAGACCCT
Organism: Orycteropus afer afer; assembly: GCF_000298275.1. Taxonomy (NCBI): domain Eukaryota; kingdom Metazoa; phylum Chordata; class Mammalia; order Tubulidentata; family Orycteropodidae; genus Orycteropus; species Orycteropus afer. The sequence continues at coordinate 9,028,566 of NW_006921702.1, read as the reverse complement.
ACTATGTTCCAGATATTATAATGAACAATGAATAGGTTGTGCTACAAAAAAACTATTTTTGACCAGGCAAAAAGTGACTATAATTACTAAAAATGGAGTTCTCATGTGCAATTTAGAAGATATAATACTATTTTGTCCTTCTTTTTGCTGTGATTATTGAATTTTTTTTTATTTTTATTTTTTTTTTTCCAGAGATAGAAAGAGAAGACTATCTCTGAAAAATTATAATTACTTTTTTTTTTAATATCTGAATATGTGGATATTTGTTCTTGTTGTTGTTAGGTGCCATTGAGTCATCTCTGAGTCATAGCAACCCTATGTACTACAGAATGAAACACTGCTCAGTCCTGTGCCAGACTCATAATCTTTGCCATACCTGAACCCACCACTGCAGCCACTGTGTCAATCCTTCTTGTTGAATGCCTTCCCCTTTTTCATTGGCCCTCCACTTTATCAAGTGTGATGTCCTTCTCCAGGGAATGGTCCCTTCTGACAACATGACCAGAGTAGGTGAGACAAAGTCTGGCCATTCTCACTTCCAAGGAAAGTTCTGGTTGCACTTCTTCCAGGACAAATGTGTTACTTCTTTTGGAAGTCCGTGGTACTTTCAGTATTCTTCACCAACACCACAACTCAAAAGCATCAACTCTTTTCAGTCTTCCTTGTTCATTGTCCATTTCTCACACCTGAAAATGCCATGGTTTGGGTTAGGTGCACCTTAGTCTTCAAGGAGACATCTTTGCTCCTCAGTACTTTAAAGAGGTCTTCGCAGCACATTTGCCCAGCACAATACATCATCTGATATCTTGACTGCTGCTTCCATTGCTGTTGATTGTGGAACAAAGTAATATGAAATCTTTACCAACTTCAGTCTTTTCTCCATTTATCATGATGCTGCTTATTGGTCCAGTTGTGAGATTTTTGCTTTCTTTATGTTGACATGTAATCCATCCTGTAGACTGTAATCTTTAATCTTATGAATAGCACTGAAACTCTGTATGATATATTACTGGAAAACTTTATGAATAGCCCTGAAACATTGTCCGATATAGTGCCAGAAGATTAGCCTCTCAGGTCAGAAAATTCACTGCTGTCGAGTCAGATCCTACTCATAGCAACCCCTCCTTGGGTTCCCGAGGCAGTGTCACTATGGAAGTAGATTGCCCAACTTTCCTTCCGAGGAGTGGCTGGTGGGTTTCAATCGCCAGCTGTCTGGTTAGCAGTCAAGTGCTTTCAGACATTTCACTACTAGAGTTCCCGTAAAATGCCTTAGGCACCACAAAATATGACTGCAGAAGAGCTGCCTCCTCAGAATAGAACTGACCTTAATGATTTGAATGGGGTAAAGCTTTTGGGACGTCCATCTGCAGATGTAGCATCATTCAAAATGAGAAAAAACAGCTGCAAACATTCATTAATAATCGGAACATGGAATGTACAAAGTATGCATCTAGGAAAACTGGAAGTTGTCAAAAATGAAATGGTTTTCATGGCCAATTCTTTAAGAAGTGGATGGTCTCTTCCTTCTTCTGAGTCTGTCTTAGTCTAGAAGCTCGGCTGAAACCTGTCTACTATGGGTGGCATAGTGGTATTTGAAATACCTGATGCCATTTGAAATACCAGTGTCATAGCCTCCAGCCTCACAGCAACACACAAGCCACCACAGTATGACAAACTGACAGACATGTGGTGGATGTGGACATAGTGAATCTGTAATAGAAATCAGTTGACCACCACAGATAATCCTATTACAAAAAGAGCAATTAAAAATAATGTATCCAAGTCTCAAAACATGAACCTCTAAGGAGGTTCCATTTTAAATTAAGATAAATTAAGAATCATGTGGAAGACAAGCCATAAATAAAAATAAACAAAGAAAACTTCAGTTCTTACAAGACAGAAGTTTCTACTAGAAGATAAATACAGTGAATAATATTGGAGAATTGTGGAAAATTGGCACCAAATGAATAGACAAAACTGTAACAGTTGTAGTGGGACCATGGGTAAAGGCTGGAAACAACAGAGATCTTTTTACTAGTTAAGATAATATACTGTGACCAAAAAATAAAAATGTACAAAAATCATCAATTTACAACTGAAAAAATTCTGTGACTTTACAGTGTAAAAAGATAACGTTATTAAAAAAAAAAAAATTCTGGTTTAATAAATGAAGAAAATAAACACAATACTTCATATTATCAAGGAATTGAAATTATACTTTCAAATACAATGCAAAATAACTTGGTTGATGGATAAAGGCCCATATTTTTGCATGACCATCACAAATTACTACAGCAATAATTGGTCAATGAAATGTCACCACATCCCACAATTACTGACACTTTTATCAATGTACTATTCCATTTTTTATTATTGGGAATTCTAGTCAGGAAGAAGTGGGAGATTCCTCATCCAAGAAATAGTAGTGTGAATATATTAGTTCCTTATAGTGTAAATATCTATCCCATTTGAAGCCAATCAATGTTAAAGATATATATTTTGGTTAAATAATCATTTTTTTTGTAATTAAAAACTTTGATTTCATAAAATTAAATCGTTTGTGGAACATTTGAAATTTGACCAAGATCTTTATTTTTAAAATTAAAGTGATTGCACTTTATTTCAAGGCTTTCAGAAATTGTGCGTAAGTGAGATTTATTTTGGAGGACACATGAGATGAGAGCACAGACGTTGTTAGTGCAGAGATGAACAGTGCCTTGCTTTTGTTAGGGGCTCTCCAGTAGACTCTGGCTCATAGAAACCCTGTGTAAAACAGAACTAAACACTGCCTGGCACAATCCACACAATCAGTCCTATGCTTGAGCTAATTGTGGTAGTCACTTTTTCAATCCCTCTCATTCAATATCTATTTTTTAACTTACCCTCTGCTTTAGCAAGCAATATTCCCTTCTCCAAGGACTGGTCCCTCCTGATAATGTGAGCAAAGGCCAAGAGATGAAGGCTGGTCATTCTCACTTGTAAGAACTCTTGCTATATTTCAAAGAGAGCTATACTTGTTCTTCTGGCAGTCTACGGTATAGTCAATATTCTTCTCCAACACCACAATTCAAAGATATTAATTCTTCTATACTCTTGATTTTTCATTGTCCAGTTTTCATATGCATATGAGGCAACTGAAAAATCTATGGCTTGTGTCAGGTGCACCTTAGCCTTCAAAGTGATGTCTTTGCTCTTCAACACTTTAAAGGGATCTTCTGCATAGATTTGCCCAATGCAATATTTAGTTTAATTTTTTGAATTCTTCTTCCATGGGCATTGATTGGGAATTCAAGTAAAATGAAATCCTTGACAACTTCAGTTTTTTCTCCATTTATCGTGATTTTACTGATTACTGATTATTTTCTTTATGTTTACGTGTAAACCATTCTGAGAGCTGTAATTTTTTATCTTCATCTTCATTACAGCAAGCAAGTTCGCACCAACTACATTTTTCAGGTTGTTATTAAGTCCTCTTCCTATCTTAATGTGGCATTGTTCTTTATATAGTCCAGCTGCTCAGATTATTTATTCAGCATGGAGTTTTGAAGTGTACTATGAAAAGATACAACCCTGATGCACACCTTTCCTGATTTTAAATTCCCCTTGTTCTATTTGAATGATTGTCTCTTGGTGCATAATTAAGTGTTCCAGAATCCCCATTCTTTGCCATGTTATCCATAATTTTTTTATGATCCACATAGTTGAATGTCTTTACATAGTCAATATTAACACAGGTACACATGTTTCTGGTATTCTTTGTTTTCAGCCAAGATCCATCTGGCATCAGCAGTGATATCCCTCATTTCAATTGTTCTTCTAAATCTGCCTTGAATTCCTGGCAGTTCCACATCAATGTACTAGTTCAGTTGGTTTTGAACTATCTTCATCAAGATTATACTTCCCTGTGATATTAATGATATTGTTTCGTAATTTCCAATTCTGTTGACTCACTTCTCTATAGAATGGAAACAAATATGGATCTCGTCCATTTAGCTGGCCATAGAGCTCTTTACCAAATTTCTTGGCATAAACATTCCAGCATTTCCAACATTGCATTTGTTTGTTGAAACATTTCAATGAATATTTTATCACTTCCTAGAGCCTTATTTATTTATTTATTTATTTATGCCAATTTCTTCAGTGTAGTTTACTTCTTCTTTCAATACCATCAATTTTTTCTCATACGCTATCTCCTGAATTGGTTGAATATTGAACTTTGAACATGAATTTGTCTTCCACTTTCTATTTTAAAAATTTTTATTGTGATAAGGGGGAAAGTTTACAGAGCAAATTCATTTCCCCTGCAGCAGTTCACATACACTTTGTCTCATGACATTGACTGCAATTTCCCACAATGCAAATGTTTTCTCCCCACTTCCTGCCAATTTACCTCATCTCAGTTCTTCACTTTCATGCACTACTGCCCGCTGAGCTGTCTCCCTGTGCTTACAAAACCCTTCTATTCTCCCATGATTGATTTCTCCAAGGAGTGTATCTACCTAATGCAAATGTTCATCTCATATGTTGTCTTTTGTTTGTCTGGAAGCCACAGGAGTGGGTTCAATTCCAGACCTGAAGGGCAATTAGGGGCCATCATCTCAGGGGTTTCACTAGGCTCTATCAGACCAGCAAACCTGGTCCTCTTTTTTTAATTTTTTTTTTTTTTTTTATGATTTTGAGTTTTGTTCCACATTGTTCTCCCTATCTATCTAGGATCTCCTACATAGATTCCCCTCCAAGTAGTTGATGGTGGTAACCAGGCACCATCTAGTTCTTCTGGTATCATAGTCATATAGGCTGAGAATCACATAGTGTACCAGTCATGTGGACTAATAGTTTCCATGTGTCTTTGGTTTTCTTCATTGTTCTTTACTCTAAACAAGGAGAGACCCATCATTGCATCTATATGGCCATTTGTAAGCTTTTAAGATCCCAGTCATAGCTCACAAGCGAGGATGAGGAACAATGTTTTTGTGCAGTATGTTATGACAATTGACCTTGATGTCCACAGTGAGCAAGGTCCTGAGCCCACAGATCCAACTACTCCCTCCCTCCAGGTAGCTGGCTGTGGCTAAGGAGTGACTACAACTTTGTCTCTTGGCAGCTCTACTATATACCTGGAAATTCTTATGGAACATACAAATACACTTGCTGAAATATTGTCCACCAACCCTATACATGGTCATGGGCACACTCCCTTCTGGATAGACATATTTAATTGTTAACCCTGTCCACACATCTATCCACCCATATATCAATGTTTGCCATCACTGACAACACAGTACTGTATGTTCAAAATGGTTCATATTTATTGTCTATACCTCCAATGCCAAAATATGATCTTGAATATATCCCTCCTGAATTTAGAGATCATCTA
>NW_006921702.1:9015973-9021836 GCF_000298275.1 Orycteropus afer afer | reverse complement strand
AGCAGCATCACAATAAATGGAGAGAAGATTGAGGTTGTCAAAGAATTCATGTTGATTGGTTCTACAATCAATGTCAATAGAAGCAGCAGTCAGGACATTAGATGCCATGTAGCACTGGGAAAGTCAACCATGAAGGAACTGTTTCAAGTGCTGAGGAGCAAGGATGTCTCTTTGGGGACTAAGGTGTGCTTGACACAAGCCATAATATTTTCAATTGCCTCATATGCATGTAAGAGCTGAGCAATGAATAAGGAAGACCAAAGAAGAGTTCACGATTTTGAATTGTAGTGCTGGCTATGAATGCTGAAAGTACCATGGACTGCTGAAAGAACTAACAGATCTGTCCTGGAAGAAGTGCACCTGAAATGCTCCTTGAAAGTGGGAATAGACAGACTTTGTCTCACCTATTTTGGTCATGTTTTCAGAAGGGACCATTCCCTGGAGAATGATGTCATGCTCGGTAGGGTGGAGGGTCGATGAAAGAGGGGGAGATCTTCAATGAGATGGATTGACATGGTGGCTGCGATGATGGGCTCAGGTATAGCAGGGATCTAGGAGCTGGTGCAGGATCAGGCAGTGTTTCATTCTGCTGTGGATGGGGTTGCTATGAGTCAGAAATGACTCGATGGCACCTAACAACAACAACAACAGCAACATACCTCCAATGCACCTCTCTATCACTTCCCCTTCCTCAATGCCACCGTGTTGATGCATTGCCCTTCCCTTCACCCAAATCAATACTTGTCTCCAGCTATCTAGCAGTGTTCCTTCCCTCGCCTCCCATTCCTGGTAACCATCAAAGAAAATTTCCTTCCATACATAAACTTTTCCTTGACTTTTCAAAATAACAGACTGATACAATATTTGTCCTTCTATGATTGACTTATTTCACTCAGCATTATGTCTTCCAAGTTCCTCCATATTATGCAGTGTTTTGCCAATTCTATGTTATTCTTTAGGGTTGCAGAGTATTCCATTGTTTGTATCTACTGTAGTTTGCTTATCCATTCTTCTGTTGATGGGCAGCTAGGTTGTTTCCATCTTTTGGCTATTGTAAACAGTGCTGTGATGAACATGGGTGTGTATATATCTGTTCTTGTCCTGTGTTTTAGGCTGGATCCTCTAGAGAATCAAAATCAGTAAAGCTTATACAGAGGGAGAGAAAGAGAAAATTATCTTAGGAAAATGGCTCACACACATAAAGAAGCTGGAAAATCCCAAGTTCTTGGATCAAACATCAAGTTGGAGGCTTTTCCCAACTCACACAGCTTCAGGGGCTGACAAGCTCAAGGTTGGCAGGCAGTATACCAGCTGTTGACTCCGATGAATAATGAATCCAAGATCTCCAGGCCAAATGGTGGACTGTTCACTCACAGACAATTGTAGGCAGCACAACAGGATCCCGATTCACAGAAGAATGTGTCTTTTTCCCAGGATGTCCATAAATATATTGGAAGCAGGCACACCCTTAGGGGAACACCCTTTCAGTGGATTGGCTGCTCAAGACATTTATATCTTATATCATGGGAATAACCCACATCACAATTGCTTAAACCACTCAGAATTGTGGTCCAGCCAAGTTGTCACACAACTCTAGCTATCACATACTGGCTTTCACTTCTTTGATATATATATATATATATATATATATCTACTAACAGAAATACTGGGTGAAATGGTATTTATAACTCTAACTTTTTAAGGTATTGACATACAGCTTTCCAATGATGGTTGCATCATTTGACAGTCCCACCAGCAGCGTATGAGAGTCCCAATGTCTCCGTATCCTCGCCAACATTTGTTATTTTCTGTCTTGTTGAACTTTACTTCTAGCGCTGTGGCAAGATGGTATTTAATGTTGTTTTGATTTGCATCTCTCTAATTAATGGTTAATGATCTTAAACATTTGTATATATGTTTGTTTACCACCTGAATATCCTCTTCAGTGAAGTGTCTATTCACGTCTTCTCATTTTTCAATTGGATTATTTGTCTTTTGGTTGTTGAAGTGTTGGAGTTTTCTATAAATTTTAGAGCTATATCCCTTGTTAGATACATTTTTGTCAAATATTATTTTTCCCCAATCTGTTAGTTCTTTTTAGATTCTTTGTAAACATATGAAAATTTATTTTTTAGAAGGTGCCATTCATCTTGCATATCTTCTACTGTTTGTGCTTTCTGGGTTATGCTTGATAGTCTATTTATGCCATATATTAGGGCCCCTAAATTTGCTCCTAGTTTTTCCTTAAGGAACTTTATACTTTCAGGTTTCACTTTTAAGTTTTTGACCCATTTGATTTAGTTTTTGTGCATGGTATAAGGTACAGATCTTGTTTCATTTTTCTGCAAATGGATATCCAGTTTTGCAAGCACTATTTGTTAAACAGGCAATCTCTTCCCTATTCAATGGATTTTAGCCCTTTGTCAAAGATCAGCTGACAATGATGGAAACATTTCTGGGTTCTCTATTCTATTCCATTGATCTATGTGTCTGTCGTTGTACCAATACTAGGCAGTTTTGACTACTGTGGCTGTATAGTAGGTTTTGAGATCCAGCAGGGTGAGATCTCCTACTTTGTTTTTCTTCTTTAATAGTGCTTTGCTCATCTGAGGTGTCTTTCATTTCCATATCAAGTTCGTGATTGGCTTTTGCATAGCCTGTTTCATTTCCATATCAAGTTAATGATTGTTTTTTCCATAGCCTCAAAGAATGTTGATGGGATCTGAATAGGGATTGCATTGAATGTATAGATTACTTTGGGTAAAATTAACATTTTCATAATGTTCAATCTTCCTATACACAAGCATGGTGTGTTCTTCCATTTAGGTAGATCTTTCACGGTTTTTTGAAGTAGTCCTTTGTAGCTTTCTTTATACAGCTGTTTTGTGTCCCTGATAACATTTATTCCCAATTATTTTATAATTTTCATAGCTATTTTAAATGGTATTGATTTCCCTCTTCCTTTTTCATCAATCTCTTTGCTGGTTTAGAGCAATCCATCCGATTTTTGAATGTTGGTCTTGTATCCTGCCCCTGTTCTAATCTCTCAATTAGTTCTAGTAGTTGTTTTGCTGAGTCTCCTGGGTTTTTTAGGTATAAGATCATATCATCATCAAATAGCGATAGTTTTACTTCTTTCTTACCAATTTGGATGCCTTTGTTTTCCCTTTCCTGCCTTATTGACCAGGCTAGGACTTCCAATACAATGTTGTCTGGTTCCTTTTCACAAGTGGAATGGTTTCAGTCTCTTTCCATTGAAAATAATGTTGGCTGTTGGTTTTGCATATATGCCCTTTATTATGTTGAAGAATGTCCCTTCTAACTATTTTGCTGAGAGTTTTCATCAGAAGTGGATGCTGGATTTCATCAAATGCTTTTTCTGCATGAATAGATATGATCATGTGATTCTTTTCCATTGTTTTATTTATGTGATTGTTTTTCTAATGTATCCCTGCATATCTTTTATGAACCCCACTTGGTCATAATGTATTATTTGTTTAATATTTTGTTACAGTCTATTGGTTAGAATTTTATTGAAGATTTTTGAGTCTATATTCATGAGGGATATTGATCTGTAGTTTTCTTTTTTAGTGATATCTTTGCTTGGTTTTGGTATCAAGGTTATGCTTGCTTCATAAAATAAATTTGGAAGAATGGCATCTTTTTCTATGTTCTCAATTCTTCTCTGAACATTTGGCAGAATTCTCTGGTGTAACCATCTTGGCTAGGACTTTTATTTGTTGGTAATTTATTCATGTTCAAGTTATTCTTTTGTTATGGGTTTGTTCAATATTTCCATCTCAGTCTGTGTTACTTTAGGTAAGTAGTGTGTTTCTAAAACTCTGTCCATTTCTTCCAGATTTTCAAATTTGTTGGTATATGGTTTTCCTAGTATCCTGATATTATCTTAATTATTTCAGTTGGTTCTGTTGTGATGTTACCCAATTTGTTTCTTATTCATGTTATCTGTGTTCTCTCCCTCCTTTCCTTTGTTAAATTTGCTAGTGGTTAGTCAATTTTATTATTTTTTTCAAAAAACCTGCTTCTAGTCTTGTTGATTTTTTTCTATAATCATTCTATTTTGTTTTATTTATTTCTTCTGTAATCTTTATCATTTCCTTTCTTCTGGTGAGTGTAGGCTATTCTTGTTCTTTTTCTAATTATTGGAGATGTTGGTTTAAGGTGTTGATTTTGTCTTTCTTCTTTATTATTACTATTATTGTGATTTGGGTGAAAGTTTACAGAGGAAATTCACTTTTCATACAGTAGTTCACATACACTTTGTCTCACGACATTGACTACAACTTACCCCAATGTAACAGCTCCCCTCCCAATTCCTCCTAATAGTTACCTCTTCCCGTTGTCCATCCTTCCATGCATTCCTGCCCCCTAAGCTGTCTCCCTGTGCATAAACAGCCCTTCTTTATCTCATGATTTTTCTCTCCAAGGAATGTATCTACCTCAGGTAAATGTTCAGCTCATATGGCTGTCTTGTTTGGCTGGAAACCACCTGTGTGGGTTCAATTCCAGACCTGAAGGGCAGCTAGGGGACATAGTATCAGTGGTTGCACCAGGCTCTATCGGACCAGCAAACCTGGTCCCCGCCCCCCTTTTTTTCCCTGAAAATGATTGTGAGTTTTGTTCTACATTGTTCTCCCTCTCTATCTAGGATCTCCTACATAGACCCTCCTCCAAGTGGTAGACAGTAGTAGGTGGGTGCCATCTAGTTCTTCTGGTCTCATAGTCGTACAGGTTGCGGATCACATGGAATACCAATCTCTTGGACTACTTGTTTCCATGAATCTTTGGTTTTCTTCACTTTTCTTTGTTCTGGACAAGGAGAGACCCTTTGTTGCATCTAGATGGCTGCTTGCAAGCTTTTAAGATTCCAGTCGCTACTCAACAAGGTAGGATGTGGAACAACTTTTGTGTAGTATTTATGCCAATTGAGCTTGATATCCCCTGCAGCTATGGTCCTGTGCCCACAGATTCAACTACTGAATCTCTCTGGGTAGCTGGCTGTGATCAAGCAGTGACTATAACATTGTCCCTTGTTAGCTCAACTATACACCTGGGAATTCTTACAGAATATACAAATACACTTGTAGAAACATTATCTGCTAACCCTATGCATGGTCTTGGGTACATTCCCCCCTACACAGACATCCCTAATAGTTCAGCCTGTCCACCCATCTATCCACCCATATACCTATGTTTGCCTTCACTGACCATGCAGTACTATATGTGCAAAAGGGTTCATCTTTGTTGTCTGTACCTGCCATGTAAATCTCTATGTCTTCCTCTTCCTCAATGCCACCATGTTGATCGCTCACATTTGGTACATTGCCCTTCTCTTCATCCAAATCAATACTTATCTCTACCTTTCTAATGGTGTTCCCTCCCCTCCCCTCCGACCCCTGGTAACAAAAAAAGAAAATTTCCTTCCATACATATACTTTTCCTTGACTTTTACAATGATGGAGTAATATAATATTTGTTCTTCTGTGATTAACTTATTTCACTCAGCATAATGCCCTCCAAGTTCATCCATGTTATGTGGTGTTTTGCAGGTTCTATGTTATTCTTTGGGGTTGCATATCATTCCATTGTGTGTATGTACCAAAGTTTGGTTACCCATTCCTCAGCTGATGGACACCTAGGTTGTTTCCATCTTTTGACTATTGTAAATAGTGCCGTGATGAACATGGGTGTGCATATGTCTGTTCTTGTCATGGGTCTCACTTCTTTAGGATATATACTTAGTAAGGGCATGGCTGGGTCAAATGGTATTTCTAATTCCAACTTTTGAAGGAATCGCCATACTCCTTTCCACAATGGTTGTACCATTTTACAGTCCCACCAG
>NW_006921702.1:9011998-9015703 GCF_000298275.1 Orycteropus afer afer | reverse complement strand
CAAATATTTTTTCCAATCTGTAGGTTCTCTTTTGACTCTTTTAGAGAAGTCTTTGGAAGCACATAAAAATTTAATTTGCAGAAGATCCCATTCATCTAGTTGATCTTCTCCTGTCTGTGCATGTTGGGTTATGCTTGATAGTCTATTTATGCCATATATTCCCACCTCACTGTTGTTGAGTCAGACCTGACTCATAATGACCCCTCCTTGGGTTTTCTGAGGAAGTATCACTGCGGAAGTAGATTGCCCAACCTTCCTTCCGCAGAGTCACTGGTGGGTTTGAACTGCCAGCCTTCTGTTTAGCAGTCAAATACCTTAGGCACTATGGCACCAGAGCTCCCATGCCATATATTAGGGCCACTAAATTTTCCCCTAATTTTTCCTTGCAGAACTTTATAGTTTTGGGTTTCACATTTAAATGCTTTCCTTTTCTTGCCTTATTGTCTTGGCAAGGATTTCCAGTACAATGTAGAATAGAAGTGGTGATAGAAGGCATTCTTGTCTGGTTCTTGTTCACAAGGGGAATGGTCAGTCTTTCTCGATTGAGAATAATGTTGGCTGTTGGTTTTGCATAGATACCCTTTAATATGTTGAGGAATGTCCCTTCCATTACCATTTTGCTGAGAGTTTTGATCAGGAATGGGTGTTGGATTTTATCAAATTCCTTTTCTGCATCAATTGTGACCATGTGTTTCTTTTTCTTTGTTTTATTTATGTGGTGGATGATGTTGATTGTTTTTCTCATGTTGAACCATCCTTGCATACCTGATATGAACCCCACTTGGTTATAATGAATTGATTTTCTTGTTATGTTGTTGGAGTCTATTGGCTAGGATTTTGTCGAAGATTTTTGCATCTATATTCATGAGGGATATTGGCCTGTAGTTTTCCTTTTGAGTGAGTGATGTCTTTGCCTGGTTTTGGTATCAAGGTTATGCTTACTTCATATAATGAGTTGGAGAGGATTCCATCTTTTTCTATGTTTTGGAATAGTTTGAGTAGGATTGGTATCAATTCTCTGAATGTTTGGTAGAATTCTCTGATGAAACCATCTTGGCCAGGACTTTTTTTGTTGGTAATTTTTTTATGACCTGTTCGATTTCTTCTTTTCTTATGGATCTTTTCAACTTTTCCACATCAGTCTGTGTTAGCTTTGGTAAGTGGTGTGTGTGTAGAAATCTGTCCATTTCTTCCAGATTTTCAAATTTGTTGGAGTACAGTTCTTCATAATATCCTGATATTACCCTTTTTATTTCAGTTGGTTCTGTTGTGACATCACCAATTTTGTTTCTTATTTGTGTTATTTGTATTCTCTTCCTCTTTTCCTTTGTGAAATCTGCCAGTGGTTTGTCCATTTTATTAATCTGTTCAAAAAACCAACTTCTGGTCTTGTTTATTTTTTCTGTTGTCTTCCTATTTTCTGTTTCTTTGATTTCTGCTCAAATCTTGGTTATTTCCTTTCTTTTGGTGACTGTAAGCTTTTCTTGTTGTTCTTTTATTAATTGTTGGAGATGTTGATTTAAAGTGTTGATTTTGTCTCTTTCTTCTTCTTTAATGTGTGCATTTATTGCTATAAATTGGCCTCTATTTACTGCTTTTGCTGTGTCTCAAATTTTGTGTGTGTTTGTTTTCATTTGACTCAAGATTTTTTTTTTTTTTTAATTTCATTCTCTATTTCTTCTGCTACACAGTCATTGTTAAGGATATTTTTGCTCAGTTTGTATCTGTTTGTTCTTTTTCCATTGATCTTCCTATTTTTGATTTCTAATTTTATAATATTGTGATCTGAGGAGATGCTTTGCAATATTTCAATGTTTTTAATTTTATTAAGTCTTGCTTTATGGCCTAACATATGGTCTATCTTAGAGAATGTTCCATGTGAACTGGAAAATAATGCATATTGTGCTGTAGCTGGATGAAGTGCTCTGTAGATGTCTATAAGGTCAAGTTGCTGGATTTTATTTTTAGTTATTCTACATATTTGTTGAGTTTATTTCCAGTTTTTTCTATCTTTCATTAGTAGTATTGTATGAAAGTTTCCTACTTTGGTGGCATAGTGTCTGCAGTATAGTAAATTACTTAGTATGGCTTTTCTACCCATAAATCATTGTAAACTCAGTGGTGGAATGAGCAACTGAGGAGCTTCTGATTGTAAATGTTATCCACCTGGGTTATTTCTGTTGGGTGTGGCACAACACAATGTTATGGGAGGTTCTCTCTCAGGTGCTTAGAGTTCTGATGCTATGATTGGTTGGTTTGGCCACTCTGGCAAACTCAATAGGAGGCCTCCTGGAGGCAGAACTCTCTCTGACTGCTGGTTGAGGAAGATGTGCTGCTGAAAGAGACATGCACTGCTGGGAAAGAGATGCAAGAGACATGCATTGCTGAGTGAGACATCGAGGGACATGTACTGCTGGGGGAGAGACTGTGAGAGACTTGGCTGAGAGATGGCGGGCTGCGGAGAGAGAGACTGAGCATATTTCCTGAACTTAAATTGTAGCCTCATGCTTCCCTAATAAACCCCATAATCTGTGAGTTCTGTGTGGCCATTGCAGTGAATTATCGAACCCAGGAGAGAGGTGGTGGGTGCTTTGGGAGGAACTGTTGGAGAAAGGGCTGGAGGGAGGCAGCATGTCTGGCCTTGTAGGAATAGGCTTTGGGTTCCTGCTGGTAATCCTGTCTTCCTCTTTTAGGGTTAGAGGAGGTCGGAAGATGTGTCCTCCCTGCCCTTTTTGCAGTTGGTATCAGAAGCGATGGGATTTCTTGCAGTGGCTCCAGACTCATAGAAACACCAGACTTTGTAAAAGAGAGAAGGAAGGGGCCTGGGAAGTGAAACTCTGGATTCTTAGACAGTTACTTTGTTTGGTGTTACCTCTTAAGGGAGATAATTGATCCAGAAGCTAGGGCTGTTGGTTACACCCAGCCTAAGGCCCAAGGTCATATGCATAGAATGGGATGGTAATCAAGGTGAAGAGATGAACCTGGAATGTCTTTAAAAGGGTTATGTGATTTGGATTATGTGTTTATCTGAATGTACTATGGATATTGAATGTTCTTTTACCTGCTTGTACATTAGAAATGATTATGGGGTATGTGGATAACAGAGAGTGTGTAAGTCCGCCTTCAGCCAATACTTGATTGAATAAGTTAAAAAGGGAAATAGAATTTTCCCAGAAGAAACCACAGGCTTTTGTTTTAAGCCCTGTGTGTAGAGAGTACTGGGGGCTTAGGTAGAAAACTTGAGCCCCACCCAGTACTACTGAGGGAACAGAAGATTTGCATTTGAAGAAAGGACCTGGGGTGGGGAGACTGTGGCTTTTTTAATTTTCAGCAAACATTTAGGCTTTGGGTGCATCAAGGCGGGAAAGTCATGGTCCATGAGAGAAACCCCTTCCAGGACTGAAAGTTAAAGGAAGCCAGTGAGTAGTAAACTTGTATGTTACCTGCTTGTGACCATCTGGGTCCACCTGAGTGGAAATGGGGGAAGTTCAGCAAAGAAGAAACGGGCTGAGTTTGGTACTCTTTGACCTAGGCCCAGAGGCTAGGTATGAGAGGAAGGGCTGGCTGGTCTGAAGTGCAATGAATTGTGAGCCTACGGGCATTGAAATAGTCCCTGAGGACTGAAGATGTGAGAGAAGGTGCTGGCTGATCTGAAGTGAAGGGAAGAGTGTGACTCCCAAACTTGGCTGCTGGTACCTGTGACCT
>NW_006921702.1:9003285-9006750 GCF_000298275.1 Orycteropus afer afer | reverse complement strand
GGCCTGCTACTCTGTGCTACACCCGTGCTTACCTTGCTCCCGGAGACCTGGTCCCTCTCGGGAGGGTAACAAGGGAAAGTGCTCAGTGCAGATCAGTGAGTAAGCACAAGCCCGCCCGTGCTTACCTTGCTCCCGGGGACGAATATATCCTGAATGGATATATTCACATATTTCATCATATCAGGGAATTCTCTTCCAACAAATCTTCAGCAATATTCTCAATGATTTTCTTTTTCTCTTCTTGTTCTGGAATTCCAATTACATGTAGGTTATTCCATTTGATAGCATCCCACATTAATCATAGATTTCTTAATTTTATTTTGATATTTTTTTCTGATTGATCTTTTTCCAAAGAAATATTCAGTTATTTATCTTCAATTTCATTAATTCTGTCTCCCATTGATTTGATTCTACTCCTTTGCCCTTTCAATATGTCATCTATCTGAGTATGAAAATTTAATATTAATCTTCTGAATTTCTATCTATAGATTAGGCATCATTTCTAATTTTTCATTTTGTTCTTGTATTTTCTTCCAAAATTGTTCTAGGGTTTTGTCAGTGTTTTCCTTCATCTGTCTCTCAGTCTATTGAAGATACTTAAATTTAATTATTTCAAATTCCTTATTAGGAATTTCCAATACTGCTTTTTCCTCAGGGATGTGTTCTGGGTCTGTGTCCTGGACCCTTGTTTCTACTGCTTTATCTTGTTTTTTTGTGTTGACTGAGATGATCTCTTGGCTCTGAGACATTGTAACTTTATTGTATTTATATTTATATTGAATTGATAATTTTATGTTAGAGTGATTTGCCTAAGATTTTCCTTTTCTTTTTTTGGGTTTATCTGTGTAAACAGGGTACTATGCTCCTCTAATTGCTAGTTCACAGCAGTTAGGCACTCACCACCTGTCTCCTGTTGGGTATGATAGAGAATGAGAGTGGCTGCACAGGTCTCTGTTTATTGTCTGTAAAAAGAAGTTATGAGTGAGTCAGGCTCTTATTGGTGATTGTATATCATTGGTCAGTGGGTGCAGTAGGAAGTTGTGACCCTGACTAAGTATGTGGAGTTGCAGGATGTGCAAGTATGTTTAGGTTGTATGGACACAATTGCTGTCTCCCTCTCAGTAAGACAAAACAAAAGTTCAAAAAATCATCAAAAAAGTGAAAGCAAGAGGACAAAAAAACACACATCACATAAACACACAGGAAACATCACCAAAAATAGAAAAAGTAAAAAAAAGGGGGGTGGGTAGGTGGGGGTGGGGGGAGAAGGCAATGATGAGAGAAAATATTTAAGTAAATACATTGAAAAGCCAAAAGAAATATCAATGAAAAAAAGAAAAACTTGCAAATATGGGGAGGAGGAATGAGAAAAGAAGTAGAGTAGGAGAATAATGAGGAAGAAAATGGGAAAAATGCAAAAAGAAAAACAAGGACTGGTGAGAATCACAAGAAAGAAAAAAATGGGAACCAGGTAAAGGTAAGAGAGAAAAAGCTGAAAATTTGAACCCTGGAAGGGAAGAAGAAAGAGTCATAATAAAATGGCAAAAAAAAAAAATCTTGGTGGTGCAGGGCAGGGCACTCAGGCTCTGTCAGAGCACATAGACTGCAATGGAGTTCCTGCTGGACCAGAAAGTGGGTGAGAATGAGGTATGTCCACACCTTCATTCACCAAGAAGGTGTAGGGTAGTAGAGGAACAAGGGGAATATCACACCTTTCCAGTCCTCAATGTCTGCAATGTAGTAAATTACTTAGTGTGGCTTTTCTAGCTATAAGTCTTTGTAAACTCTGTGGTGGAATTTGCTGTGAGTAACTGAGGAGTTCCTGATTGTAAAAGTTATCCACCTGAGGTATTTCTGTTGGGTACAACACAAAGCAATGCTCTAGGAGGTTCCTGCTTTCCCTCAAGTGCTTAGAATTCTGATGTTATGATTGGTTAGTTTGGCCACTCTGCCAGGCTCAAAAGGAGGCCTCCTAGAGGCAGAAGAAGTCTCTTTCTCTGACTGCTGGTTGAGGAAGACCTGTTTCTGAAAGAGGCATGAGCTCCTGAAAGAGACATGTGCTGCTGGGAAAGAGATGTAAGAGACACTCATTGCTGAGTGAGACACTGAGGGACATGAACTGTTGGGAGAGAGACTGGGAGAGATTGTTAGGAGACTGTGGGCTTGGAGATAGACTGAGTGTTTTTCCTGGACTTGAATTGTAGCCTGGTGCTTCCCTAATACAGCCTGTAATCTGTGAGTTCTGTGTGGTCACTGCAGTGAATTATCGGACCCAGGAGAATGTGGTGGGTGCTTTGGAAGGAATGGTTGGTGGAAGGGCTAGAGGAAGGCAGCATGTCTGGCCTTGCAGGAATAGGCCTTGGAATGTTGATAGTGATTCTGTCCTCCTCTTGTGGAGTTAGAGGAGGTCAGATGATGTGGCCGCCTCCCTACCTTTTTAGCAGTGTCCAACATGTCCTTGCAGCCCCCAGCAAGTGGAGACTATTCATAGGTCTTTGGTATCCAATAGAATGCTGTAGCTTTAAATATCCAAAATTATTGAACAGCTTGTAAACATTCAAAACGGCTGCATCCTCCAGACAGCCAAAAGTCTATATCTCAGATTGTCTCCTTCTTTGCTATTTCCTCTTTTATTCACCAACCACCAATGTAGTACTCCATGCAGCCCCTGGCTAGCAGGGCCAATTTATAGGTTAATTCTTAGGTCCTAACACCACTTGGCACGCCTCGGAAGAAAATAGGGCATTCTACTTCTGTAGTGATACTGCCTCGGAAACCCAAGGAAGGGTCATTATGAGTTGGGTCTGACTCAGTGGCACATACCAACAACAACAACAACACTTGGAAATATCCAAGATATCTGTGCCATCATAATCACTGACATTCTGCAACTCTGTATGTCTCCTTTTTCAGTGTTTTCATGTAGGTTCGTCTATTAGTTGGAGTTTAGTCCACTTCTGGAGCCTTCCTTTCAAAGCTCATGGCTCCAGGATTATCTTCTGTATCTGGGTTTATAGGTTCTCCTTTTTTGTTGTTGTTGAAGAGGGTCTGTGTAGTTTGTCTGTGTATTCTACCATCTTACCCCTGTCTTCTATTTTCTTTTGATGCTACCAGTTCTGGTTACCTAGTGCTGCTGTGACAAGAAATATACCACAAATGGGATGGCTTTAACAAATAGAAGTTTATTCTTGCAATTTGAAGGTTTTAAGTCCAAGTTCAAAATGACAGGTTCTAGGAGCTGGGTGAAATTCCCTCAACCTTGAGGTCTGCTCTGCCTGTTGTCCTTGGCCCACTGGAGCTACAGGTGTTACTTCACTCAGACAGCTGCTGGCTGCTGAGGGGCTGATAAGCCCCAAGGTTGACAAGTAAAAAGGCACAGTCCCGATGTTACCAAACCACACAGCAGGCCATTAACTTAAGTCCATTGTAAGTCCCAAGGTTGGAAGAGCATAGCAGGCTGCTGAA
>NW_006921702.1:8999225-9003185 GCF_000298275.1 Orycteropus afer afer | reverse complement strand
AGAGAGAGACTGAGCATATTTCCTGAACTTAAATTGTAGCCTCATGCTTCCCTAATAAACCCCATAATCTGTGAGTTCTGTGTGGCCATTGCAGTGAATTATCGAACCCAGGAGAGAGGTGGTGGGTGCTTTGGGAGGAACTGTTGGAGAAAGGGCTGGAGGGAGGCAGCATGTCTGGCCTTGTAGGAATAGGCTTTGGGTTCCTGCTGGTAATCCTGTCTTCCTCTTTTAGGGTTAGAGGAGGTCGGAAGATGTGTCCTCCCTGCCCTTTTTGCAGTTGGTATCAGAAGCGATGGGATTTCTTGCAGTGGCTCCAGACTCATAGAAACACCAGACTTTGTAAAAGAGAGAAGGAAGGGGCCTGGGAAGTGAAACTCTGGATTCTTAGACAGTTACTTTGTTTGGTGTTACCTCTTAAGGGAGATAATTGATCCAGAAGCTAGGGCTGTTGGTTACACCCAGCCTAAGGCCCAAGGTCATATGCATAGAATGGGATGGTAATCAAGGTGAAGAGATGAACCTGGAATGTCTTTAAAAGGGTTATGTGATTTGGATTATGTGTTTATCTGAATGTACTATGGATATTGAATGTTCTTTTACCTGCTTGTACATTAGAAATGATTATGGGGTATGTGGATAACAGAGAGTGTGTAAGTCCGCCTTCAGCCAATACTTGATTGAATAAGTTAAAAAGGGAAATAGAATTTTCCCAGAAGAAACCACAGGCTTTTGTTTTAAGCCCTGTGTGTAGAGAGTACTGGGGGCTTAGGTAGAAAACTTGAGCCCCACCCAGTACTACTGAGGGAACAGAAGATTTGCATTTGAAGAAAGGACCTGGGGTGGGGAGACTGTGGCTTTTTTAATTTTCAGCAAACATTTAGGCTTTGGGTGCATCAAGGCGGGAAAGTCATGGTCCATGAGAGAAACCCCTTCCAGGACTGAAAGTTAAAGGAAGCCAGTGAGTAGTAAACTTGTATGTTACCTGCTTGTGACCATCTGGGTCCACCTGAGTGGAAATGGGGGAAGTTCAGCAAAGAAGAAACGGGCTGAGTTTGGTACTCTTTGACCTAGGCCCAGAGGCTAGGTATGAGAGGAAGGGCTGGCTGGTCTGAAGTGCAATGAATTGTGAGCCTACGGGCATTGAAATAGTCCCTGAGGACTGAAGATGTAAGAGAAGGTGCTGGCTGGTCTGAAGTGAAGGGAAGAGTGTGACTCCCAAACTTAGCAGTTGGTACCCATGACCTAGCTGGAATGGCTAGGGCTGAGCTGACCAGAACCCAACCAAGCAAAGAGGAAGATGTTTGACACTGAGCTGGTGTTAAGTTGCTGCAATTTGATGGCTTGTGCTGGGCCAGACTTTGCTTGTTTATGGATCCAGATGCCTGAAGTTTCCAAGCAGAACAAAAGATTCTCCAGAGAGAAAGGACCATGCTTGTCTCCTCAGAGTACTGGTTTGATAGGGATGGGAAAATTAGAAATTGGCTATTTAAAATGGGGGGAGATAAAGGCATGAAGTGGCTGGCTTACACACTTTCATGGGTGTGGTTATTCTTAAACTGATGGTGAAGGGGATTTTTTGAGATGTGAATTTTTGAAGCATAAAAGGGATAATGGCTAGAAAAGCCAGGGGGTAGCCTGCAGTGTAGTAAATTACTTAGTATGGCTTTTCTACCCATAAGTCATTGTAAACTCAGTGGTGTAATGAGCAACTGAGGAGCTACTGATTGTAAATGTTATCAACCTGGGTTATTTCTGTTTAGGCGTGGCACAACACAATGTTATGGGAAGCTCTCTCACAGGTGCTTAGTTCTGATGCTATGATTGGTTGGTTTGGCCACTCTGCCAAGCTCAAAAGGAGGTGTCCTAGAGGCAAAACTCTCCCTGACTGCTCGTTGAGGAAGATGTGCTGCTGAAAGGGACACGCACTGCTGAGAAAGAGACATGCACTGCTGAGAAAGAGACACAAGAGACATTCATTGCTGAGTGAAACATTGAGGGACCAGCACTGCTGGCAAAGAGATTCTCAAAAGGAGGCCTCCTAGAGGCAGAACTCTCTCTGACTGCTGGTTGAGGAAGACGTGCTGCCGAAAGAGACACATGCTCCTGAAAGAGACACGTGCTGCTGGGAAAGAGACACAAGAGACACACATTGCTGAGTAAGACACTAAGAGACATGCACGGCTGGGGGAGAGAGTGTGAGAAACTTGGCTGAGAGATGACGGGCTGGGGAGAGAAACTGAGCATTTTTCCTGAACTCAAATTGTAGCCTCATGCTTCCCTAATAAACCCCATAATCTGTGAATTCTGTGTGGCCACTGCAGCGAATTATCGAACTCAGGAGAGAGGTGGTGGGTGCTTTGGGAGGAAGGGTTGGAAAAATGGCTGGAGGAAGGCAGCATGTCTGGCCTGGCAGGAATGGGCCTTGGGCTATTGATGGTGATTCTGTCTTCCAATTGTGGGATTAGAGGAGGTCAGAACATGTGGCCTCCTTGCCCTTTTTGTAGTGCCTAAGGCATTTGACTGCTAAACAGAAGGCTGGAGGTTCAAACCGACTGGCCACTACTGAGAAGGAAGATTGGACAATCTACTTCTATAGATATATCACCTCAGAAATCCAAGGACGGGTTGCTCTGGGTCAGAGTTGTTTGGACGGCAGTGTGTTTGGTTTGGTTTTAGTTTACTATGACTTGGAGTCATCTATTTGTCTTTCAATTCTTTTAAAGTCTGATTTATATATTTTGGGGCTCTTTCATGGGGTCCATAGACATTTATTGTGGTTATTATATCTTCTTGTTCAATTGATCCTTTAATCATTAAATAATGTTCTACGTTGTCTCTTATGGTATTTTTGTCTTAAAATCCATTTTATCAGAAATTAATATTGCTACTCCTGCTCTTTTTTGGTTGCCACTTGCTTGATATATCTTCTTCCAACCTTTGATGTTTAGTCTATTTTTGTCTGTCTTTCTAAGGTGTGCCTCTGGTTGACAGCATATTGATGGGTTATGTTTTCTTATCCAGTCTGCAACTCTCATTCTCTTAAGTGGTGCATTTAATCCATTTACATTCAGTGTAATTATCAACAAGTATGAATTTGTTGTTTTCATTTTCTTATGTGTTTTTTCATGGCTTTTCTGGTTTCTTAGTTCTATATAATTTTCTGTTTTGAGCTCATTTTGTTTATGAATCATGTTATCATTTCCCTTATTTCTGTTGTTTTATTTTTTACTAAATATTTGTGCTTGGCCTCTTTTTAATTGTGATGTGAAGATTTATCATTTTCCTTTGAGGTTACCCTGTGATATATAATTTTCTCCCTGTGTTTAGCCCAGTCCATTCTTTCTTGCAGTTGTCATGACTTTCTCACCATTTAGAAGTTCTGTAACTACACTATTTTTTCCCTCTTTTTGTTTTATACTTGTCCTCATTTGCCAATTTAAGTCTCTAGTTCCCTGTTTACAACCTTGTAAGCTCATTTTACTTTGGACATTTCCATAACTGGGTTGGTTTCTGGTTTATGTCATCATTTGTATCAATGGGTGGTTGTTGTTTTCTATTATTGGTTTTCTGTCCAAAGGACTCCCTTTAGTGTCTCTTATAAGGTGGTCTTGTTTGAACAAATTCCCTTAATTTCTGTTTATTTGGAAATCTCATCTCCTAATTTCACCAGCATATCTGAGGGACAATTTTGCTGGGTATATTATTTTTTGAAGGAAAATGTTCTCTTTCAGGGATTTGTTATTCCATCTCATTGCCTTCTTGCCTGCATGGTTTCTGCTGAGAAATCAAAACTTAGTCTTAATGGTTTTGCTTTGTAGATAACTTTTTGTTTTTCCCCATGCTGATTTCAGGATACTTTCTTTGTCTTTGATTTTGGTGGGTTTTGTGCTGATATGTCTTGGTGATTTTCTTTTGGGTGATCTATCCTGTTTGGTGTTTCTTGGTCTTCCTGAATGGATT
>NW_006921702.1:8985210-8992193 GCF_000298275.1 Orycteropus afer afer | reverse complement strand
AGGAAGCAGACTATATCCCAGAGGCAGCTACTCAGCTGCTTGTGGTAGATCCCACCATGAACTTGATTGTCAGTCTCATCATGGGGAATAACTACCACCAGCTGCCCAACCACTCAACTAGGCTCAGGCAAGTTGACATACAAACATAACCAACAAACTACCTGCATTGTTTATTATTTTACCCTTAGAATCCTTCAATAGTACATCTTGAGGCTTTTTTTTTTTTTTTTTAATTATTTCAGACTAAGAAATGCCAAGTGTGTTCATCCTCTTTGATTTTTCAAGTCCAGGTCTTTGTATATTTCATTACTATATTTGACTTTGTCTCTTCCAGCAACACTTTGAAATCCTCTGTTCAGCTCTTCTGGTTCATCCTTTCTTCCATTTTGCTTTAGCTACTCTATATTCAAGAACAAATATTAGAATCTCTTCTGACATCATTTTGGTATTTTTTCCTTTCCTGTCTTTTTAATGACATCTTCCTTTCTTCATAGATGAAATTTTTGATGTCATCCAGCTTGTCTTTTCTTCAGTAATTGGTGTACAATGCATCAAATCTATTCTTCAGATGGTCCCTAAATTCAGGTGGGATAGTCTATAGCTTGTAGTTTGGCTGTCATTTACTTGTTTTAAACTTCTTCAGTTTATCTTATGCTTGCATATGAGTAATTGATATTCTATTCCACAGTTGGTCTTGGCCCTTTTTGGACTGATTATATTGAGCTTTTGCATTATCTCTTTCCACAGATGTAGTCAATTTGACTCCCATGTATTGACTACATCATGGTTGGTACCTGTGTATAGTCACTGTGTATGCTGTTGAAAAACGGTATTTGCAATGAAAGAATCATTGGTTTTGCAAAATTCTATCATATGATCTCAGGCATTATTTCCACCATCAAACACATATTTACCAACTAGCTATCCTTCTTATTTTCAACTTTCACATTTCAAAACCAAAAATGATTATGGCATCTTGATTTCATGGTTAATCAATTTCAGACTGCAGAATTTTTTAAACATTTTCAATTACTTCATATTTGGGTTTAGTGTCTGGTGCATAAATTTGAATTTAAGTGGTCTTCCTTGAAGATGTATAAACATTCATTCTATCACTTACAGCACTGTACTTCAGGATAGATCTTGGGATGTTCTTTTTGACAATGAATGTGATGACATTCCTCTTCAACTTGTCATTCCCAATGTAGCAGACCATACGATTGTCCAACTCAAAATGTCCAGTCTATCTTACTGTCATAGCTTATGTGTGGCTGTGATGCTAGAAGCTATGGCACCAGTATTTCAAATATCAGCAGGTCACCTATAGTGGACCGGACAGGATGCAGCAGAGTTTCAGACCAAGACAGACTAGGAAGGAGGATGTGGTGATGCACTTCTGGAAAAAAAAAAAAAAAATTGCTCACTGAAAAATTTATGAACAGCAGTGAAGCATTGTCTGATATGGTGCCAGATGATGAGCACCTTATGTTGGAAGGCACTCAAAGTTCAACTGGGAAAGAGCTGCCTCTTGAAAATAGAGTTGACATGCTTGGAAAAAAGCTTTTGGGACCTACATTTGCTGATACAGCATGACTCAAAATGAGAGGAAACAGTTACAAACATCCATTAATAATCAGAACATGGAATGTACAAGGAATGAATCTAGGAAAATTGGAAGATATAAAAAATGAAATGTAACATGTAAAGATTGACAGTGTCTTGAGTTGTTCCCAAATATCCTTGATGCTAATTTGCTGGTGGTAGAGTTTTTATGAGAAGTTTTTCTGTTTTTGTTTTGTTTGATGCTGTAGAGTTGGTTTTAGCACATAGCGGCCCTATGTATAACAGCAAGGGACATCAGTTAATCCTATGCCATCCTTGCAATTGTTGGTATTTTTGAGCTCATGTTTTACCAATTCTGTCAATCTATCTTATGGAGGATTTCTCTCAATTTTACTTTATCAAACATGATGTCCAAAGTAAACAAGAAAAAAGCTTATCATCCTTGTTTCTAAGGAAAATTCTAGTGGAATTTTCTCCAAGACTGATTTGTTTGTTCTTCTGGTAGTCCACAGTATATTCAATATTCTTTACACACATCACAATTTGAATGCATCAGCTAATTTTCTATTGACCTTTTTCAGTACCCAGCTTTCACATGTTTATAAAGCAGTTGAAAAGACCTTAACTTGAGTCCTTGCTTTTTAACACTTTAAAGGGGTCATTTACAGTAGATTTTCCCAACACACAAAATAACAGATGGGAAATACCTTAATCTTCAAATTAAGCCATATTGTTCAAATATGTTTAATTTCTAATAAGAAAATTACTATGCATCCTAAGCACTAATATACTACACTGTGAGCCTTTTTTTAAAATATTTTTGTAGAACCATTAAGAGTTTACATCTGTTTGAAATTATCAAACCCAGCAATTTATGAGTAAATAAATGGAATAAAAATCGGATGTTCTAACTCTTAGAATAAATGTGAAACAATAGTTGAAAATGGAAGATATTTAGGTAGGATATATAGAGTAATTCAGCTAGGCCCCAAAACTTTTGCTGACCTCACTGTTGAGTCAGGCTCTCTTGTGAGCCCAGAACTACTGCATTCATCTACACAGAATTGATCTGTGCTCCCATGCAGGAAGGTCTGCCAACAGCATTCTGGGATTCATCCCAGAGTTTCTTGAAAGCAATAAGGGAAATGATTAGACCTCCCTCTGGAGTCAAGTTGGGACTTCAGATACTTGACAAACACCAACTCCTCTCAAAGAGATTGCCCCCTGTATCTTCTTATCAGGCCATCTCAGTATTATTGGCATATTCCTAAGGAGCTAGTCTTATAGCATAATGATTTCCAAAGCACGGTTGTCATCAGATCATAGATTTAAAATTTACATATTTTATAAGGAAACTAACATGCTTTACCTTTATTTGATATTTGCAGGAATGTCTATATTAAGGTTTGGATAGGTTATCTCCAGCTTACAGGACCAGACCATTTATCCACTGTGATGAGGGCAAGATTTATATCAGTACTTCCAAAACAGCACATCTTTAAATGACAATAAACATGACAATAATAAAATGAAAATACTAGTAGTAAGAACAACATTCTACTGAGAGCTTACTATATGAGAGTCATTGTACTCTGTGGCTATGGTACAGCAACTGTTTTTCTTCACAAGTTTCTACAGCACTTATATTATTCATAATACACTGTGTAAACTTTGAAAGTAGTCCTTGTATGGGACAAATAGTTAACATGCTCTGCTACTAACTGAAGGTTGGAAATTCTAGCCCACCTGAATGTGCCTAAGAAAAAAGATCTGGTAATCTACTTCTGAAAAGTCATTCATTGAAAAGCACCCTATGAAACACAATTCTAATGTGACACATGCAAGGTCACCATGAGTCAGAACAGACTTTATGATAACTGTTTTGTTTATTTTACTCAAGTCTGATTGATCTCCAGGTTTATATCTCTGAGCATGACATGTTATTGTTTTTCCTTGACATCTTTCATCCTAGGCAATTTCTCCTTATATAGCTCCTATCTCTCTGATGTACTGGAATGCCCACAGACCTTACATTCTTAGCTTTTCTATCTACAAACAAAATCTTTGCCATTTGAAATAATTTCCACATATTTATATCAGTTAAACATTGAAAATTCATGACTTTATATTTTTCTGCTCTAGATGGTCATGCAGGGACATATATGCTTCAATCCTTAACAAACAAAGCATCTACCTCCTTGGAATCTTTTATACTCAAGGAATTCATTAACCTTATAAATTTCCTTCAGAATTCAGAGGACAATAAACACAAATTTTGAAAATCCTGTCATCAGTCTCCTTTAAATTATTTTACCTTTGTATGATGGATCCTCTATGCCATCTGTGCAATCATTTTTGACTTTTGGTGACAAATCTGTCAGTGTTCTCCACTGCTCTTCATTCCCTTTTAATTAATTTACATTAGACTGTGTTATTTCCTGGGATTTTGTAATTGATTGATAGTACTTTTAGCTTTATGTTTATATGAATCAAAAAGCAGTGATTCAAGATGTATGAGAAACATTTTTATAATCTTCTTGTTTTTATTCTTTTGTAGCACACAAATCAAATAAAGATGTAGGATTCAAATCTTTTGTTTGTATCAGCAAAAGGTAACAAAATTGTATGCAATATGTGGATTATGCTAGAGATGAAAATCAATAATTATAATTATTATAATGAAAGTCAATTATTATAATGAAATATGCAAAGACCTGGAGTTAGAAAACCAAAGGGAAAAACACACTCTGCATTTCTCAAGCTGACAGAATTGAAGAAAAAAAAAAAAATCAACCGTCCAGTTGAAAACTCAAAGGTTATATGGGAAAAATATTGAATTATGGAGAAAACATCAAAAGAACATGGAAGGAATACACAATGACTCTGTACCAAAAAGAATTGGTTGTTGTTCGTCCATTTCAGGAGGTGGCATATGATCAAGAACCAATGGTACTGAAGGAAGATGTTGAAGCTTCACTGAAGGAACTTGTGAAAAACAAGGCTCCAGGAATTGACAGAATACCCATTGAGAGGTTTCAACAAATGGATGCTGCTCTGGAGTTAGTTACTTGTCTATGCCAAGACATTTGGAAGACAGCTACTTGTCCAATTGACTGTAAGAAATCCATATTTGTACCCATTCCAAAGAATTGGCTAAGAACAAGGTTCCAGGAACTGACAGAATACCTGATATGTTTCAACAAATGGATTCCCAGCTGGAGGCACTCACTTGGCTATGCTAAGAGATTTGGAAGACAGTTACCTGGCCAACTGACTGGAAGAGATCTATATTTGCACCTATTCCAAAGAAAGGTGATCACACAGAATGTGGAAATTATTGAACAATATCATTAATATTGCATGCAAGTAGAATCTTACTGAAAATAATTCAAAAATGGTTGCAGCAGAATATTTACAGAAGCCTTCCGGAAATGTCATCTGGATTCAGAAGAGGATGTGGAATGAGGGATATCATTGCTGATGTCAGATGGATCTTGGCTCAAAGCAAAGAATACCAGAAAGATGTTTACTTGTGTTTTATTAACTATGCAAAAGCATTTGATTGTGTGGTTCATAAAAACTTGTGGATAACATTGGAAAGAATGGAAATTCCAGAATACTTAATTGTACTCATGAGGAGCTTGTATATAGATACCAGGAGGCAGTCTTTTAAACAGAACAAGGGGATACTCCATGGTTTAAAATCAAGAAGGGAGTATGTCAGGGTTGTGTCCTTCCACAATACTTTTTCAATTTACTTGTTGAGCAAATAATCTGAGAATCTGAACTATATGAAGAAGAATGTGGCATCAGGATTGGAGGAAGAATCATTAACAGCCTGTGATATGCTGATGACACAACTTTGCTTCTGAAAGTAGAGATAACTTGAAGCACTTACTGATGAAGATTGAAGACTACAGTCTGCAGTATGGATTACATCTCAATATAAAGAAAACAAAAATCCTCACAACTGGACCTATAAGCAGCATCACAATAAATGGAGAAAAGTTTATTGTTATCAAAGAGTTCACATCGCTTGTTTCTACAATCAATGTCAATGGAAGCAGCAGTCAGGACATCATACAATGTGTAGAACTGGAAAATGAGCTGCAAAGGAACTCTTTCAAGTGCTGAAGAGCAAAGATGTCTCCTTGAGGACTAAGGTGCACCTGGATACAAGCCATGGTATTTTTAATTGCCTCATATGCATAGAAGAGCTGGACAATGAATAAAGAAGACCAAAGAAGAGTTAATGCTCTTGAGTTGTGGTGTTGGCAAAGAATGTTGAAAGTCCCATGGACTACTAAAAGAACTAACAAATTTGTACTGGAGGAAGTGCAGTTGAAATGCCTCTTGGAAGTGAGAATGACCAGACTTTGTCTCACATACTTTGGTCATGTTGACAGAAGGGACCATTCTCTGCAGAAGGATGTCATGCATGGTAAAGTGGAGGGTTGATGAAAGAAGGGAGGTCCTCAACAAGATGAATTGTCACAGTGGCAGCAGCGATGGGCTCAAGTATAGCAAGGATCATGGGTCGGTGCAGGACCAGGCAATGTTTTGTTCTGCTGTGAACAGGGTCACTATGAGTTGGAGAAGACTCTCCAGCACCTAACAACAATAACCCATTTCAAACAAAGATGATCTCATGGAATGTGGAAATTATTGAACAATATCATTAATATCATACACAAGTAAAATTTTGCTGAAGATATTTCAAACCTGGGTGCAGCAGTTATTGACAGGGAACTTCCAGAAATGTAAGTTGGATTAAGAAGAAGATATGGAGTGAAGGATAACATTGCTGTTGCCAGATGGATCTTGGCTGAAAGAGGTCTACTTGTGTTTTATTGACTATGAAAAATCATTTAACTGTGTGGATCATAACAAATTATGGATAACATTGAGAAAATGGGAATTCCAGAACACTTCATTGTACTCATGAGGAATCCTTACATAGAATAGAAAGCTGTAGTTTGAACAGAACAAGAAATACTGCATGGTTTATAATGAGGAAGGGAGTCCATCAGGGTTGTATCCTTCCTTTCACCATACTAATTCAATCTTTATATTGAGCAAATAATGTGAAAAACTGGACTATATGAAGAAGAATGTGGTGTGAGGATTGGAGGAAGATTCATTAACAACCTGTGATATGCAGATGACACAGCTCTGCCTGCTTAAAGTGAAGATGACTTGAAGCACTTACTGATGAAGATTAAAGACTATAGTCTGCAGTATGGATTATCCTCAACATAAAGAAAACAAAATTCCTCACAATAGGACCAATAAGCAACATAATGATGAATGGAGAAAAGACTGAGTGGTAAAAGATTTCCTATTACTTGCATTCACAATCAACACTAATGGGAGCAGCAGTTAAGAAATCAGATGATGTATTGCACTGGGCAAATCTGCTC
>NW_006921702.1:8978782-8984995 GCF_000298275.1 Orycteropus afer afer | reverse complement strand
GGGTTTGAACCTCCAAACTTCTGGTTAGCAGTCAAGTGCCTTAGGCACTATGCTACCAGAGCTCCTTTTCCGACTCATAGCTGACCCCTAGTAGGTTTTAAGGCTGTAAATCTTTATGGGAGTAGCTTGCCCCATCTTCTTTTGACAGACCAGCTGGTGAGTTTGAACCATTAACTTTTCAGTTAGCAGTCAAGTACTTTATCCACTATGCCACCAGAGCTCTCTATCATTAAAGTACTGAAGAGCAAAAATTTATCTTTGAAAACTAAGGTTTGCCTCTCCCAAGCCAGAGGGTTTTCAATTACCTCATATGCATGTAAAAGGTAGACAACAAATAAGGAAGACCGGAGAAGAGTTGATGTTTCTGAATTACAGTGTGGTGAAGAATACTGAAAGAACCTACTGACTGCCAGAAGAACTAAAAAATCTGTCCAGGAAAAAGTGCAGCCAGAATGGTCCTTAGAAGCAAGAATGATCAGACTTCGTTTCACTTACTATGTTCATGTTGTCATAAGGCACCATTCCCTGGAGAAGGAAATTATTCTTGGTAAAGTGGAGGGTCAGTGTAAAAGGGGAAGGCCCTGGCAAGACGGTTTTATATGGTCACTCACAAACGGGCTCAGGTATAGGAAAGATTGTGAAGCTGGTGCAGGACTGGGCAGTGTTTGGTTTTGTTGTACACAGGGTCGCTGTGAGTCAGAGTGTACTCAACAGCACCTAACAACAACAGAGATGAAACAGCTGCTTTAGTGCACCCACATACTCATGCTCTATCATGTACTATACAATTTCTTTTCTATTTGAACAAATATGTGAAGGAAATAAAGAAGGGGGATTAAAGGATTTCTTTTTAAGTTTTATACAACATTTAAATCTTATTTATTATTTTTCATATTTATATTGCTTTTTAGCTGGTGTTACTTTGATTTTATTATTATGTGCCAGTTAGTCAACTCCAATTCATAGTGCTCAACACAGCTGAATAAGACTATCCAAGAGGGTTTCCCAGGCTATAACCTTTAAGAGAGCAGTTCACCAAATCTTTTCTTCCATAGAGGGGCTGGTGGAATTAAACTGCCAATCTTTTGGTTAGCAGCCAAGCACTTAACCATTAGCCACCAGCTCACATTCTTGGTAGACTTATTAATAATAATAATTAAAACAACATTACTGAAAGTATACTATGTTCTTGGCACTTACCTAAGCACTTCATATATATTATTTATTTGAAGCTTAGTGACATCCATGAGAGATTTACTGTTCTTACTGAAGCACAAAGAGGTGAAATAATTTGCATAAGATCACACAGACTTCAAATACAAAATGCACAAGAAATCTAATCCAAAAGGCTTAACTCCTGGACGTAATTCTATTCAAATATTAGAAAAAGATGTGAAAATATATTGATCTAGGACAAGACATAAATTTTGACAAGCACTAAATATTTCTAAAATTGTCAAATCCTTTATTTATTTAATTAGTTGTTGTTGTCGGTATGTGCCATTGAGTCAGGCCCGACTCATAGTGATCCCTTCTTGGGTTTCCGAGGCAGTATCACTACTCCAAGGATCGGCTAGTAGGTTTGAATCACCAGCCTTCTGTTTAGCAGTCAAGTGCCTCAGGCTCTACACTACCAGAGCTCCCATTTATTTTGTTTTCCTATAGAATACAAGGAGCTCTGGTGGCATAGTGCATAAGGCATTTGACTGCTAATCAGAAGACTGGCAGTTCAACCCCACCAGCCACTCCTCAGAAGGAAGATTGGAAAATCTACTTCCATAGAGATACTGCTTCGGAAACCCAAAGAGGGATCCTTATGAGTCAGAACTGACTCTATGGCAAAGAGCACAGAATATAAGAACCATTAGGTCATGATTCTTGTCTGTCATATACACCCATATTTAATTCACATATGAACCTGACACACAAAACAAAAATTCATTGCCATTCAGTTAACTCTGACTTCTACCCACCCTACAGGACAGAGTATTAGTATTCCATAGGGTTTACAAGGTTGTAATCTTTACAGGAGCAGATTGCCATACCTTTCTCCCATGCAACAGCTGATAGGTTTGAACCTTTTGGTTAGCTGTCCAGAACTTAAGGACTGCACCCCCACAGGTCCATTGTCTGACAGAGCAGGTACCTAATAATTATTTGTGGCTTGAGTAGATGAATTGAAAGGATGAGATAGGAGACAATTCCCATACAGTTATGAGGCTATGAGGCTGATAATCCACTGAGTTTACTCACAGACTCTTTGGTGAAGCATAGGATCAAAGGATCATGAGACACATATCTCACCCTGATAAAAGCCAGGATTCATACATATATTTATTTAAGTTTTATATGTAAATAAATTCTTAGCTGCCTGATAATTTATAAGACATATTTCCCCCTGGTCATTCTGTAAATGTTGAGCCATTATTTCTAGAATTAGGTAAAGGAGAAATCTATTGTAAATATGATATGAATTTATTTATTTATTTTAAAATATGAGAATATCCTTGAATTAAAAAAAAAATAGTACTTAAAATGCATCTCTTTATTAAGTTGTCTAAAATATTTAGTTTTAAAGGTCTATTATTTTATTTAATTTTACAAACCTCAAATCAAATATATATTTGAATACAAATCTGTATGTTTCTTTCAGAATATCTATTATTCAAAGTGGGAGATCTGATGGCATAGTGCCTAAGGCATTTGACTGCTAACAAGAAGGCTGATGATTCAAAATCACCAGTCACTTCTCAGAGGGAAGATTGGACAATCTACTTCTGTAGTGATACTGCCTGGGAAACTCAAGGAGGGGTCGCTATGAGTTGGATATGACTCGATGGCAGTGAATTGAGTTTTAAATTATTCAGAGGGCTGATGTCAAAATGTCGATTCTCTTTTCCCATTTATTAATCTCTATTTTAAATTCCTATAGAGTTATTTCTTCATGTTTATGCTTATTATCGTTATTTTTCTTTCCACTAAAAGTGTCTTTAATAAGACATATGTAATTCTCAAAAAAAGCCATAATTTCAATTAAGATAAATAGCTGAAACCTAGTTACCTAAAATAAAACAAATGTTAAAATAATGGAGAAATAAAATTAACATAATCTAAAATTTCACAAAGGTAGTGATAATCTAAATATATTATCATAGAGTAAATTTAGAAGAAATCTAACATAAACAATTTCTTAAAAATATTAAACTAAAAAACACTAATTCTTTTATCTGGTGATAACTCACATTAACATTTTGAAGTACCTTATTTTCATTTATGTAAATATGAAATGCACATATCTAACATGTATAGCATGCAAAAGAAACTAGCATGGGAGGTCATTACACAGTTTATTTTTAAAAAATTCAACATGTACATTATTTGCATAAAAATACATTTTCTCTACTTGTCTATCTGTTCACCACTGCCATTGAGTCCGTTACATCTTATACCAACTCCTATAAGATAGAGTAGAACTGCCTCATAGGATGTTCAAGGCTGTACATCTTTATAGAAGCAGACTGCTACATCTTCCTGTTGCAAGCTGCTGGTGGTTTCTAACCACTGGTATTTCAGTTAGCACCTGAGCACTTAATCATTGTACCACCAGGTCATGCCCATATATACAATTTTGATCCTCCAGTAGAGATATATTGTCTGTGCATTATTGCCTGACATTATTTAAAATTCTTTGAGACTTTAATTTTAATGGTATTTAATATTCTAATGCATAAAACCAGAAGAAATACAAAAGTCCAAACCAACTGCTATTGAGTTGATTTCAACTTGTAGTGACCCCTTTGGATTTCCAAGGCTGCAAAAATCCTTATGGAAGCATAGATTCTAATGCATACCAAACCAAAAAAAAAAAAACTAACTTACTGCAGTTGAGCCAGTCCCCACTCATAGCAACCCCTTGTTGGGTTTCTGAGGCAGTACCTCTATGGAAGTAGATTGCCCAATCTTTCTTCTGAGGAGCGGCTGATGGGTTTGAACTGCCAGTCTTCTGGTTATCAGTCAAATGCCATAAGCGCTATGCCACCAGAGCTCTTTTCTAGATACTTAAATGCTTTCTAAACTGTGATATTTTAAGTGGTGAGATATGTCCTAAACATAAATTTTTATGACTTCTTTTTCAGAATGAATTTTCATAAATGGAATACCTAAATTAATGAGCTCCTTTTTTTTTAGGCTGCTGATACTTGTAGAAAAATGTTCTAAGTTTAAGTCATAACAATGCACATTCATTCTCACAGCCCCATAGAAGAGGAGATCACATGATAGCAAACTATATTAAGATAATCTCCAACACTTATCCCTCATTGGAAATAAGAAGTTCCCACCCAGCCAGATTTATCTGTGAAACAGTGACATCTCTATTGGTTGGGCCTCCCAAAGCAGCTGCCTTATCCTATTGTTAATCAGAATAGACTATACTGGCCTGATTAGTTCTATCTTTCTTCAGAGTCCTTGGGTGGTAGAACACTTAAAGTGTGAGGCTATAAAATAAATAAATAAATAAATTTATAGTTGAGTCCACTGAGAGTCATCTTGAAGAAAGTCCTGGTGAACTACTTCTAAAAAAAATCAGTCAATGAAAATGCTATGGAACACTTAGGCTAGTCATGAAATCAACTCCACAGCAACTGGATCCTCCCACCTTCTGACAGTTTGTCATACTGTGATGGGTTACATGTTGCTGTGGTGCTGAAAGCAATTGACACTGAGATTTCAAATACCAAGATGATCATTCATAGTGGACAGGTTTGAGTGGAGCTTCTGACTAAGGAAAACTAGAAAGAAGATCCTAGCAATCTTTTTCTGAAAAATAGCCCATGAATACCCTTATGAATCACAAAAGAACATTGTCCCACTCTCTTCTTCATCAGAAGGGATCAATCTCTATCAAGAGATATCATGTTTTATGAAGTAAAAGGTAACACCCAAGAAGAATCTGGGAGATCATTAATGAGGTAAATGACAAAATAGTTTAAATGATTGACTGAAGCATACTGACAATTGTGAAAATAACAAAGAACTGAAAATTTATATTCTTGTATATAAGCTTGTCATGAGTAAGAGTGGACTGGACAGTGCTAACAACTATCCATTTGCAGCTCACATCCATCTGCAGTGCCCCCCTCCATCTGCGGCTTTTCCTTTCAGAAATAGTATGTGTTTGTGAGGGATTTTTGTCAGTGCCTTCTACACTTACATTCTTTTGAATGAAAGCCCCAAATACTACCCCACTCTTCTCTTTGGTTTAGCAACAGAGAAACTGCTGGTCTGAGAGTGAAGTATATAATTTAAATGATAGTCTCTCTGTACATCAGTCCTCACAGCCTGGTCTGGCCTCCAGATCAGTGGCTGTCAGACTTAAGCATGTATAAGAACCACATGCAGGGCTTATTAAAACACTTATTATTGGATTTCAACTCCTAAGTTCCTTATTAAATAACTTTTGAGGGTCTCAAGAATATGTGTTTCTAATAAGTTCCCAGGTAATGCTGACCTGGTCTAAGATTACATCTTGAGAACCACTACTCTAGAACTTATCAATGATATATTATACAGGTGAGCTGAAGTCTGATTTTTCTCTAGTCACTTCTAGAGCCATTACCATTTGTTCTGGTTACCTAATGCCTCTCTGGCTTTTAAAAGTCAGGAACGCGGACAAAAGAGCAGTCAACCCCAGGATTACAGGTGAGGAGAAACAACTCAGGGACACCCAAAGCGGCAGGTGGGAAGAGCAGGAGAAAGGGGATTAAAAGCCAGGAAGCCAGAGACAAGAGCAATCAGCTGAAGGGATTAGGTGAGGAGAGGAAACTCAGGCCTGCCCATAGTAGCAGGCCAGAAGAGCAGGAGAAAGGGGATAAAAGCCAGGAAACCAGACAGAAGAGCAGTCAGCCCCAGGGACAACTCAGGGACGCCCAAAGCAGCAGGCCACAAGAGCAGGAGAAAGGGGATTAAAACCCAGGAAGCCAGACAGAGGTACAGTCAGCCACAGGGACCCAGGTGGGGGTGATATGAGAGGTCTCCAACAGCAAGACAGACTTGCCTGTCGGTTTGTCCTACTGTGGTGACATGTAGACTTGAGTTTTGAGGCAGAGCCTCTGGTGTTTAAAACCCAGCGACATGCACCTGGCACACAGGTAACAGCTCAGCTTATAGACTGAGGCAGATTAGGAAGAAGGAAGAGACCATCCACTTCTCAAA
>NW_006921702.1:8966103-8975832 GCF_000298275.1 Orycteropus afer afer | reverse complement strand
TCTCACCTATTTTGGTCATGTTGTCAGAAGGGACCATTCCCTGAAGAAGGATGTCATGCTTGGTATGGTGGAGGGTCGATGAAAGGGGGGGAAGGCTTTCAACGAGATAGATTGACACGGTGGCTGCGATGATGGGCTCAAGTATATCAGGGATTGTGGGGCTGGTGTGGGATCAGGCATTGTTTCATTCTGCTGTGCATGGTGTCACTATGAGTTGGAAATGACTCTACGGCACTTAACAACAACAACAATGCCTCTCTGACAAGAATATACCACAAATGGGATGGCCTTAAAAAACAGGAGTTAATTCTCTTACAATTAGGGAAGCTAGAAGTCTGAGTTCCAAGTGCCAAGTTCTAGGTTCTGTGTGCCCCTTGACCTTGGGCTTCAGCTCTGCCTCTTGCTCCCAGCCCACTAAAGCTAGATGCATCTCTTCACTCAGGCAGCTAGTGGCTGCTGAGGCTAACAAGCCCAAGATGAACATAAAATGGCACAGTCCCGATGTTGCCAAACCACATGGCAGGCAATTAATTTAAGTCCATTGTAAGTCCCAACGTTGGCAGAGCATGGCAGGCTGCTAAATTATGACACGACTGCATGCAGGGTCCACGTGTGCCATAAGCTAGACACCATTCTCTAAGGCTTCTGCTTTTATACAGGAAGCAGACCACATGCCCTAGGCAGCTACTCAGCTGCTCACAGTAGATTCCACCATGGAGTTGATTACCAGTCTCATCATGGGGAATACTACATTCAGCTGCCCAGCCACTCAACCAGGCCCAGCCAAGTTGACACACAAATATAACAACCACATTTCCACCCTTTGTCACGTTGGCATCTGTACAGATCTCTCTCACCAGGTGGTTTCAGTCCCCTAGTTCCTCTAAGTGGTGACCTTACCCTCTTGGCTTGGTAAGCCCTGTTTGTCTCCTTCTTGGGCATGGCAGCCCCACCCCTTCACTCTTGGGCAGCGGCTATGACTCCATCTCACTGGCTGACATGAATGAGCAGCCCCACACTGCAGAACCAAGTTGATGAAGGCCTGGCTCTTTGAAATCTAGGAGGATGTGGTGGTTCCACCATGATCTTACCCTTTCAGGCTGAGGCAGCTCCACTTCCATTTTCTTGGTCTCTCCACTTCTGCTGATTAATGCCAAAGGCAACCCACTCTGCTGGAAAACTCCAGCCCAAAAAGTACTTGGCTTTCTTGCTCCGTGGGCTGGCCAACCTGCTACTCTATTTTGTGCTGGTCTCTTCTACCAATTAACGCCTGAAGGCAACCCACTCTGCCAGGAAGCTGCCTACCCAGTGGTACCCAGCTTTCTCCTCCATGGGCTGGTAAGCCCGTTGCTGTTTAATACCTGTCTCTGGGCTCTGCTACTGCTGTCTCACATTCTGGTCTCTCTGCTAGTACCTCTCTGCCAGTGTCTCAGGTCAAGGATGCACTCCACTCCTGTTTCCACATTTTAGGTATCTGTCAGAGCAACATCCCACTCTCTTGGTAACAAATTCTGTTCTGGTTACCTAGTGTTGCTCCGACAAAAATATACCACAAATGGGATGACTTAAACAAATAGGAGTGCATTCTTATAATTTGGTGGCTTTAAGTCCAAGTTCAAAGTGACAAGCTCTAGGGGCTGGGTGAAAGCTCTTCAGCCTTGGGCTTCAGCTCTGCCTCCTGTTCCCAGCCTAACAATGCTGGAGGATTTTCTTCACTCAGACAGCTTCTGGGTGCTGAAGCTGCCAAGCCCAAGGTTGACAAGTAAAAAGGCGTGGTCCTGATATTACCAAACCACATGGCAAGCAATTAATTCAAGTCCATTGTTAAGTCCTAGGATCAGCAGAGCATGGCAGGCTGCTGAACAATGACATGGCTACATGCAGGGTCCAAGTGTGCCATAGGCTAGAGACCATTGCCTAAGGCTCTGCTTATGTACAGGAAGCAGACAACATTCCCTAGTTGATTACCAGTCTCACTATGGGGAATACTACATCCAGCTGCCCACTCAACCAGGCCCAGCCAAGTTGACACACAAACTGGACTACCACATCATTTATTAGAAATTTAATACTCAGAGATCTCATTCCAGTGTGATTGAAAGATTTATTTCCCTCTCCTATTTTTTTAATATGTTGGCAATTTTATTGAAGTTCTGAAACTAAGTGGCCAATCAGGGTTTCAAACTGTTTTAGTTCAGTTCATCCACAGTCAGTGAACCAACATCAGAATGGGCCTAAATTTTAAAATGTGAGTGAACCAGAATGCTAACCAGAATGGAATAAAGCACACATTGAAGGCCTGCTAGAAACTTAATCTCTCTCTCAGAAAACAAGGGCAGCACGCATACTTCTTAGGAACCAAAACTCTTGACCAACTGAGTCAAAAACAACAGGCCTGGCTCAAAGGTGGTGACCAACCACACCACGCTGAATGTGCATCACTCTCTACCATCCTGGCAATAATCTAGTATCATGGATCAAGCTCCTGAAAGTGCTCATTACGTCTCTCTGAGTCTCCCATTCCAGGGTTTTGACCCATAATTGTTTCTGTTGTAGTTAGCATTCCATATTACACAAATTTTAATTATTCTGGTATGGTCTGGTTTCACTTCACTGGTCGTAAGTAAACTGCTTCACACCAGTTTGAGGCCCTTTGGGTAATAGATGGCTGTGTTCAAAACACCCTTTCATATAGAAGAGCAGCATTTCTCTTTTGATACCTATGTGTTTATGCCTTAACCTCTACTGTCTTTTTAATCATATCTCAAGAACAGACATATGAAATCTAACAACCAAAGACATTTTTGCCTGACAAAAGATTTAACATTCTTAGAAAAAATATTTTTTCTTGAAGAAGTAATTTATTATTACTTACCACAAGGCCAAAAAGACAAATAAGCTAAATCAAACTAAAATAAAACCCTAATTTCACAATCACTTTATTTATTTATAATAACAATGAATTATTTATTTCAGGAATATTCAATAAAACTGTTCTGAGTTGCACCCTTATTTGCACACTGCTCTCAGATGATATTCTTCGATTTTTTTTTTTTCCATTCTGGCTTATCCTTTGCTTATCATCAAAACTTACACTTTGGGCAAACCTGGTTCTGGGCTGGGTCTTGGAATATGCTTGTAAAAGCCAACATGGGTTATTTTCTACTTATTTAGTGTGTCATAAATGGCTTTTTGGGGGAATGTTTCATTGGTCTTGCCAAAGCAATGTTTTTCACAACATAGGATGATAGAGTGTCCCTGTAGGTTACCTTATGGGTGCTATAACATGGGCCTGTTACAGAAACTTAAGGTCTGTGAGATTTCAGGTGTTGAAGTCTGGCCTTCTGCAGCTGCTTCCTTGTACCCTGCTGCCAGTGCTCACAGACCATAAGAAACATGAGGGGTGGTGACATAGCCCTTGGTTGGTTAGGGTCTTGGCTGGTTCCCCTTCCTCTGAGTTTTATCCATGAATAATTTGGTTTCCCCCTGGCTTTGTCAGGGTCAAAATACACTTTACCCAACTCATTTTTGGTACCAACCATGACCTGCTTCAACTTTGGATGCCACAGGCAACAAACACTCGCTTCTTTGCTGTCCATTTCATCACTGTCTGGAAAGTCCTGCAAGCAAAGAAGATAAGTATGCCAGTGTCATGTCCAGTAGTACAGATGCACTGATGACTATGAGCTTATCATCTGGGCTAAAATAGCAGTCATTGGGAACATGGTGGGAAGTCCTGAGGCTGTAAAATGTAGCTTTTTAAACTGTCATATTTCCCACAATTTAAAGTATCATCACCTCCACAAAAAGCAAGGACAAGTCCATCATAAGAAAAGACTACACAAGATGGGTCTGTCTTTGGTTCATGAGCTCACAATCACTTTAATCATACATTCCCAGCAACTCTTCCCAAGTCTACTATTAGGCCAGTGGAGCATACATCTTTCCATAATGTTTTTTAGAAATAATAATAATAATAATTTTAAAGTATTTTCAGAAAGATTTCAACAGCAGTTGCTTTTATCTGTTAATTGTATTTGTTTTTCCTTTAAAGACTTCATCTTCTTCCCATTATCACATCTCAAGGGGCGAGATGACTGTTTAATGTGCAAAACCTATTACTTTCATAAGGAAACCTGGTGGTGCAGTGGCTAAGAGCTAACTGCTAACTGAATGGTCAGGGATTGAAACCCATAGCAGCTCCATGGGAGAAAGATATGGAATCTGTTTCTGTAAAGATTTACATCTTTGTTAACCTTATGGGGTGGCTCTATTCTATCCTGTAGGGTCGCTTTGAGTCAGAAATAACTCTGACAATGAGTTTGTTTTTTGCTTTCTTTTCTGTCATGAGTGTGTTTATTATTATCCCAAGATTAAAAAAAAAAAAAAAAAAATCCCTTCAATATAGCAATGTATCATTTCCACAAAAGCCCAGACAAGAAATAATGAGGCCCCAAGTTTGAGAGGTAGCACTGGATACCTAGAGGAAGAAAAGATTTGAAATGCAAGACATTATAGATCTAATATAGTTTAAAATATTATTATGAGACAGAGAAATGGGATAACAGAAAGAACGACTTGAAGAAAATATCAGAGTTAGCAGAATTAGGGAAATTTGAAGAAAGATAAAATTACTTCATTTGCCTATATATTGAATTAAGACAATTGCTGATGTATAGTTAAAAATGCTTAGTGGGAAGCACGATACGAGACATTTATCAGACAAGCTGTAAAAGCTAGAAATGAGAATATTTTCACTCCATGATTGAAAACCAATGGCTTTGTAGGTGGATAAGGAGGAACAAGCAAGATGATAGGGCTGTGAAAAAAAGTGAGGTGAAAGGAAACAGGATAATACTGGGTGGACGAAATTTTTACAAGGACTGGAATACATAATAGTGTTTTATTGAGGTTAAGAAACTATGAGAACTGACA
The DNA here is from genome assembly GCF_000298275.1 of Orycteropus afer afer. Lineage (NCBI taxonomy): Eukaryota > Metazoa > Chordata > Mammalia > Tubulidentata > Orycteropodidae > Orycteropus > Orycteropus afer. Next base: position 8,970,897 of record NW_006921702.1, on the reverse strand, counting down.
AAATGAAATATTATGCAGTTTGACAAATTGCAAGACATTTTTATGGAGTAAAGTACATAATTAAGGATTTAATAAGAAAATGGAATATATTAAAATTAGTCTCTGAACTAAAAGATAGGTAGATGGATAGAACAAAGTAAGAATGACAGATTGATGGAATCCTTTATGTAAGGAAGTGTAGTATTTCTTTGTCTTTAGAATAGAGAAAACTGAGAATGACTGAATAAATCACTTAATGAGAAAATTTTTAGGGAGACACAATGTAGTCTGAAAAAGGATAACTCCTGCAAGCAGGCAGAAATGATGTGATCAAGAGAAATATTGGAATAGACAATAAAAAGGTGCCCTTGTGCCTTAACACTTTTCTCCATGAAGAGTAGGGAGTTCATTGATGGCCCAAAAGGCTATAATTAATACCAGTTCTTTCTCCACTGCTAGCACCTTTGGGCTTCAGAATAAAGCATTGCACCTCTGCCTCTGAAGCCTGATGGTTTATCTAAACAAACAAAAGGACTAAAGGGATACAATTCTGTGCTAACAATCCCAGGCTGGGCCTCCCATGTCTGACTATTTCTATCTTTAAGTGATTAGGTGGGAAAATTTTCATTGTACTCTGTGCAGTAAAATATAAAACCATCAGAATATAAAGCCTGGTAGGGGAACATTCTCAGGGTCCTTTATATATGGAGTTAAGTTAAGAGTACCTATGGAAGCGTTCCATCCTTCCTAGTCAGCTTTTGAGCAGCTCAAATTCACCAGCTACCCCTTGGAAGGAAGATGAGGCAGTCTACTTTTGAAAAGATTTACTGCCTCAGAAACTAAATGGGGGTCACTATGTGTCAGAATCCACTGGATGCCTGTGTTTTGGGTTTTTTTTTTTTTTTTTTTTTCCTAATAGGCTTCCCAAGGTTGTAAATCTTTGTGAAAGCAGACTGTCTCATATTCTCTGGTAGAGTGGCTGAACTGTCAACATTTTGGTTAGCAGTCAAATGTCTTAACCACTGGGACACCAGAGCTCCTACATGATGAACATATTATTGTTGTTAGGTGTCATTGAGTTGGCTCCAATTCATAGTGACCCCATGTAAAACAGAACATAACACTGCCCAGTCCTGTGCCAGCCTAACAATCTTTGCTATACCTGAGCCCATCACTGCAGCTACTGTGTCAGTCCATCTTGTTGAGGGTCTTCCCCTTTTGTGTCTAGTTCTTACATGCATATGAGGTGATTAAAAATACATGGCTTAGGTTAGCACATCAGTCTGCAAGGAGACATCTTTGCTCTTCAGCACTTTAAAGAGGTCTGTTGCAGCTGATTTTCACAGTGCAGTGCCTTGTCTTATTTCTTGACTGCTGTTTCCATTGGTGTTGATTGTGGAAAAAAGTAATTAGAATCTTTAAAAACTTCAATCTTTTCTCCAATTATAGTGATAAGCAATATTGATCCTGTTATGAGGATTTTTGCTTTCTTTATGTTGAAATGTAATCCATACTGCAGACTGAAGTCTTTAATATTCATCAGTGAGTGCTTCAAGTCATCCTCACTTTCAGTAAGCAAAGTTATATCATCTACATCATCCTAACTTTCACTAAGCAATGTCGGGTCATCTGCATAACACAGGTGTCTTGCTCTAAGCCTGAGGCTACCTTATTCATATAGTCCATCTTCTCAGATTATTTGTTCGGTATACATATTGAACAAGTGTGGTGAAAGGATACAACCCTGACACACTCCCTTCCTGATTTTAAACCATGCACTATCCCCTTGTTCTACTCGAATGACAGTCTCCTTGTCTATGTACAGGTTCTTCATGAGCACGATCAAGTCTTCTGGAGTTCCTATTCTTCTCAGTGTTTTGCATAATTTGTTATGATCCACCAGGGTGAATGTTTTTCCATAGTCAAGAAAACATCTCTTTGGTATTCTTTGCTTTCAGTGAAGAGCCATCTGAAATCAGCGATGATATCCCTCATCTCTTCTGAATTCAGAGTTCCACATCCTCTTCTGAATTCAGCTTGCATTTCTGGAAGCTCTCTGTCAATATACTGCTGCAACCATTTTTGAATTCTCTTCAGCATGATTTTATGTGTGATATTGATGATATTATTCGATAATTTCCACCTACTGTGGGATCACCTATCTTTGGAATGGATAAAAATATGGATTTTTTCCAATCAGTTGGCCAGGTAGCTGTCTTCCAAATCTCTTGGCATAGATAAGTCAGTGCCTACAGCGTGGCATCTGTTTGTTGAAGCATCTCAATGAGTATTCCAACAATTCCTGTATCTTTGTTCTTCATCAATCCCTTCAGTGCAGCTTCAACTTCTTCCTTCTATACCATTAGATCTGGATCATATGCCACCTCTTAAAATGGATGAACATCAACCAATTCTTTTTGGTACAGTGACTATATATTCTATCTTCTTTTGATGTTTCTCACATCATTCAGTATTTTGGCCATAGAATCTTTCAATACTGCAACTCAAGGCTTGAATTTTTCTTCATTTCTTTCAACTTGAGAAATGCTGAGTGTGTTCTTTCCTTTTGGTTTTCTAACTACAGGTGTTTGTACATTGCATTATAATAATTGGCTTTGTCTTCTCAAACTGCTCTTTGAAATCTGTTCAGCTCTTCTATCTTGTCATTTCTTCCATTTGCTTTAGCTGCTCTCTGTTTGAAAGTAAGTTTCAGAGTCTCTTCCAACATCCATTTTGGTCTTTTCTTCCTTTCTTGTCCTTTTAGTGACCTCTTGCTTTCTTCATGGATGATGTTCTTGACGTCATCCCAGAATTCCTCTGGTTTTTGGTCATTGGTGTTCAAATCTACTCTGTACTTGGTCTCTAAATTCAGGAGAGATAAAATCAAGGTCATATTTTGGCTCTAGTAGACTTGTTTTAATTGTCTTCTGCTTCAACTTGAACTTGCATATGAGCAGTTGATGATCCATTGCACTGTCAGTTCCTGGCCTTGTTTTGGTTGAAGATATTAACCTTCTCCTACATCTCTTGCCACAGATGTAGTCAATCTGATTCCTGTGTACTCCATCTGGTGAAGTCCACATGTATAGCTGCTGTTTGTGTTGTTCAAAGAAGGTATTTGCAAAGAACAAGTCATTGGTCTTGCAAAATTTTATCATGTGATCTCCAGAATTATTTCTACCACCAAGACCATAGTTTTCAGCTACTAGTGATTCTTCTTCTTTCCAAATTTTGCATTCCAATCACCAGTGATAATGAGCACATCATGTTTGCATGTTTGGTCAATTTCAAACTTCAGAAGTTGATAAAAATCTTCAATCTTCTCACCTTTGGTTTTGGTAGGAGCTCTGGTGGCATACTGCATAAGGCATTTGACTGCTAACCAGAAAGCTGGCAGTTGAAATACACCAGCCATTCCTCAGAAGGAAAGTTGGACAATTTACTTTCATAGTGATACTGTGTAAGAAACCCAAGGAGGGGTCACTATGAGTCAGATCCAATGGATGGCAGTGTGTTTGGCTTTGGTGGTTGGTGTGTAAATTTGAATAATAATAGTATTAACTGGTCTTTCTTGTGGGTGTATGGATATTATCCTATCACTGACAGCATTGTACTTCAGGATAGATCTTGAAACATTCTTTGTGACAATGAATGGCATGCCATTCCTCTTCAATTTCTCATTCCCCACATAATAGATCATACAGTTTTCTGATTAAAAATGGCCAAAACTAGTCCATTTCAGCTCACTAATGCCTAGGATGTATATCTTTATGCATTCCATTTCATTTTTGAAAACTTACAATTTTCCTAGATTCCTACTTCATAAATTCCATGTTCTGATTATTAATGGATGTTTGCAACTGTTTCTTCTTATCTTGAGATGTGCCATATCAACAAATAGGGGTCCTGAAATCTTTACTCTATACACATTAAAGTTGGGTCTACTTTGAGGAGGTAGCTCTTCCCCAGTCATATTTGAGTGCCTTCCGAACTGAGGGACTCATCTTCCAGCATTATGTCATACAATGTTTCAGGGTTATTCATAAAGTTTTCCAGTAATTTATCAGACAGTGTTTTACTGCTATTCATAAGGTTTTCACTGGCCAATTCTGTGAGAAGTGAATGACCTCTTCCTTCTTCTGAGTGTGTCTTAGCCTGGAAGCTCTGCTGAAGCCTATCCACCATGGACGACCCTGCTGGTATTTGAATCGCCAGTGGCATAGCCTCCAGATTCACAGCAACACACAAGCCACCACAATACGACAAACTGACAGACAAGTGGTGGATGATAAACATAGTGTCTACCAATTTATTAGGAAAACAGGGTTTGGTAAATGTGTGGAAAAGTATGGAAGCTTTTTTGAAGAACACAATTAAGATGAAGGTGTCATGTCAGGTAGAGTGAATATTGGCACTAAGAATAAAAGGTTATATAATATTTAAAAAAAAAAAAATGTTTGTTGATCTAAAATACAGTGTTACTATATTGGTGTTCCTTTTAAATAAATAAATAACCCTTTCCTATCAAGTCAATTCTAACTCATGTTGAGACAATGTGTTGTTACAAAGCACAACAGTTCCACAGGGTTTTCCTGGTTGTAATCCTTACAGAAGAAGATATCCAGGCCTTTTATTATGTGGTACCACTGGGTGGCTATGATCCCACAACCTTTAGTTTAGTAGTCAAGCACATGTTCTTTTTAAATATCTTTACATGTCTTTTCTTAAAAAAAAAAAAAAGAGCTAACATATATCGATGTAGATTGATGTACAATGATTTTAGCTTTTAGAATCTTCTGATTTTTTTTTTTTTTT
>NW_006921702.1:8963472-8965058 GCF_000298275.1 Orycteropus afer afer | reverse complement strand
ATTTTTATTGTGATTTGGGTGAAAGTTTACAGAGCAAATTCATTTTCCATATAGCAGTTCACACATACTTTGTCTCATCACATTGACCGGAACTTTCCACAATTCAACAGTTCTCTTCCTACTTCCTCCCCAGAGTTACCTCTTCCCTGTGACCTTCATTCCCATGCATTCTTGCCCTCCCCCAAGCTGTCTCCCTGTGTACACATGCCTTTCTGTTCTCCAATGTTTGATCTCTCCAAGGAGTGTATCTACCTAAAGTAAATGTTCAGCTCATATGCCTGTCTTTTGTTTGGCTGGAAACCACCAGAGTGTGTTCAATTCCAGACCTGAAGGGCAACTAGCAACTAGGGGCCATAGTCTCAGTGGTTCCATCAGGCTCTATCAGATCAGCAAATCTAGTTCTCCCCCCCCCTTTTTTTCCCTATGATTTTGAGTTTTGTTTCATATTGTTCTCTCACTCTATGTAGGATCTCCTACATAAATCCCTCACTAAGGGGTTAACATTGGTAGTTGGGCACCATCTAGTTCTTCTGATCTCATAGTCATATAGATTGAGGATTACATGGTATACCAGTCGCTTGGAATAATTGTTTCTGTGTCGCTTTGGTTTTCTTCATTCTTCTTTGCTCTGGAAGAGGAGAGAGCTATCCTTGCATCTAGATGGCCAGTTGCAAGCTTTTAAGATCCCAGTTGCTATTCAACAAAGTAGAATGTGGAACAAAGTTTTTGTAGTATGTCATGCCAATTGAGTTTGAATCAATCAATTTAGGAACACTTTTATTAGTCCAAAAAAGAATCCTATATCTTATATCCATTAACAGTCACTGTCCATCTCTGTCTCAGTGCTCCTAGACCCAAGTATTCACTTGTCCACTGTGTGTCTCTGCAGAGTTGCCTATTCTGAACCTTTCATATAAATGGAATCTTAAATTATAGAATCTTTTGTGGCTGTCTTCTTTCACTTAGGATAATTTTTTCAAGGTTCATCAGTGTTGTAGTATGTACTAGTACTTCTCCCCTTTATACTGCCAAATAATATTCCATTGTATAGCTATACCACAACAGTTTATCCAGTCATCAGATGTACATTTGAATTGTTTCCATTTCTTGTCTATTATAAATAATGCTGCTATGAATATCATATAAAAAATTTTGTATGAACATATGCTTTCATTTCTCTTGGACACAAAGTTAGGAGTAGAATAGTGGGAGTATACAGTGGGTCTACGTTTAATGTTTTGAGCAACTGTCAGACCATTTTCTAAAGCAGCTACACTATTTCACATTCCCACCAGCAGTATTTTTCCACATCCTCATAAACTCTTGTTATTCTATGTCATTTAATGATTGACATCCAGTGGGTGTGAGATGGTATCTCAGATGAGGTTTCGATTTGTAGTTCTCTCATGGCTAATGAAGTTAAATATCTTTTCCTATGTTTATCAACAGGAGCTCTGGTAGCATAGTGCCTAAGTCACTTGACTGCTAACCAGAAGGCTGGCTGTTCAAAACCACCAGCCGCTCCTCGGAAGGAAGATGGGGCAATCTACTTTGTCATTTAATGATTGACATCCAGTGGGTGTGAG
>NW_006921702.1:8951154-8963372 GCF_000298275.1 Orycteropus afer afer | reverse complement strand
CCACCAGCCGCTCCTCGGAAGGAAGATGGGGCAATCTACTTCCATAGTGATACTGCCTCGGAAACCCAAGGAGGGGTTGCTATGAGTCAGGTCCGACTTGACGGCACATAACAACAACCACATAGAAACAACTAATACTTTCACCACCAGCTGAGTCTAGAAGGACTTGTTAACTAAACCAAAGAAACCAAATTCAGTGCCATTGATTTGATTCCAAATCATAGTGACCCCTAATGGGTTTCTGAGGCAGTAAATCTGTATGGAAATAGATTGCCCCATCTTCCTTCTGCAGAGTGGCTGGTGGGTTTGAACCACCAACTTTCAAGTTAGCAGCCAAAAGCCTTAGGCACTGCACCACCCAAGCTTTAGTTGCTAACTAGTAATTAATATTGAATATCACTTTGTTTTATTAAGTGCCTTGCTTGTTAACCATTAGTTAAGCATTTGTAAAGGTTGAAAAAAAGAAATTGGACATTATTGGTTTCTTTAAGCTTTAAGTGAGTTTTAGAGTGGGAACTGTGTTTAGTGTGTCTGAGTCACAGATGCCACTATATGACATCACTTCAGAAGTTGAAACTATGAAGAGGAGGTCTAAAATTCACTTCAGATTATTTTAATGTATATAACAATATTTTCTTAAACTTAAAAAAAAAAAAAAGTTTGAAGAAATGCTAAAATGCTAAACTAGATATGAACTGGGACAGCTAACATTAACCAGGATTAACGAATTAAGCAGAAGAACAAATTCAAAAAGCATAGGGAAGGCTTATCCCTACCATTAATTTTAGAGAAATAGATAAAAAAGAGTTCAGTTGCTTTCTCTCACTAGATATGGCAGTCCCAAAGACTGTATGGAAAAAGAAGATAATGAATGATATGCAAAGCTAGCAATGCTGATATGAGAACAAAGGAGGACTTCAGGGGAAAGCAAAGCAAAATTAGGAAAGACTCCATTGCTGGTATGACTGACCTTGAGAGTCCTCCTAGCATAGGAAATTAACTAAATCAGTCAAAACTTGTGGACTAGGAGAATTAAGATTCTGCACATACATATAGGAACTGTCCTTCTCTGAAATAATTGCAGGGAAGTTTAATGCTGAATAAAATGAGAACTTACGTAACAAAATATTTTCTCCACCTCAGATGGTAGTTAGATTTTCACATACTATGAATCAGGCTCATACTGAATATTCCAGATACAATATTACGTAGTCCACACAGAAGCATAGCATAATTTGCAGGCATTATTACTAACATTTCATGATGGTTTATTTTTCTTTCATAAAGATTAAATGGACCATATTTCCTGGCCATTTAGCTTTCTGCACACTGTGGAGAATTCTATGAGAATATAGAATAATTTACAATGGATGTGTAATGATTGGCAAAACAGAGGAAATCATCAGAGGTAGAGGCTTTCCTTTAGTTCTGCTCCATATTAAACATATGAGAGCTCCATCTGCAGTGACTCCTTAGTGCCATAAGTTCATAGAGGACAATTATCTGCCATACAAAAGGCAGCAGACACTTATTCATCAGAATGAATTTATAGATACCATCACCACCTTATTTTGCAGATATAATCCTTCCACTGAGTCTGGGTAAAGATTTTTCCCCTTCATAGTACACATACACACACACAATATACACTTTCCTAAGCAAAATTTTGTGTTGTTTTGAGTGGTAAAATCTTTTCATAAATATGGTAATATTGTATGTGATCTCTTTTACTGATTTTTTTATTATAATTTTGTGAGAATATACATAACAGAATATACACAAATTCAACAATTTTGACAATTCTTACTCATAATTTTTTAAATCAATATATTGTCCAAATTTATAATTATTAAGACTTGAAGATCCAGTTCAAATATTTAATGTGGGTATGTTTCTACATTGTACACATTTAGACATACATGTATCCTCTTTTTTATAGCTACTTAGACATTATAATATGTTTATGCTACAATGAAGCAATGAACAGTCATATATGAACTGTTCTGAATAAGTCTGAGCATTTCCTTACAGTGTGCATTTTAGAAGGGGAATTCCTGGATTATAAATTATATGCACTTACAACTTCTTTGATAATGCCATATTGTCTCCAAAATAGATGTGTCAATTTCCATTCCCAATAACAGTGTGTGAAAGCAATATAAACTATACCAAAAGCCATGAACATTGATAGTGTCAACCTTATGTTATTTTTTTTGTCCACATGTTTTTGAAGTGATATCTTCTTGGTTTAGTTTATACCCAATTTATGTTTGTCAGTGAATATTCCCTTATATTTATTGCAAACTTGATTTTTCTGCTCTCCCTATTATTTGTGCATATCTTCTCATTTCTCTTTATTGTTGCTTTATAAGGAAGTAAGTCTTTGGGTTATGAATATCCAACTTAAGTATAACTGGTACTTGCCCTTTAATGTTATGTAAATTTGCCCTCACTTTGAAAGAATTGAACCAACTCCAACTCACAATGAATTCTTCATTGCCATCACCTTCACTTGCTGCCATGTTCACCTTTTAGATCACTGAAAAGTCTTCTAACATTTTCTCTTACTAAAATAAGAGTAAGCAAGGACCATAATCATCTGTTCTGACTTACATATAAATTTCACTAAAAGATGAACTTAGGAACAGTATCTTTTGCAACCCAGGAACTGCTTGCATATATGTATATTTTTTGTTGTTAGTTGCTGTCAAATAGATTTCAACTCATGGAGAGCCTACATATGTAGAGTAAAATTCATCTTATTGAAGGTCTTCTCCCTTTTTGCTGACTCTCTACCAAGCATGACATCCTTCTCCCAGAACAGGACCCTTCTGATAGCATGACCAATATATGTGAGACAAGATCTCAATATTATCCCTTCTAAGGAGTATTTTACCTTCTTGTAAAATATTTGTTCATTCATCTGGCAATCCATGGTATTATATAGAAAATATTCCTTGTTAGAATCACAATTCAAATGTGTTGACTCTTCTTCAGTCTTCCTCATTCATCATCTGGCTTTCACATGCATATACGGCTATTAAAAATACTATGCTTGTGTTAAGCTCACTTTAGTCCTCAAAGTGACATTTTACTCTTAAACACTTTAAAGAGGTCTTTTGCAGCAGATTTGCCTACTGCAATACATCATTTGATTTCTTGACCACTGCTTCCATGGGTGTTGATTATGGATCAAGTAAAATGAAAACCTTGACAACTTCAATCTTTTCTCCACTTATCATGATGTTGTTTATTGGTTTAGTTGTAAGGATTTTAGTTTTCTGGGTATTGAAGTATAATCCATATTGAAGATTGTAGTCTGAGATCTTCATCAGTAAGTGTGTTAAGTCTTCTTCACTTAAGCAACAAAGTTATGTCATATAAATAAATAGATTGTTGTTTTTGTTATGTGCCGTCAAGTCTGACCTGACTCATAGTGACCCCTCCTTGGGTTTCCAAGGCAGTATCACTATGGAAGTAGATTGCCCCATCTTCCTTCTGAGGAGTGGCTAGTGGTTTTGAACCACCAGCCTTCTGGTTAGCAGTCAAGTGCCTTAGGCACATATAGATATTGAGGATGAATTTTTTTTTTCCACACATAAATTTCCTAATTAACCCAGCTCCATTCAACAATTACTGCTTTGGTCACTACTTTGTTCCAAAATCCATTGATTTATTTTCTATCACTTTCTGGTAACAGCTATTTTTAGTATAGCACTATGTTCTGGATGGTTTTATCTTAAGAATATATAAAGTGATGCTCAGTTTTGTCATACATAAATGTTTTTAGTTCATTGCAAGATAGTCATGGTAAGGCACAAAAATAAGATCTTAAGACATTCATTTATCATCAGAGAATCAAAACTAATAATTATAATGTTAGTTTAAAAGTCAGACCCCAAATCTTTGCATCTCAGGCTTTTACTGTTAATGAGTAGTATTAAGGAGGAAATGACCATCACTTGAATTAAGAAGGTGTTTCTTAGAGCTAGGATTTGAGGTCAGCTGTGGCTCTCAGTAGGTTCTCAGTCTTCAGACAGAGGGAGACCACTTTTGCCTCTGTCATCTTCCCCGAAAATGAGCAGAAATCAGTTTGTTTATAGACCCTGTGTGTTGTCATGCTCAACCATAATTTATATGTTTTATTGTCAATTAGGGAGTTGTTGTATGACATATTTATTCATGCTTCTCTAAAAGAAATAACACAGGTGAATAGTCTTAAGAAACAGGAATTTATTCTCCTACAGTTTTGGAGGCTAGGAGTCCATGTTCAAAGTGACAATCACTAGAGGCTAGGTGAAAACCCTTCAACCTTGGGCCTCAGCTCTGCCTCTTGCTTTTGGCCCACTGGAGCTAGAGATTTCTCTTAACTCAGGCAGCTGTTGGCTGATGAGACTAACACACCTAAGGTCAATACATAAAATGGCATAGTCCCAATGTTACCAAACATTATGGCAGTCCAATAATTTAAGTTCAGAGACAATCCCAAGATCAACAAGAAATATGGAAGTTTGCTAAATAAAAACTCAGCTACAAAAAAGGTCCAAGCTTGGCAAAAAGCTGCAGAGACCTTTCTCTTTATTTACTGGATGAAGACCACATCCCTATGGCAGCTACTCAATGGATCCAGTAGATTCTAACATGGAGTTGATTACCCATCTTGTAATGGGGAATAACTACATCCAGCTGCCCAGACACTCAAAACCAGGCCTATCCAATTTGATACATAACCTTAACTACCACATACATATTTAAAAGCTAAGTAAATTAATTTAAAATTATGAGAATTGTTTAGTGACATATTTGTGTTTGGTTAATTTTCAAATATTTGATTAATGATACATTCTGTTATCACAGAGTATGGATACACAGCTCAATTTAAAGAAGTTGTTTACAACCTACTTCACGTACTTCTATTATCTTATTTTCAAGGTTATGACAACTCTCTAAAGACTTATAGTTAATGGTTAAAGAGAATTACAGTTAATGGTTAAAGAGAATTTCTATGTTCAGAAAGTTTCTATTTCTAACTCCGTATTATAAGTGACATATATATAGGTGTTTAAATGATTTACAAAAACATCATAACTGGGGAAGATCCAATAAGGTATACTAGGAAAATACACTGTCTGGATCTTCTGAAACAAAGATTCATGAAACCAAGTGAAACACATATAAATGACAATCCTGTGACCTAAAGCTTCAAAGGAAAGGTTAATGAAGTAGATGAGACACCAATGAGAAGAAGACATTGAACACAAACAGAACTCCAAAACGGAGATATATGGAGTGCTAAACTTCCAAGAAGCATTTTGATCAGAGCAAGAACCAGATAATCAGCTTTGTTTTTCAGTACTGCACCAGCACCTACATTAGTGATCTGTGATCAAAGAGATCACCTCTCTTCTTTCTCATTTTTTCCTTCTTCCTCTTTTCCCTTTATTTTGTATACCCCCCTAGGAGATCAGGAGCCAGCTACTCTACCTACCCATACCCGCCACATCTGCTACTTCACCCTATGTAAGAGTGCTATCACCCACTCCAGTACACTTGATCAAAAACAGATGATGTTAAACACATGCTAAGCCTTCCCTCAATACTTCTACATGATCAAGATCAGAGACTCACACCCACATTACCACCTGCTACCAAATTCACCCAATGACATCAAATCAATGTCCAAGATATGACAAACAAGTGGCCAAAAGAATAGGAATTTTTCTTCCCCATTGCTTGGATGTATTAAAAAAAAAAAAAAAAAATCAGAATGAAGCAAAAGAACATACAGTCAACAAATTAATACAATAACATGTCAGAGATGACAGACAATTTCAAATGACACAGAAATACAGGGCACAATATCTCAAACAAGTGACAAAAATACAGGGCCAGAAAATCTTCTGGAGGAAGAAATACTATTGGAAGATTTATACTTAGTTTATTTCAGCCATTTAAGAATGAGATGAAAGAAATCATAGACAAGAGCAAGGAAAACACAGGAAAAAATCCTAGAAAAATTCAAGAAAACAATACAAGAACAAATTGACAAAAGTAAACTGGAAAATTAGAAACCATGTAGAAACATCAAATAAAAATCCAGATGATTAATTCTAAAATTTCAAAATAGATAATATACTAGAAAGGCAAATGACGAGAATTGAAACAATGAAAGACAGAATTAGCAGAATTGAAGATAGTCTCTTAACATTATATGAGGAGCAATCAGAAAAACAAACACATAAACAACAAAAACAAAATGAAGATCTCATAACAGTTATTTAAGACACCATCAAAAGGAATAAATTATGCATGATTGGACTTCCAGAATAGCAAGAGACAAAAAGAAAAAAAAAAAACAAACACCCTGATGAAGATTTGTTGAAAGAAAGCTGTCCTAATATCATGAAAGATATGCATTCAAGATTCAATGAGCCCCAAATAGGATAGACCCAAAAAGAAAATGACCAAGATATATGTTAATCAAACTTTCAAAAACAAATAAAGAATTCTGTAGGCAGCCCAGGAAAAAATGAGAAGTTACTTACATAGGACAACTAATATCATTTATCAGCAGAAACTATGCAGGAAGCAAGCAATGTAATAATATAAAAACCCTGAAAGAAAAAAAAATGCAAACTAAGAATTACATATGCATCAAAATTGCCCCTCAAGAACAATGGTGGAATTAGAACATGATCAGATAAAAATGAATTAAGGGAATTTGTAAATACCAGACCAATCTTCCAAGAAATGCTAAGGAGGGTCCTTCAGACAGAAAATCAACCAAGGAATACAACAACCAGAAATTGATACATGATAACATCAACAGGGTATTAACTCAGATATAGAAGTTCCAAAAATAAAATAAACCTACACTCTGAAAATAGGGAACCAGAGATATCAGTTTGTAAACAATGACAACTACAAAGCAAAAGAGGGGAATGAAATATGTAGTTACAGAACTTCCAAAGGAAGAGGTGATACCAATGTAAAATGGAGATTTTTAAACTTGGGAAGTTAATAATAAACTACAAGATAACCTCAAAGAAAATTAATAAATCTCACAAAAATAATAAAGAGTATCATAAAGTCTTAGTAAATAATAAAACTAAAACAGCAAGGAAATGATATGAAAATTCATAAACAAAATGAACTCAACACAGAACAAATATATGGGGGAATAAAACATCAACAGCACGCATACATACACACATATTTAAAAAAATGAGAACAGTAAATTAGCAACTATTGATAATTACATTGAATGTACATGGATTAAATGTCTCAGTCAAGAGACAGAGAGTAATGCAAACAACAACAAAGCCACTGATATAGAGTTGGATCCAACTCATAGTGACCCCTCCTTGTGTTTCTGAAGTGGTATCACTACGGCAGTAGATTGCCCAACTTTCCTTCCTAGGAATGGCTGGTGGGGTTGAATCACCAGGCTTCTGGTTAGCAGGAAAATGCCTCAGGCACTACGCCACCAGAGCAGAATGGATATGAAAACACGATCTATTAATATGATGTCTACAATAGGCACATCTTAGACACAAAGACAAAAATAACCTAAAAATCAATAGATGGAAAAACATGTATCAAGCAAATGGTAAACAGAAAAGAGCAGGAGTGCAATATTAATTTTTGATAAATAGACTTTAAGGCAAAAACTAAGAAAAGAGACACAGAAGGTCATTATATAATGACCAAGAGGTTACTCTAGTTAGAGGACATAATCATAATAAATATCTATTCTTCACATGAAAGAGCTTCAAATTATATAAATCAAACTGTTACATAACTGAAAAGAGATATAGACAGCTCCACAATAATAATAGGAGACTTTAATACATAACTTTTAATGAAGGGCAGAACAACTAGAAAGAGACTCAACAAACATACAGCTCAATCAAACAACTTGACCTCATAGTCACATACAGAACATTCTGCCCAACTACTGCACAATATATATTCTTTGGCTGTATATATGGAACCTTCTTTAGAAAAGACCATATAGTTGGTCACAAAGCAAGCCTCAATGCATTTAAAAAACATCAAAATACTGCAAAATATCTTCTCAAGTCACAGTGGTATAAAATTAGAAGTTTAAAGTAGGAAGACCAAGGGGGGAAAAAAACAAACACTTGTAAATTGAATAACACTCTGCTTAAAAGCTTGTGAGTAAAAGAAGAAATAAAAATTTTAGAAAAAAAATTATTTGGATCAAACAAGAATGATAACACAACCTACCAAAATCTTTGGGACACAACAAAGCCATGATCAGAAGACAATTTATAGCAATAAATGCACATGTCAAAAAAGAAAAAAGAATCAAAATCAACACCTTAACTCAACATCCACAAAAATTTTAAAAAGAACATCAATAAAAGCATAGAGCTATCAGAGAAAAGGACATAATAAAGATTTGAGTGGAATAAATGAAACAGAAAACAATGAAATATATCGGTAAGACCAGAAATTGGCTCTTTGAAAAGAATAGTAAAATTGACAAACCAATGCCAAATTTAACTAAGGAAAAGAAGGAGAAGATGCAAATAACATGAATAAGAAATGAAATAGGCAATGTAACAACAGAACCTACTGAGATAATAAGGATATTAACAGAATACTATGAAAAATTGTACTCCAATAAATGTGAAAAACTAGAAGTGTAAAAAACTTCTAGAAACACACCACTTACACAACCTAACACAATCTGAGGTAGAAAATTTGAACAAGCCCATCACAAAAGAAAATGAACACGTCATTAAAGAAAATTTCCAAGAAAAACAGCCCTGGCCCAGACAACTTAACTGGAACATTCTACCAAACTTCAGAGACCTGACAGAAATTCTACTCAAACTATGCAGAGCACAGGAAAAGGTAGAATACACCTGATTCATTCTTTGAAAAAAACCTAAATATGCTTACAAGGAAACCAGTCTCTTGCCACCAAGTCAATTCTGACTCATAATAACCCTGTAGAACAGAATAGAACTGCCCCCATCTGGTTTCCAAGGCTATAAATCCTTACAGAAGCCAACTGCCTCATCTTTCTTTTGCAGAGCAGCTGGTCAATTAGAACCACAAATGTTTTGGTTAGAAGTCAAATGTGTTGACTACTGCACCACCAAGGCTCCTAAAACCAGACGAAAGACACCACTAAGAAAGAAAAGTAATGACTAATATCTCTGATGAACATAGATATAAAAATTCTCAAAAAAAAAAAAATCCTAAATAAATAAATTTAACAGCATAACAGAAAAATAATAAATCGGGACCAAAGGAAATTCATACTAGATAGGTAAAGATGATTAAATATTAAAAAAAATCAACACAATTCACCACATAAATAAAAAAAAAAAAAAAAAAGGAAAAAAACTACATGGCTATATCAATTGATACAGAAAAGACATTGGACAAAATCCAACACCATTCTCAACACAGACACTCAGCAAATAGCAATAGAAGGGAAATCACTCAACCAAATTAAAAGCATATACACAAATCCCAGAGCCAACATTTTTCTCAATGGCTAGAGACTGAAAGCATTCCCCTTGAAAATGATAACCAAACAAGAATGTCCTTTACCAACTATCCTATTCAATGTTGTTGTTGTTGTTGTTATGTGCCGTTGAGTTGGCCCTGACTCATGTGTATTGGAATTTCTACCTAGAGCAATAAGTTAAGAAAGGAAAATAAAAAATACACAAATTGGTAAAGAAGAAGTAAAACTACCTCTAGTTTCAGAGTATATGATCCTAAACACTGAAAATTGCAGAGTATCAACAAGAAAACTATTGGAACTACTGGAACAAATAGAAGGATTCAGCAAAGTGACAGGAGACAAGAGCAACATACTAAAATCACTCAAATTCCTCTATAGTAACAAAGAGAACTTTGAAAAGTAAATCAAGAAAATAATACCATTTACAACAGCCACTCAAGAGATAAGCATTTGCAATTAAAAACATTAGAAATAAATTTGGGGTCATTTTTGATGCTCCCTCCAATTCAAAAAAAAAAAAAAAAAGATGAAGTACTTATGAACAAATCTAATCAGATTCACAAAACTCCTAAAGAAAACCACAAGCATTACTACAAGAAACCAAAGAGTTCTACATAAAAGAAAGATTATACCATGTTCATGGATGTTGTTGTTGTTGTTATTTGCTGTTGAATTGGACACAACTCATAGTGACACCTCCTTGGGTTTCCGAGGCAGTATCACTACAGAAGTAGATTGCTCATCCTTCTTTCCGAGGAGTGGCTGGTGTATTTGAACTGCCAGTCTTCTGGTTAGCAATCAAGTGCCTTAGGCACTACGCTACCAGAGCTCCTTTTTCATGTATAGGAAGACCTAACATCATGAAAATGTCAATATTACCTAAAGTGATATAAAGATATAATGCAATTGTTATCCAGATTCCATCATCATACTTTAAATGGATGGAAAAACTAATCACCAAGTTTATGTGGAAAGGAAAGAGACACTGGGCAAGTAAGGCTACTAAAGAAGAAAAATAAAGTAAGATACCTCACATTCCCTTAATGAAATGGGATACATATCTCTCAGCATATACAAAAACTAACTAAAGATTCATGAAGATCTTAAATGTAAAACCTGAAATTATAAAGATCGTGAAGGAAAAAATGAAAGCAAACTTAGAGACCCTGATACATGGCATAAATACACTATCAAATATCATTAAATATTCACAAACGCCAGACCAACTATATGACTGGAACCTCTTAAAATTAAACATTTATGGGCATCAAAAGACTTCACTAAAAGTATAAAAGAAGAATCTACACACTGGAGGAAAAAAGGGCAAAAAAATCAGACAAGGTTCTAAGCTCCAAATTTTACAGAAAATTTGAACATATCAACAATAAAAATTCCAATGAAAGTATGGGCAAAGGACATGGATAGTTCACCAAGGAAGACATTCCAGCTGCCAACACACAAATGAAGACGTGCTTTGAATTAGCCATTAGAGAGATGAAAACTCCAACAAAGAGATACCATCTCACCCAGCATTAACAGGAAAGTTAAAACAGAAAACAAAAAGCTGGCAAGAATGTGGAGAGATGGGACTTTATTCACTGCTGTTATGATTGTCAAATGGTACAATCACTGTGTGTGGCGGAAATATATATATATATGGCATTCCCTTAAAACTCTGGAAATAGAAATACCATATGACCCAGGAACCCCACTACTGGGTATATCCTAGAGAAATAAGAGCTGACACAAGTAGGTATATGCACACCTGTATGTACCACATTATTCACAGTAGTAAAAAGATGGAAATCAACAGATGAATATATAAACAAACTATGGTACATACATACAATGGAATAATATGCAACATTAAAGAATAATAATGAACCTGTGAACACCTAATTACATGGATATTTTGTTGAATGAAATTAATCAATCATAAAAGGACAAATGTTGTACGATACCACTACTGGAAAAACTGAAGAAAAGGTTTACACACAGAAATAAACACTCTTTCAACATTACCAGGGGTGGAGTGGGAAGGACAGGTAAATTAATGACTAGAGGGGAGACACATACTAACTTGGGGAAAGGCAAAGGCAATATGCCATAAGGACGAAGTCAGCACAATATGATCAAAGGAAGATAATGGTCAGTGGAGCACAATGATTCAAGATAAGAGTAAATGCTATTACATACCAATCTTGCAGTAACAGTAATAACAATAATGTACTAGTGGATCTTTAGATACACACAACCTAAACAGGGTGAAAAGGTAAAAGGGACTACACCACTGAATATTTATAGGTTTGACAGAGGATATTTCTACATATGCATTTACATATGCTGCAAATATATTCATTAATATACTAGAGCAGACATGGTGCAAAGTTATGATAACTTCTTAACCATAAACAAACACCCTGAGATAATGAATGGCTGGGCCTGGGCATCAGGCCATATTTTCAGAGGACATCAAGGTCAACCAGGGTAACAGGTGAGGAGAGACAACTCAGAGATGCCCAAAGTAGCAGGCAGGAAGAGCAGGAGAAAGGGGATTAAAAGCCAGGAAGCTAGAGAAAAGAGCAATCAGCCGAAGGGATTAGGTGAGGAGAGGAAACTCAGGCCCACCCAGAGTAGCAGGCCAGAAGAGTAGGAGAAAGGGGATAAAAAGCCAGGAACCCGGACAGAGGAGCAGTCAGCCCCAGGGACA
>NW_006921702.1:8941135-8948199 GCF_000298275.1 Orycteropus afer afer | reverse complement strand
GAAGGATGTCATGCTTGGTATGGTGGAGGGTCGACGAAAGAGGGGGAGGCCTTCAACGAGATGGATTGACATGGTGGCTGCGATGACTGGCTCAAGTATAGCAGGGATTGTGGGGCTGGCGCGGGATCGGGTAGTGTTTTGTTCTGCTGTGCATGGGATCGCTATGAGTCGGAAATGACTCCACGGCACTTAACAACAACAACTTCAAGGTCATCTGGCATAACCTAGGCCAGAAACAAAATGTCTTTCATGCAATTTTTGTGAGTAGCTATTGTAGCCTTAAAATCTTGTAAGCAGCCATTTAAAGTGCAACTGTATAGGTCTCTCCCCATGTGGAGCAAAGAAGAGTGAAGAAAACTCAAATATTCAAGGAAACAATTGGTCCAAAGGACTACTGGATAATGGGAATCCCAGCCTCCAGGACCATGGAACAAGAAAAACTAAATGATGCCTGGATGCCACTGTTGACTTCTCTGAATCTTTTCACAATAAGAGTTCTTAGATAGAGAGAAAAATAAGAGAGAGGGAACCTCAAAATCATAAAGAATTCAGGCTGACTGCTCAGATAGAGACTAGTAGAACCTTCAAGACTATGGTCCTTGACACCCTTCAGGCCTAGAAGTCAACTCACTTTTCTGGCTCACTGTCAGCTAAAGTACAGACAGGTCTATAAGGTGAACAATAACACCACTCCTTAGAAGAATCAGCCATATAAGATGAAAAGGGCAGCATTTGCCCAGGAATAAAGCTTACAAGGCAGGCAGGGGAAAGGACAAAGAATGAATGGAAACAAAAACACATTGAGAAATGGGAAGAGTTCTGTTGTTGCTGTTGTTACGTGCCCTCAAGTTGGCTCCTACTCATAGCGACCTCAGGCAAAATAGAAGGAAACACTGCCCAGTCCTGAGCCAGTCTCACAATCATTGCTATACCTGAGCCCATTGTTGCAGCCAATGTATCAATCCACCTAGTTAGGGGCATTCCCCTTCTTCATTGACCCTCCACTTTACTGAGCATGATATCCTTCTCAATGGAATGATCCTTTCTGAAAACATGACCAAATAGGTGAGATGAAGTCTGGCCATTCTTGCTTCCAAGGAGCATTCCGGTTGCCCTTCTTTCAGGACTGATTTGTTAGTTCTCACAGTCCATGGTATTGTCAGTATTCCTCACCGATACCACAATTCAAAAGCATCAACTCTTCTTCAGTCTCCCTTATTGATTATCCAGCTCTCAGATGCATATGAGGCTATTGAAAACACCATGGCTTGGGTTTGGTGCACCTTAGTCTTCAAAGAGACATCATTGCTCTTGAGCACTTTAAAGAGGTCTTTTGCAACACAATTTCCCAGTGAAATATATCTTCTGATGTCTTGACTACTGCTGCCATTTGTGTTGATTGTGGAAACAAATAATGTGAAATCTTTGACAACTTCAATCTTTTCTCCATTTATGGTGATGCTACTTTTTGGTCCAGTTGTGAGGATTTTTGTTGTCTTTATGTTGAGACGTAATCCATACTGCAGACTGTAGTCTTCAATTCTTCATCAATAAGTGCTACAACTCATCCTCACTTTCAGCAAGCAAAGTTATGATGTCAGCATATTGCAGGTTGTTATTGAGCCTTTCCCCAATCTTGATGCCATGTTCTTCATATAGTCCAGCTTGTTGGCTTATTTGCTCAGTATACAGAGTGAATAAATATGGTAAAGAGGATACAACCCTGATGCACTCCTTTCCTGATATTAAACCATGCAGAATACACTTGTTCTGTTCAAACAACAGCCTTCTGGTCTATGTATGGGTTCCTCATGAGAACAATTAAGGGTTCTAGAATTCTTACCATGTATAGCAAGCACCCACTCCCAGAGGCAGGAAAGGAAGGGAACACTAGGGTTGACAAATTAGCAGGATCCATGTAGGAATAAGGTAAGGGGAGGGCAGAGAGGTTTCCAACAGCTAAGGGAGACAAGCTTGTCTGTCAGCTTGTCATACTTTGGTGGCCTGTGTGTTGCAGTGAGGTTTGAGGCTGTGCCACCAGGGTTTCTCATGGTGCACAGGTTTCAATTACTTTACAGGCTAAGACAGATTAGGAAGAAGGAAGATGCCATCCACTCTCAAATAATTGGCCAGGGAAACCTTATGAATAGCAGAGAAGCACTGTCTGATATATTACTGGACAACTTTATGAATAGTCTGGAAACATTGTCTAACACAGTGTAGGAAGATGAGCTCCTTGGGCAGGAAAGCACTCAAACAACTGGGAAAGAGCTGGCTCATCAGAGTAGAACCAACTTTAATGATATGAATAAAGTAAAGCTTTTGGGACCTCCATTTGCTGACGTGGCATGTCTCAAATTGAGTAGAAACAGCTGCAAACATCCATTAATAATAGGACATGGAATGTATGAAGTATGAATCTAGGAAAATTAGAAGTTGTCAAAAAAAAATGGAACATTTAAAGATTGATATCCTAGGCATTAGTGAGCCAAAATGGATCAGTTTTGGCCATTTGGAATCAGAAAAACATATCATCTACTATGCTGGGAATGGCAATTTGAAGAGGAATGGTGTGGCATTCATCATCACAAAGGATGTTTCAAGATCTCTCCTGAAGGACAATGCTGTCAGTGACAGGATAATATCCATACACCTACAAGGAAGACGAGTTACTACTACTATTATTAAAATTTATAAATCAACCACCAAATCTAAAGATGAGGAAATTGAATATTTTTATCAATTTCTGCAGTTTGAAATTGACCAAACATGCAATCAAGATGTATTAAATATCACTGATGATTGTAATGCAAAAGTTGGAAACAAAGACGAATCATCGGTAGTTGGACAATTTGGCCTTGGTGACAGAAATAATGCTGGAGAACACATGATAGAATTTTGCAAGACCAATGACTTATTCATTGCAAATACCCTTTTTCAACAACACAAGCAGTGGCTACACACGTGGACTTCACCAGATGGAGTACACAGGAATCAGATTGACTACATCTGTGGCAAGAGGAGATGGAAAAGCTCAATATCATTAACTAAAATCAGGCCAGGAGCTGATTGTAGAATAGATCATCAACTGCTCATATGCAAGTTCAACTTGAAGTTGAAGATAATTAAAACAAGTCCACAAGAGCAAAATTATGACCTTAAATATATCCCGTCTGAATTTAGAGAACATCTAAAGACTAGATTTGATGCATTGAACACCAGTGACTGAAAAACAGAAGAATTGTGAGATGACATCAAGAACATCATCCATAAAGAAAATAAGAGGTCATTAAAAAGACAAGAAATAAAGAAAAGGCCAAAATGGATGTCAGAAGAGACTCTGAAATTTGCCCTTGAGTGGAGAGTAGCTAAAAAAATCGAAGAAATGACAAGATAAAAGAGCTGAACAGATTTCAAAGAGCTGCTCAAGCAGACAAAGCTAATTTTACTATAATGAAATGTGCAAAGACCTGCAGTTAGAAAACCAAAAGGGAAGAATGCACTCAGCATTTTTCAATCTGAAAGAACTGAGGAAAAAATTAAAGCCTCAAGTTGCAATATTGAAAGATTCTATGGGCAAAATATTGAATGATGTAGGAAGCATCAAAAGAAGGTGGAAGGAATACACCGAGTCATTGTGCCAAAATTACTGGTTGATCTTCATCCATTTCAGAAGATGGCAAATGATCAAAAACCAAAGATATTGAAGGAAGAAGTCGAACCTGCACTGAAGGAATTTGCGAAGATCAAGGCTGCAGGAATTGACGGAATTTTTCAACAAACAGATGCTCCACTGGAAGCACTTACTCAGCTATCCCAAGAGATTTGGAAGACAGCTACCTGGCCAATTAACAGGAAGAGTTCCATATTTGTACTCATCCCAAAGAAAGGTGGAAATTATTGAACAATATCATTAATATTTCATGCAGGTAAAATATTGCTGAAGATAATTAAAAACTGTTGCAGCTGTATATTGACAGCGAACTTCCAGAAACGTAAGTTGGATTCAGTAGAGGACATGGAACAAGGATATCATTGCTGATGTCAGATGGATTTTGGCTCAAAGCAAAGAATACCAGAAAGATGTTTACTTGTGTTTTATTGACTATGCAAAAGCACTTTATTGTGTGGATCATAACAAATTATGAATAACATTGAAAAGAATGGGAATTCCAAATGCTTAATTGTACTCATGAGCAACCTGTACATAGACCAGGAGAAGGTTGTTCGAACAAAACAAGAGGACTCTGCATGGTTTAAAATCAAGAAGGGAGTGTGTCAAGGTTGTATCCTTTACCATACTTATTAAATCTATATGCTGAGCAAATAATCTGAGAAGCTGGACTATATGAAGGAGAATGTGGCATCGGGATTGGAGGAAGAATAATTAACAACCTGAGATATGCTGGTGACACAACATTGCTTGCTGAAAGTGATTTGAAGCACTTACTTATGGATACTGAAGAATACAGTCTGCAGTATGGATAACATCTCAATATAAATAAAATGAAAATCTTCACAACTGGACCAATAAGCAGTATCATGATGAATGGAGAAAAGATTGAAGCTGTCAAAGACTTCACAATGCTTTGTTCTACAGTCGATGCCAATGGAAGCAGCAGTCAGGACATCAAAAGATGTACGTTGTTGTTGTTATGTGCTGTGTAATCAGACCTGACTCATAGCGACCCCTCCTTGGGTTTCCAAGGCGGTATCACTGCAGAAGTAGATTGCTCAACCTTCCTTCTGAGGAATGGCTGGTGGTTTTGAACCACACTGGACAAATCAGGTGCAAAGGACCTCTTTCAAATGCTGAAGAGTAACAATGTCTACTTGAAGACTAAGGTGCGCCCAACCCAAGCAATGATATCTTCAATCATCTCATATGCATGTGAGAGCTTGATAATAAACAAGGAAGACCAAAGAAGAGTTGATGCTTTTGAGTTGTGGTGTTGGCAAAGAATACTGAAAGTACCATGGACAACTACAAGAACTAACAAATCTGTCCTAGAAGAAGTGCAAGTGGTATCCTCCTTGGAAGTGTGGATGGTCAGACTTCATCTCATGCATTTTGGTCATATTTTCAGAAGGGACCATTCTTTGGAAAAGAATATCATTCTTTGCAAAGGGAGGGTCAATGAAAAAGGGGAAGGCCCTCAATGAGGTGGATTGACACAATGGCTGCAATGATGGGCTCAGGTGTACCAAAGATTCTGAGGCTGGCACAGGACTTGGCATTGTTTCATTTTGCTGCAAATAGGGTCACTATGAGGCAGAGATGACTCATCAGCACCAAACAACAACAACAACAATGATCTTTCTGGTATTCTTTGCTTTCAGCCAAGATCCATCTGACATCAGCAACAACATCGCTTGTTACATGTCCTCTTCTGAATCCAGCTTACAGTTCTGGGAGTTCCCTGTCTATGTATTGCTAGAACAGTTTTTTAATTATCCTCAGCAAATTTTTACTTGCATGTAATATTAATGATATTGTCCAATAATTTCCACTTTCTGTGGGACCATCTTTTTTTGGAATGGGTACAAATAGAGATTTCTTCCAGTCAGTTAGCCAGATAACTGTCTTCCAAACATCTTGGCATAGACAAATGTCTCCAATGCAACATTCACCTCTTGAAATGGATGAACATCAACCAATTCTTTTTGGTACAGTGACTGTGTGTATACCTTCTGTCTTCCTTTGATGTTTCCTGCATCATTCAATATATTGCCAACAGAATTGTTCAATATTATTACTTGAGGCTTGAATTTTTTATTCAGTTCTTTCAGCTTGAGAAATGCTGAGCATATTCTTCTCTTTTGGTTTTCTAAGTCCAGATCTTTTTACAGTTCATTATACTAATTGACTGTCATTTATAGCTGATCTTTGTAATATTCTGTTCAGCAATTTTATCTTGTAATTTCTTTCATTTGCTTTGGCTACTTGGCATTCAAGAGAAGTTTCAGAGTCTCTTCTGCTGTCCATTTTGATCTTTTCTTACATTCTTGTCTTTTTAATGATCTTTTGGTTTCTTCATGTAGGATGTTCTTGATGTCATCCCACAATTCATCTGGTTTTCCATCATTGGTGTTCAATGCATCAAATCGACTCTTTACATGGTCTGTAAATTCAGGTGGGATACAATAAAAGTCACATTTGGGCTCTTGTGGACTTGTTTTAATTGTTTTCAACTTCAAATTTAATTTGAAAATGAGCAGTTGATGGTCTGTTCCAGAGACAGCTCCTGGCCTTGTTTGGGTGAAGATACTAAGGTTCCCCATCACCTCTTTCAACAGATATAGTCAATGCCTGTATATTGCATCTGGTGAAGTCCATGTGTATAGCCACTGTTTATTTTGTTAAAAAAATATATTTGCAATGAATAAATCATTGGTCTTGAAAAAATTCTATCATGCAATCTCCAGCATCATTTCTGTTATCAAGGTCATATTTTCCAAATGGTGGTGATTGTTTGTTTCCAACTTTTGCATTCTAATCACCTCTATAATAAATGTAATCCTAATTGTATGTTTGGTCAATTTCAGACTGCAGAAATTGGTAAAAATCTTCAATTTCCTTTTCTTAGGCTTTGGTGGTTGGTGTGTAAATTTGAATAATAGTAGTATTAACTGGTCTTCTTTTTAGGTGTATGGATATTATTTTATTACTGACAGCATTGTACTTCAGGATAGATCTATATTTAACATTTTTATTGTTATTTGGGTGAAAGTTTACAGAACAAATTCATTTTCCACACAGCAGTTCACATACACTTTATCTCATGACAATGACTGCAATTTCCCACAATACAAAAACTCTCTTCCAACTTCCTCCACATAGTTACATCTTCCCTGGGCCCTTCCCTCCCATGCACACCTGCTACTCCTCAGCTGTCTTCTTGAGCATACACAGCCCTTCTATTCTCCTATGATTGATCTCTCCAAGGAGGGTATCTACCTAATGTAAATATTCAACTCATATACCTGTCTTTTGTTTGACTGGAAGCCATGGGATTGGGTTTAATTTCAGATCTGAAGGGCACTTAGGGGCCATAGTCTCAGTG
>NW_006921702.1:8936128-8941035 GCF_000298275.1 Orycteropus afer afer | reverse complement strand
ATGATTTTGAGTTTTGTTCCACATTGTTCTCCCACTCTATCCAGGATCTACTACATAGATGCCCTTCCGAGTGGTTGACTATGGTAGCCAGGCACTATCTAGTTCTTCTGGTCTCATATTCATACATGCTGAGGATTACATGGTGTACCAATCCCTTGGACTAATTGTTTCCATGTGTCTTTGGTTTTCTTCATTGAAACATTCTTTGTAATGATAAATGCCACACCATTTCTCTTCACTTTCTTATTCCCAGCATAGAGGATTATATGACAATATGGTAGGTCATATAATGACAAACTTAAGGACAAGGGGTGGGTTATATTTTAGAGATAGAAATTAATGTCACAAAGCAAAATATGTATGAATTTTTGAATGGAAAACTAATATGTCTTGTAAATTTTCACCCCAATTACAATGAAGTAATTTTTAAAAAGTTATTAACAATATAAAAGCATTATAGGAGAATACACATTAGTGACTTACACATATTTATTTTAAGAACATTAAAAAATCCAGTGTGATTTGAGAGAATACAGAAAACAAACATAACACACTACAACAAATACTAATACTGGAAAATATTTCTAATTTCTTGTAAGTTTTAAATATTGTACTGAAAAATACTTTTTTTTTTTTTAATTTTCCAATGCAGCTGTAACAGAAATACATTTTCTGAGTTTAGGAGGCTATAATTCCAAGCTCATGGCACCAGCTCTAGTGGTAGGCTTTTTCTCTCTCTTCTCTGAAGGAAGATCCTTGTCTCCTTTCAACATCTGTGGGTGCAGTGTCCCTTGGAGATCTTCATCTGTCTTGGCATCAACATTCTCTAGGTCTAGGAGGTTCTCAGTTCATGGATCACTGGTCCAAAAACATGCTCCACTCCTGACTCTTCTTTATCAGTGGTTCTGAGGTCATTCTCTCTTCACATGCTTGTTTTTCCCTTTGTCTCTTTTAAAATAAAAGATAAGTCAGGCCACATCCAAGGAAACTCCCTTTACATTAGATCAGGACTCTGACCTCAATAAGAATGTTGCATCCCACCCTAATCTCCTTACAATCAATTGGGTGATCATATGACGGAGGATGATTACATCACTACATGACTGCCAAACCACAAAGTACAATGATCCAGCCAATTTGATACATATTTTTTGGGAACACAACTCAATCCATGATATCAAGGGATTGAAAATTTCCTCCTAAACATAATGCAAAATACATTGGTTGGCAGATACAGTTCCATATTTTCACATGACTATCACATATTTCTACAGCAGCAATTGGTCAATGAAATGTTGCCACATCTCACACAATTACTGAAACTTTTATCAATGTACTACTGCGTTTTGTGTTATTTGGAATTCTACCTAGGAGAGAATGGGGAATTTCCTCATCCAATAAATAGAAATATGGAGATTGTAATATCTTTACAATGTAAATATTGATTCCATTTAAAACTAAATAAACTACTGATGCATATTTTAGTTAAATAAATCATTTTTGTAAGTCAAAATTTCAATTTCATGTAATTAAGGAACTTTTGAAGTTTGACTAAGATCTATATTTTTGAAATTAAAGTTACTGATCTTTATTTCACGGCTTTCAGAAACTGTGCACATGTGATATATGAACTTCAGGGAACATTTGAATTGACAGCACAGAGGTTGTCAGAACACAGACTAACAATGCCCTGAATTGTCCACAAATATGCTTGATGCTGATTTACTGGTGGTATAGTTTATTACCAGAAGTCTTTCTGTCATTATTTCGCTTCAGGTGCCATAGAACTGTCTCCAATTCATATTGACCCCATGTATAGTGGAAAAGAGACTAGTCTTATGCCACTGCCAAAGGGGGAGGGAGGCCACATCTTCTGACCTCCTCTAACTCCACAAGAGGAAGGTAGAATCACCATTGATAGTCCAAGGCCTATTCCTGTGAGGCAACACATGCTGTCTCTCTCTAGCCCTTTCATCAACCCTGACACCAACCATTCCTCCCGCAGCACCCACCACCTTTCTGCTGGGTTTGATAATTTGCTGCAGTCGCCACACAGAACTCAGAGATTATGGGGTTTAATAGGGAAGCACCAGGCTACAATTCAAGTTCAGGAGCAATGTTCAGTGTCTTTCAGCCCACTCGCTCTCAGCCAACAGACTCTCACAGTCTCTTTCCCATCAGTGCATGTTTCTCAGTGTCCCTCTCAGTAATGCATGTCTTTTGCATATCTTTCTCAGCAGTGCATGTCTCTCATGAGCATGTGTCTCTCAGGAGCATGTTTCTCTCAGCAGCATGTCCTTCTCAGCCAGCAATCAAAGAGACTTCTGCCTCTAGGAGGCCTCCTTTTGAGCCTGGCAGAATGGCCAAACTAGACAATCATTACATCAGAATTCTAAGCACCTGAGAGAAAGCGAACTTCCCAGAACACTGCTTTGTGACACTTGTAACAGAAATACCTCAGGTGGATGACTTTAATAATCGGGAGCTCCTCAGTTGCTCACAGCAAATTCCACCATGGAGTTCACAAACACTTATGGCTAGAAAAGACAAACCAGGTAATTTACTACAACACAGCCACCCTCACAATTTTTGGTATTTCTGAGCCCATTATTGCAGCTATTGTGTCAATCTATCATGGATGGTTTTTCTCAATTTTCCTGATCTTCTCCTTTGCCAAATATCATGTTCCTTTGTAGTGATTTGTCCTTTTGATGAGGTGTCCAAAGTAAGTAAGATGAATTCTTACCATCCTCATCTCTAAGGAATATTCTAGCTGTATTTTCTCCAAGAGTGATGTGTTCATATTTTTGGCAGTCCATAGCATATTCAATATTCTTTGCATATACCTGTTTATCTTACAAGAAATTAAAGGAGAGATAAGCAAGCAGAGAGATATGGGCCTAAGATCCACCAAGAAAATAAAGCCAGGAATGAAGCATGGCATTTGGACAAGGGATCGCTGTGCTGAGAACCTCCTACACCCAGGGGAAAATTTATGCCAAGATATATGGAGATCTCCAAGGGACATTGGGCCCACAGATGTTGAAAGGAGACAAGAACTTTCCCACAGAGAGCAAACAGAGAAAAAGCCTTCCCCTAGAAATGATGCTCTTGTAGTGGACCCCCTGCTTCCTAAACTGTGAGAGAATAAATTTCTGCTTGTTAAAGCCATCCATTTGCAGTATTTCTTTTAGAACAGCACTAGATAGCCAAGCTACACTTTAACATTACAATTCATATGCAAAGCTAAATATTCATTTAATATTAAATATGAATTTTAATAATGCTCAAGTTTCACAAAATAAAAGTTAGGGTGTCTAGTGGAATTAGAATAATTTTACAGGTTATTTTATAGGAATCAAGATATCTGGTGGTGAAGTGATTAAGGCATTCAGATGTTAACCAAAAGGCTGGAAGTTCAAATCCACCAACTGCTCTGTGGGAGAAAGATGAGGAAGTCCGCCTCTGTAAAGATTTACAGCCATGAAAATCTTATGGGATGATTCTAGTATGTCTTATAGAATCACTATGAGTCAGAATTAAATCATTGGCAATGGGCTGGGTTGTAGGAATGAATCATCATTTGACCACACTTATTAATCCTATGCATGAATTAGCTATTTCAATTCACATGTTTTATCTCTCCATTTATATATTTTAAGAAGTTTGTAACTTCCTTCATGAATTGCTGCTTTCTATGAGGTGTCTTCTAGTATATTGATTAATTTGTTACTACACTAATGGAATTACTATTTTTTTTCTAAATGAAGTTGTCACTGATATTGGATGGAGCTTTTTTATGGAACAGGTATTTAGCAATTGTTCTTATTAGTTTAAATTGTTGTTTAAGAATCTAATTGCATTTTTCTCAAGGCACAGTCATAAAGTTTATAAATATTGACTACTTGTTTCTAGTCTCATATTTCTATATAACTTTTATTTTTGTGCTAATAACCACTTTATGATAGGAGTTGTGAGACTTTACATCTATTCTATTTTTTTTTTTTTTTTTGGCATGGTTTGTATAATAGTCCATAACTACTTATTGAAAGTGTAAAAAGTAAAAGAAAAAACTCATGAAATAATTGCGCATGATGCCTTTAGATACACAGATTTTTTATTTGTGTGTGAATTTCATTAGCTAGTTTAAAAGTACTTGGTTTTCCATGTCTTCACTGACTACATTTTGTGCATCTGTAAAGTTTTTTTTGGTTATTTATATTTAACTTTCATGATTAAAATAAATCTCTGCTGTTCTGTATTAAATACTGTCCTATTTATTCCTATTTTCTTCTTGTCTTTTTCTTGATCAATTTCTGGAAAATAATTGCCCAATTTATTGTTTCCCAAGAACCAACTTTTGACCCTGCTGAGAAAATAAAAGACTTTATTTTTCTATTGCTACATATTCTACCTTGATACTCATCATTTTTTCTTTCTTAGGATTTTGTCATAATTTATTTTATAATTTGTGTATTGAACATTCAGTGCCTTAAACAATCATTCCTTTTATTTATAATATTCTTTTCACTATAAATTACCTCTAACTATTGAATTATGTTTCACTTATGCATA
The DNA here is from genome assembly GCF_000298275.1 of Orycteropus afer afer. Taxonomy (NCBI): domain Eukaryota; kingdom Metazoa; phylum Chordata; class Mammalia; order Tubulidentata; family Orycteropodidae; genus Orycteropus; species Orycteropus afer. The sequence goes on along the minus strand of NW_006921702.1, from coordinate 8,936,460 downwards.
TTTAAATGCTGTGTTTGTGAGTTGTTCAGTTTTAGGTGATTTCTTCTTTAGCCAGTAGATTAGTTAAATTAACTGTATTTTGTTTTGTTTTAAAATGTATCACATGATATTGTATTAAATTATTTAACATTTTTAACATATTACATTGTTGTTATTGTTGTTGTTATGTGCCGTCAAGTCAAACCCGACTCATAGCGACCCCTCCTTGGGTTTCCGAGGCAGCATCACTACGGAAGTAGTATTGCCCAACCTTCCTTCCGAGGAGTGGCTGGTGGGTTTGAACCGCCAGCCGTCTGGTTAGCAGGCAAGTGTCTTAGCCACTATGCTACCAG
>NW_006921702.1:8929655-8935588 GCF_000298275.1 Orycteropus afer afer | reverse complement strand
CATGTATATATATATACATATATGCTCATGTATATATGTATACATATATATTTATCTACATACATATTTATCTACATGTATGTTGTTGTTGTTGTTGTTATGTGCCATTGAATTGGATCCGACTCATAGCGACTCCTCCTTGGGTTTCCAAGGCAGTATCACCATGGAAATAGATTGCCCCATCTTCCTTCCAAGAAGTGGCCAGTGGGTTTGAACCACCAACCTTCTGGTTAACAGTCAAGTGCCTTAGGCACTATGCTACCAGAGCTCCTATCTACATGTATAGGTGTATGTGTGTATGTGTATATATATGTATATGTATGTATATGTATATGTATATGTGTATGTATATATGTGTATATGTATATATATACACATATACGTACACATATACATATACATATATATGTATAGATAAAGAGCTCTAGTGGCATAGTGCTTAAGGCATTTGACTGTTAACCAGAATGCTGAAGTTCAAACCCAGCAACTACTCCTCGGAGGGAAGACTGGGCATCTAGTTCCATAGAGATAACGACACAGAAGCCCAAGAATGGGTTGCTATGAGTCGGAGCTGACTCCATGGCAGTGAGTTTGGTTTTGGTTTTGGATGTATATATACATATACATATATACTCACTTCATTTATACATCCTTGGATTTTGGTGTATTTTCTCAATCTGAGCACCTTGTGTTTTATAAAGTTTTGTTAAAAATGGTACAATTTATTTATTTACTTTAATTGCCATTTCCACTTTTTCTCATCCTATTAAATATATTTTGAGTCTTCTCATTCTCTTCTCCCTTCCTACTTAATCCTATAAGTTTAGTTTACTTTATTTGATTTCTGTCTTTAATGATCTTAGAGTCAAGGAATTTGAATTACCATGCTATACTCCTACAATTGGACATGTATATTTTCTTTTATTTTATTTGGTTTTGTTGTTTCCAGATATAGTGAATTCCCAGGAACTTAAACTTGAAATAAAACCTGTTGTTGTTATTGTTAATAGCTGCTATAGAGTCAGCCTAGACTCATGATTGTGTCATTTTCAAATGAAGGAAATGCTACGAAGTCTTGTGACATCCTTATGATAGGTTGGGATCAGATCGTTGTGAACCATAAGGTTTTCACTGGTTTATTTTTAGAATTATTTCACCAAGCCTTTCTTCCTAGTTCGTCTCAGTCTGAAAGCTCCTCTGAAACCTTTTAGCATCATAGCAACACATCAGTGTCCACTTGCAGTTGGGTGATAGAAATCAAATCCAGGTCTCTCACACTGACAGAATTCTACCACCAATTGAACCACAAATGTTCTTTAAACAAAAAACAAGACCATGAAAACCTTGTACAATCATAGAGTTCAAACAACAACAATTTTTCTTGTTTCTCATTCCTCCGTGGTCATCATTACCATAGTTATTCTGATTTAGTTTTATATATACTTTTAGTATATCTATGTGTAATTCTTCATTCTTGTTAGTGCTTGTGACTGAAATTTACTTATTTATACTCCTGTACAACATTCCATTGTATGAATAGTCACCTTCATTACTCACTTTCTCTTCTTTCTTTTTTTTTAATTGTGATTTTATTGAAAGTTTATAGAGCAGATTCACTTTCCATACAGCAGTTCACTTACACTTTGTCTCATGACACTGACTACAATTTACCACAATGTAACAGCTCCCCTCCTACTACCTCACCATAGTTACCTCTTCCCTGTGTCCTTCCCTCCATGCACTCTTGCCTCCTGAGCCATGTCACTGTGCATACTCATCTCTTCTATTGTCCCATGATTGTTCTCTACAAGGAGTGTATCTACCTAGTGTAAATGTTCACCTCAGGTATCTTTTGTTTATATAGAAGCCACAGATGTGGGTTCAATTCTAGACCTGAAGGGCAGCTAGGGGCCATAGTCTCAGTGGTTCCAACATGCACTATCAGACCAGCAAATATGGTCTTTTTTTTTTTTTCCTCCAAATGATTTTGAGTTTTCTTCCACCTTGTTCTCCCACTCTATCCAGGATCACCAACATAGATCCACTCCAAGTGGTTGACAGTGGTAGCCAGGCACCATCTAGTTCTACTGGTCTCATAGTCACATAGGCTGAGGATTGCATGCTGTACCAGTCACTTGGACTAATTTTCTTGCATGAATCTTTGGTTTTCTTCATTCTTCTTTTCTCTGGACAAGAGGAGACCAATCATTACATCTAGATGGGTGCTTGCATGCTTCTAAGATTCCAGTCACTACTCACCAAAGTAGGAGGTGGAACAATGTTTTATGTAGTATGTTATGCCAATTGAGTTTGATGTCCTATATGACTATGCTCCTGAGCCCACATGTTCAACTACTTGCTCCTTCTAGGTAGCTGGCTGTGCCCAAGAAGCGACTATAACATTGTGCCTTTCTTGCTTTATTGCCCTGACTAGGACTTCCAATACAACTTTGAATAGAAGTGGTGATAGAGGGCATCCTTGTCTGGTTCCAATTCACAAGGGGAATGGTTTCAGTCTCTCTCCATTGAGAAAAATGTTGGCTGTTGGTTTATCATACATGTCCTTTATTATGGTGAGGAAGATCCATCTTATTCCTATTTTGCTGAAAGTTTTGATCAGAAATATATGTTGAATTTTATCAAATGCCCTTTCTGCATCAATTGATATAAGCTGTGGTTCTTTTTTTACTTTGTTTTATTCAGGTGGTGGATGATGTTGATTGTTTTTCTAATGTTGAATCATCCTTGCATACCTGACATGACCTGGTCATAAATAATTATTTTCTTGATATGTTGTTGGAGTCTATTGGCTGGAATTTTGTTGAAGACTTTCACATTTGTATTCATGAGGGATATTGATCTGTAGTTTTCATTTTGAATGATGTCTTTGCCTGGTTTTGGTATCAAGATTATGCTTGCTTCATAAAATGAATTAGGGAGGATTCCATCCTTTTGTATGCTTTGGAATAGTTTGAGTAGGATTGGTGTCAGTTCTTCTCTGAATGTTTGGTAGAATTCTCCAGTGAAACCATCTGGGTCGGAACTTTTTTTGTTGGTAATTTTTTGATGACTTGTTCAACAACTTCTTTTGTTATGGATCTGTTCAACTTTTCCACCTCATTCTGTGTTAGTTTAGGTAAATGGTGTGTTTCTAGAAATCTGTCCATTTCTTCTAGATTTTCAAATTTGTTGGAGTACAGTTCTTCAAGGTATCCTGATTTTATCCTTTTTATTTCAGTTGGTTTTGTTGTGATGTTGCCCAGTTCACTTCTTATTTGTGTTATTCATATTCTTTCCCTGTTTTCCTTCATTAAATTTGCCAGTGATATGTCCAATTTATTAATCTTTTCAAAGAATCAACTTCAAGTCTTGTTGATTATTTCTATTTTCTAATTTTCTGTTTCATTGATTTTTGCTCAAATCTTTACTATTCTCTTTCTTCTGTAGGCCCTTCTTGCTGTTCTTTTCCTAATTGTTGGAGACATTGTGTTAAGGTGTTGATTTTGACTCTTTCTTTTTTTTTTTTTTGATGTGTGCATTATTAGTATAAATTGACCTCTGATCACTGCTTTTGCTGTGTCCCAAGAATTTTGGTATGTTGTGTTTTCATTCTCATTTGATTCAAGGAATTTTTTAATTTCATTTTTTTTTCTTCTATTATCCAGTCATTTTTAAGGAGGATGTTTTTCAGTTTCCATGTGTTTGCCCTTTTTCCATTTATCTTCCTATTTTTGATTTCTAATTTCCTAGCACTGTGATTTGAGGAGATGCTTTGTAGTATTTCAATGTTTTAAAATTTATTAAGGCTTACTTTGTTGTTGTTGTTGTTAGGTGCTGTTGAGTCATTTCTGACTCATAGCCACCCCATGCACAGCAGAATGAAACACTGCCCGATCCCACACCAGCTCCATGATCTCTGCTATATTTGAGCCCATCATTGCAGCCACCGTGTCAATCTATCTTGTTGAAGTCCGCCCCCTCTTTCATCGACCCTCCACCCTACCAAGCATGACATCCTTCTCCAGGGAATGGTCCCTTCTGACAACATGACCAAAATAGGTGAGATGAAGTCTGGCCATTCTCACTTCCAAGGAGCATTTTAGGTGCACTTCCTCCAGGACACATCTGTTATTAGTTATTTCAGCAGTCCATGGAACTTTCAACATTCTTCTCCAGCACCACAACTCAAAAGCATCAACTCTTCTTCGGTCTTCCTTATTTATTGTCCAGCTCTCACATGCATATGAGGCAATTGGAAATATCATGGCTTAAAACAAGTGCAAGAAAGGCAAAATATGATCTTGAATATATCCTTCCTGAATTTAGAGATCAGGTAAAGAATAGATTTGATGCATTGAACACCAATGACTGAAAACCAGAAGAATTGTGGGAGGATATCAAGAATATTATCCTGAAGAAAGCAAGAGATCAGGTAAGCAGGGGCCCAGATAAGGGTGGTATGAGAGGTTTCTAACAGGGAGACAAACTTGTCTGTCAGTTTGTCCTACTGTGGTGATGTATTGATGTGAGTTTTGAGGCTGAGCCACTGGTGTTTCAATCCCAGCGGGATGTACATAGTGCATAGGTATCAGCCCAGCTTTATAGACTGAGACAGACTAGGAAGAAGGAAGAGGCCATCCACTTTTCAAAGAGTTGGCCAGGGAAAATCTTATGAATAGCAAAGAGGCTTGCTTTATGGCCTAATATATGGTCTATCATGGTGATGTTTCCTGTGCACTTGAAGAGAATGTATATTGTGCTGCTTTTGGGTGAAATGCTCTGTAGATGTTTATAATGTCAAGTTGGTGGTTGTATTTTTTATTTCTTCTGCGTATTTGGTGACTTTCTTTTCTGGTTACCTTGTGCTATTGTGACAATATAAAATCAATAGGATGGCTAAACAAACAGGAGTTTATTCTCTTACAGTTTGGTGACTTTAAGCCTGAGTTCAAAGTGCCAGGCTCTAGGGCTGAGTTAAAGCCCCCCAACCTTGGGTTTCAGCTCTGCCTTCTGTTCTCAGCCCACTGGAGCTAGATGCTTTTCTTCACTCAGACAGCTGCTGGCTGCTGAGACTGAGAAGCCCAAGGTTGACAAGTAAAAAGGCACAGTCCGGATGTTATCAAACCACACAGCAGGCCATTAATTCAAGTCCATTGAAAGTCCCTAGGTCAGCAGAGCATGGCTGGGTGCTGAACAACAACACAGCTATGTGCAGGGTTCAAGCATGCCATAAGCTGTAGACCATTCCAAAAGGTGTTTCTTATTTATAGGAAGCAGACCATATAGCCAAAGCTGCTACTCAGCTTCTCCAATAGATTCCAGCAGAGAGTTAATTACTAATTTCACCATGGGGAATAACTACATGCAGCTGCCCAGCCACTGAACCAGGCCTAGCCAAGTTGATACACAAACTTAACTACGACAGCTTCCAGTTGTTCTATCTTTCATTGAAAGTGATGTATTAAAGACTCCTACTATGGCTGTAGAGTTATCTATTTGTCTTTTCAATTCTGTTGAAGTCTGATTTGTGTATTTTAGAGCTCTTTCATTGGATCCATAGATATTCATTATAGTTATGTCTTCTTGTTCATCGATCCCTTAATCATTTTATAGTGTCCTTCCTTGGCTCTTATGTGATTTTTGTCTTAAAGTCAGTTTCATCAGAAATTAGTATTTCCACTCTGCTCTTTTTTGGTTGCCATTTGATTGATATATCTTTTTCCAACTTCTATTTATAGTCTTTTTTTTCTTTCTTTCTAAGATGTTTCTCTTGTAGACAGCATACTAATGGGTCATGTTTTCTTATCCAATCTGCAAATCTCTGTCCCTTGATGTGCCTTTAATAAGTTAACATTCAGTGTAATTATCCACAAGTGTGAATTGTTTGCTGTCATTTTGTTACTTTTTGTGTGTGTGTGTGGTGTTTCTGGTTT
>NW_006921702.1:8927688-8929190 GCF_000298275.1 Orycteropus afer afer | reverse complement strand
GTTTTAACAAATTACTTTAATTTCTGCTTATCTGGAAATCTCCCAATTTCACCATCATATTTGAGGGACAATTTTTCTAGGTATATAATTCTTGTTTGGAAATTTTTTATCTTCTTGATTTTATATATACCATCTCATTGCCTTCTCACCTGCATGGTTTCTGCTGAGAAATCAGATCTTAGTCTTGTTCGTTGTGCTTGATGGTAACTTTTCATTTTTCCTGTGCTGCTTTTAGAATTCTCTCTTTGTCTTTGGTTTTGGTGAGTTTGATGATGATATGTCTTTGTGATTTTCTTTTGGGGTCTATTTTGTTTAGGACTCATTGAACTTCATAGATAGATATATTCTCACCATTAATCAAATCAGGGAAGTTCTCTTCTCATAAATCTTGGACAGTTTTCTCAGTGCTTTTCTCTTTCTCTTTCCTTCCTGAAATTCCAATTACATGTAGGCTATTTCTTTTGAGGGTATCCCATATGAATCTTAGGCTTTCTTCATTTTGTTTTGATCTTTTTTCTGATTGATCCCTTCCCAAAAAGTATTCAGGTATTTGTCTTCAATCTCATTAATTCTGTCTTCCATTGGTTTGATTATACTCCTTTGCCCTTTCAATATGCTATCTATTTCTGAAAATTTGGTATTAATCTTCTGGATTTCTATCTGTAGATTTTATATGATTTCTAATTTTTTTACTCATTTTATCATTTTGTTCTTATATTTTCTTCTGAAATTATTCTGGGTTTTTGTCTATGCTTTCCTTAATTTTGTCACTGTTTTCCTTGATGTATCAATCAGTTGAAGGTCCTAAGTATGATTCTTTTAAAATTCTTTATCGGTGAGTTTCAATGTTGCTTCTTGTTCAGGGATGTTTTGGGTCTGTTTCCTGCTCCCTTGTTTCTACTGCTTTATCTTGCTTCTCTGTGTGGACTGTGATGGTCTGTTGTCTCTGAGGCATTGTGACTTTGTTGGATTTATATCTAATTGTTTATTGTATGTTGCAGTGATTTGTTCAAGATTATTGTTTTCTTTTGGATGTGTCTGAGTAAGATGGGTACTGTGCTCTTCTATTTGGTGTTTGGCAGCACTTATGCACTCACCGCCTGTCTTCTGGTGGGTGTGATAGAGAATGAGAGTAGCTGTACTGATCTCTGTTAACTGTTTGTGAAGAGAGGTTAAGGGTGAGTCAGGCTCTTACTGGTGTTGTTGTATCATTGGCCAGTTGGTGCCAAAGAAAGTGGTGTCCCTCACGCAGTAAGTGGAGCTTCAGGAGGTATGGTTGTGTTTGCATTATATAGGCACTATTGCCTTCTACCACTCAGTTAGATAAAATCAACAATTGAAAAATCATCAAAAAGTAAAAGCAAGAGGACAAAAATTAAATAAATAAATAAATAAATAAACACAGAGGAATAATCACCAAAAAGAGAGGGGAAAAAAGAAAAAGAGGAAAGACAATAAATGAGATAAAATATTTTTTAAAAAATATTTAAACACTCTACAGA
>NW_006921702.1:8922871-8926023 GCF_000298275.1 Orycteropus afer afer | reverse complement strand
TTGAACCGCCAGCCTTCTGGTTAGCAGTCAAGTACCTAAGGCACTATGCTACCAGAGCTCCCAATTTCATCTAATTAATATCGAGTATTCCTATATCATTGAGAGGAAGAAGATGAAGCTTCTTCACATAGATGTTCCAATTTTTTAATTAATTGACATTTTTAACACATCAACATAGTGAACATATATATTTATAAAGATTAAATATAAATAATGTTTTATCAAGTACTGAGAATTCAGTGCTCATGGAAAGAAAAAGAAAAAAAGCTCACTGTCACATTTTATTCATAGTGACCACTCCTTGGGTTTCCAAGGTGGTATCACTATAGATGTAGATTGTCCAACTTTCCTTCTGAGGAGTAGGTGGTGGGTTTGAACCACCAGCCTAAAAAAGTGATGTTAAAAGAAAATAACTTACTGCCCTTTGAATAATTATTCACAAAGAGACATTAATCAGCTTTTATTATCATTAACAATAATTGCTTTTCTTTCATATTCTGATTTTACAAAACACATTTTTACTGACATTAAATATACTCTTAGGAAGATAGAAAGATAGTATGTAAATCATTAGAATCTACAATATGAAAATAAAAGTTAGCTATTTTCTATTATTATCTAAAAGCACTGCCTTTCACTAAGTGAAATTTCAGTACACACACAAAAAAAAGTAATGTTGAATTCATTTGCTCTATTTTTAGTCAGTGTGGTAAATATGCAACGAGGTTGTGTTTGGATTAGAATCCCAGAATTTGCATTGAAAAACAACATGTTTTGCACCTGCACGTTTCCCTAGAGTAATTTAATGTTACATTTCTGACAAGATAATTCTATCTTCACTGTGCATGATGGTGCACTGGACTGTTGCAAGAAAATAAATATGAACCTACATTGGGGTAGGAAAAATATATTTGAATAATCTGAACTTTACATATAAGCTAGAAAAAAAACAAATTGGAAAAGAATAATAAAAGGAGTTACAGAACCAAATTCATAATTTTATATCTCACAATCCTCAAGGCAAACACCTTACTTCAAAAGCCTGTGCTGTTTGTGCAGGGTGCATTCATGTCTGTGTGAATAGCTTAGCACACTGCAAAAAAATGACCTTACTGTAGGAGGAATAGTCTGTAGCAGCATGCCAGCATTTTGGACAGACATATCACTCAGTCTCTTTGGACAACACTTAAGAATAGTGAATACAAGGTAGTGATTCTTGCTTCAAGCAAACTGAAGAGATAATCAAATGTTAAACTTTAGATGTTGAAATGCATATGCAGAATTCATATGCAGGTACACTGCCCTGCACTTCTGCTATATTTCTTTCCATTATTTGGAGATCCATTTCCTTTTTATTTTATGTATCTTTACATAAATTTCAATAGAATCCCTAGTCTATGCAGGAAAGGTGTAATCATAAGCCCTTCCAAAATTTTACTTTTATTTTTTTTCCCCCTGAACAGGCAGTTGACTTATATTACCTAAATAAGCAGTGTTGTGATTTCTCAGGAGCTGTAGGATAACTTATCTTCAACTTTCAGAGGGTAAAGTAAGTTTGGCCACATTTCTCGATGCTGCTTCATGACTTAGTATTAAAAGTATCCATCTCCTGGCAGTGGTTATAATGTAAGTAGAAAATTTACAAATGCATTTTCTATATTCTTTATTAATCTAAATTAGAATATCTTAGATCTTACAGATCTGAAAAAGAGACAAGTCATCTAAATAAGATTCTCTAGCTGAGTAAAATACCATACTCAAAAGTGCAAATGATATTGTTGTTGTTGTTGTTATGTGCCGTCGAGTCAGACCCCGACTCATAGCAACCCCTCTTTGGGTTTCTGAGGCAGTATCACTACGGAAGTAGAATTGCCCAACCTTCCTTCCATACCATCTTTCAATTTTAATTTTTTCAAATGTTTTCCAACTCAAAAGTGATAAAATAGGTAGAATTAAGTTTTGATTGAAGACGGAAAAGTATACCCATTTGAAAGCAATCTAATAAAAAGTGTTCAGCCTGAGGGGAAAAAATTCTCTGAGACTAGACTGACTGACTACCAGTAGTTTGTGATAGCATGGTGGCTTGCATGTTGCTGAGGTACAGAAGCTATGCCACCAAGTTTCCATCATTTGGGAAATACTTGGTATATCAAGCAACATCAGGGTCATCCATGGTGAACAGGTTTCAGTAGAGCTTTGAGATTAAGGCAGACTAAGAAAAAGGACCTGCCAATCTACTTCTATTTTTTTTTTTTTTTTAAATGGCCATTGAAAGCCTTATGAATAGCAGCAAAACATAGTCTGATATCATGCCATAAAATGAGCTCTTCAGATTGCAAGGTACTTAAAATATAACTGGAAAAGAGCTACCTCCTCAAACTAGAATCTATACTAATGATGTGGATGGAAAAAAAGTTTTGGGGTCCTTGATTTGCTGATGTGGCACAAATCAAAATGAGAAAAAAGAGCCGCAAATATCCACCAATAATCAGAATGTGAAATGTATGAAGTATGAATCTAGGAAAAAATGCAATGGAATGCATAAATATCAACATCTTAGGCATTAGTAATGGTGTGTTAGATTGGGTTCTCTAGAGAAACACAAAAAACAACAAAGTATATATATATATGTGTGTGTGTGTGTGTGTGTGGAGAGAGAGAGAGAGATAGGGAGAGAGAGAGACACAGAGAGAGAGAGAGAGAAATTTATCTTAGGAAAATGGCTCACAAATGTATAGAAGCCAACAAGTCCAAAGTCCCTGGAGGAAACTTTGGGCTGGTGGCAGCCTTAGCTTCTGCTAGTGCAGGGGGCCAAGAAATTCAAGGCTGGCAGGCAGTACACTGGTTGCCAACAAAGAGGAATCCAAGGTCTCCAGGCTGAGTGGTGGGCTGCTCACTCATGGAAGTCTGTAGTCTGCACACCAGGGTTCCAATCCCTCAAAGAATGTCTCTCTTCCCAAGATGTCCCTGGATGTCTTGGAAGCAGTCCACACCCCTACGGAAACTCCCCTTGGGCAGATTGGCCACTCAGAACACAGTCATCTGATCCCATCAGGGGATCAATCACACAGAACTTGGGTTCAGCCAAGTTGACACACAGCTCCAACTATCACAGTCCACCCCTTGTCAACTTGGCAGTTGTACACATCTTC
>NW_006921702.1:8920932-8922651 GCF_000298275.1 Orycteropus afer afer | reverse complement strand
TGGTCATAGCTGGTATTCAGAACTACCTTCTTCCACCACCCATTCTGTATTTCCCTTGCCCTCAGCAAGCACCTCAGCTGGTCATGGTTCTTTGCCTGGTGGGGTGACGCAAACTTTCATTCCTGAAAGGTCTGGGCCATTAGCAGTCATATCAGAATTGGGTGGCTGTAATTTTTCATTGATTTTAATTACAGGGCTTGGTAGTACTAAAAGACGTCCTAAAGAATCACCTGTATTCCATACATATTCATCTTTACCTCCATTACGTAAAGCCAACCCAATTTCCCCTTCGTAATCAGGATCTATCACACTAGATAGCACAGTAATGTGCTTCTTTGTCTGTTGATCCAGAGGCATGAGGAAGCCAAACTGGCTGGGTGACATTCTTAATTTCCAATTCAATGCAATCAGTATTGTGTCTCCAGGTGAGAGTGTTCCTCCCTTTGGGACTAAGATCTCCAGACCCACAAAGCATAGGGTAGCAGGGACAGGAAGCAAAATGTTTTGAGTGGGTCACTAGGTGTAATAGTGATACCACTCCTGTTTCCACCCCTTGGTTCCTGGACCCATGAATCCTGGCTATTGGAGAAACAGAACCATATATTGGATGCTGGTTTAGAGCATATACAGCCTCCTGAAGAACATTGACCCAACCCTTCAAGGTATTGACACATAGCTGGCACTGTATTTGTGTTTTTAAGAGGCCACTCCATCATTCTATCAAACCAGCTGTTTCAGGATGGTGGGGAACATGGTAAGACCAGTGAATTCCATGAGCATAAGCCCACTGCCACACTTCATGTGCTGTGAAATGAGTCCTTTGATCTGAAGCAATGCTGCATGGGATGCCATGGCAGTGCATAAGACATTCTGTAAGTCCATGGATGGTAGTTTTAGCAGAAGCATTGCGTGCAGGGAAGGCAAATCCATATCCCGAATAAGTATCTATTCCGGTAAGAACAAAACACTGTCCTTTTCATGATGGAAGTCGTCCAATGTAATCAACCTGCCACCACGTTGCAGGCTGATCACCCAGAAGAATGGTTCCATATCGCGGATTCAGGGTTGGTCTCTGCTGTTGGCAGATTGGGCTCTCAGCAGTGATGGTAGCCAAATCAGTCTTGGTAAATGGGAGTCCATGTTGCAGTGCCCATGCATAACCTCTATCCCTGCCACCATGGTCACTTTGTTTGTGAGCCCATTGAGCAATGACAGGAGTAGCTGGGGAAAAAGGACAGCTGGTTTCCACTGAACGTGTCATCCTATCCACCTGATTGTTAAAGTCCTCCTCTGCCGAGGTCACCTTTTGGTGGGCATTCACGTGGGACACAAATATCTTCATTCCTTTGGCCCATTCAGAGAGATCTATCCACATGCCTCTTCCCCATACATCCTTATCACCAATCTTTCAATCATGTTCCTTCCAAGTCCCAGACCATCCAGCTAAGCCATTAGCCACAGCCCTTGAATATGTATATAATCGCACCTCTGGCCATTTCTTGTTCCATGCAAAGTGAACAGCCATATGCATGGCCCAAAGTTCTTCCCCATTCACGTGACCTAGAATTCTTCTGTCTATATAGATGAAGTAAATACTTAGTAGGCTTGCTATGTATTTCACTATGAGGAACACCATGAGCAAGTAGCCAATGTCATAATTCCACACGAGTCAGACTATTCTGATTAGTGTTCCAACTCTGCTGTCCATTATGGTAACCA
>NW_006921702.1:8905907-8917763 GCF_000298275.1 Orycteropus afer afer | reverse complement strand
CACCTATTTTGGTCATGTTGTAAGAAGGGACCATTCCCTGGAGAAGGATGTCATGCTTGGTAGGGTGGAGGGTCGACGAAATAGGGGGAGGCCTTCAACGAGATGGATTGATACGGTGGCTGCGATGATGGGATCTAGTATAGCGGGGATTGTGGGGCTGGCGCGGGATCGGGTGGTGTTTCGTTCTGCTGTGCATGGGGTCGCTATGAGTCGGAAACAACTCGACGGCACTTAACAACAACAACAACAACATATCCTGATCTTCCTGATCATCTGTCCATATGTCCCCATTCCAGGTTACAGGATCCCATTTTTTTCCAATCAATGCCCTCATTTAATGGCAGACACTGTTCTGGATTGGCAATTGAGCTGGCATTGTAAATGAGCCACTCTTACAATAAGACTCTGGATTTGGGTTTCAGCTATGTCAGCCCTGGTAGTAGAAGCTATAAGGCTTTCTTTCAAAGCACAGCTGGAAGCACTGAGATCATTCATGCAGTGCTTAAACCGAGACTCAGCAGCTTTGAGCCTATCTTGCTCTTTCACCAATTTATCCAGTGTAAGTAGGACCAACCAACCAACTTCCCTATACTCCTCATTCTGATAAAATTGCAGAAAAGTATCAAGTATCCGATCACCCAGAGTGTCACTTCTCACAAGTACGTGATCTATTGGTGGTGCTATTTCATGTATTAATTTTGCCACCTCACACCATGGATTAGTAGGGCTCTCTTTACTAGCAGACACAGAGTCGCTAGTGTCATCAAAATTAATAAAACTGAAGAACCAATCTAGGAAGCCCATCCTTATGATTTTGTCTCTCTAGAACCACTCTTGGTTCCAAATGTGTTAGATTGGGTTCTCTAGAGAAACACAAAAACCAACAAAGCATATATATATATATATATAGAGAGAGAGAGAGAGAGAAATTTATCTTAGGAAAATGGCTCACAAACATAGAAACCGGCAAGTCCAAAGTCCCTGGAGGAAACTTGAGGCTGGCGGAACCCTTAGCTTCTGCAAGCTCAGGGAGCTGAGAAATTCAAGGCTGGCAGGCAGTACACTAGTTGTTGACTCCAACAAAGATGAATCCAAGATCCCCAGGCCGAGCAGTGGGCTGCTCACTCACAGAAGTTTGTAGTCCACACACAACAGTTCCAATCCGTCAAAGAATGTCCCTCTTTCCAGGATGTCCCTGTATATCTTGGAAGCAGGCTACACCCCTAGGGAAACTCCCCTTGGGCAGATTGGCCACTCAGAACACAGTCATCTGATCCTATCATGAGAACAACGACAAAGATCTGGGCTCCAGCCAAGTTGACACACAGCTCCAACTATCACAAATGTTATTAGTCATTTTAAATTGGACAATCTTATGGTCTACTATGATAAGAATGACAAAACTGAAGAGGAATGGTGTCACATTCATAATCTTGGCCAAAAAGAAAATTTCAAGATATATCCTGAAGTACAATGCTGTTAGTGATAGGATACTATCCTTACACTTGTAAGGAAGATGAGTTAATACAAACATTATTCAAATTTATGAATCAACCACTAATGCCAAAGAAGAAGAAATTAAAGTTTTCAGTAATATCTGTAATAATATCTGCAACATAAAATTGATCAAATATGCAATCAACATGCATCGACAATAACTTGTGCTTAGAATGCAAAAGCTGGAAATAAAGAAGAGTGATTGGTGGATGGAAAACATTGCTGTTAAAAATGATGTTAGAGACTACATGATAAAATTTTGCAAAATTAATGATTTACTCCTTGCAAATACCTTTTTTCAGCAACATAAATGGCTACTATACATATGGACCTGCCCAGGAGGAATACACAAGAACAAAATTGCCTTGCTGTTAGAAATGATGTTAGAGATTACATGATAAAATTTTGCAAAATTAGTATTAATGATTTACTCCTTGCAAATACCATTTTTCAGCAACATAAATGGCTACTATACATATGGACCTGCCCAGGAGGAATACACAAGAACAAAATCAACAATATATGTGGAAAAAGACAATTGATAATCTCAATATCATCAGTTAATACAAAGCTAGGGGCCAACTATGCAACAGATTATCAATTGCACATATGCAAACTCAACTTGAAACTGAAGAAAATTAAATGAATGGTAGCCAAAGTACAACCTTGGGATTTATCACAATTGAATTTAGAGACCACCTCAAGAATAAATTTTATGTATTTAACACTAATGATTGAAGATCAGACAAATTGTGGGATGAAAGCAATGCAAGGAATTTGGATTATAATGGCAAGACTCTCAATATTTGAACATATATGTTTTGCTTTCATTTATTTGTTTTTATTGTTACAAATAGAGTGAGGTTCTGTGAACCAATGCTCCTGAAAGGAGAAGTCCAAGTTGCAGTGTAGGCATTGTTGAGAAACAAGGGTACTATAATTGCTGGAATACGAAGTGTGGTAGCTAAGTTGTGTGTCAATTTGTCTGGGACTGGTTTTGAGTGGATGGGCAGCTGGATGTAGTTACTCCCCATGATGAGACTGATAAAAAAACTCCAGTGGAATTTACTGGAGCAGCTGAGTAGCTTCCTTAGAGATGTAGTTTGCTTTCAGTATATAAAGAGAAGCTTTGAGAATTTTCTCTGGGTCTTTTTGGCACATTTTGCCCTGCATGTACCCGAGTTTTCATCTCAATGGCCTGCTGTGTTGTCTGCCAAATTTGTGACTGTTAATGGATTTGAATTAGTGGCCTGCCATGTGGTTTGATAATTTTGAGACTGTGCCATTTTATTTGTCAATGTTGGGTTCTTCAACCCCAGCTGCCAGTAGCTGTCTGAGTTAAGAGAAGCCACCAGCTTCAGTGATCCAGGAGTAAGAAACAGAGCTGAAGCCCAAGGTTGAAGTGCTTTCAGCCAGTCCCTAGAGCTCGGCATTTTGAATTTGGACTTACAGCCTCCAAAACTGTAAGAGAATATACTCCTATTTGTTAAAGCCCCTCTTTTTGGTATGTTCTGTTCGAGCAGCACTAGATAACCAAAACACATGTTTCTACAAATATATGCAATATATTTTCATATATATATGCAACAAATATATGGAATGCTGGAAGTGCTCACTTGTCTATGCTAAGAAATTTGTTGTACAGCTACCTGGATAACCAACTGGAAGAATCCATATTTGTGTCCATTCCAAAGGATGTGGAAATCATCTAAAAATATCATTAATGACATATGCAAGTAATGTTTTGCCAAAGATAATTCAAAAATGGTTGCAGCAGTATAGTGACAGAGAACTGCCAGAAATTCAAGCTACATTCAAAAAAAGGACATGGGAGGTGGCAAGGGAAGATGACCTCTTACCTGTAGCCCCCAGGTTTGTTCCCTCTAGAATTTTAATGACTGAAAAACTAGGTGCAAGAGTTTGAAGCAAGGATTCTGGAGCTGTCAATAGCTCATTAAGTTGGAGAAGGCCAGATTTAGTGGAGAAGGGGAAAAAAAAAACCAGGCAGAGTGGCAAGTAAATAGCTGGGAAGAAGAAAAATTAACAAACCTGTCCTGTGGTGCAAGAGGAGGTGGGATGGGGCAACGAAGAACCCTCTAAGCAGTGAAGCTGGAACACTGGGAAGCCAAAAGTGGCTCTAGACATTCGGACTACCCAGAGGCAGCTACTGTTAGTAACCTTCGGAACTGCACTGAGTTAGTGGACAGCATTTCTGAGAAAGAGAGCAGAGACCCCTCTGGCTCAGTTCACTGCTGACTAGAGAGCATAAAAGGAAATACACTTCAGGTAAGCAGGCCCTGGGATGAGTTCACAGCACAGGGTTGGGGTCTAGCTCTTCCAGAAGAGCTTTTTATCACAGAGGAGTCCATATATTGGGATGTTTGTAGCTGTCTGACCCAAGTAGAAAGTAGCTGCCCTCTAACCATTGAGATCTTTATTGATTTTGAACCACAGGCCTATGATTGACAATGTAATGTCATCATTAGCAGCTGAGCCAAGCCACAAAAACACAGAAAGTGGGGATGAGCTACTGACACTTTGGAGTGTTTTTGTTTGTTTGTTTATTTTCTTCCTCTTTTTCCCCATGTCACTCAATAGAAGAACCATATTAAGGTACCACAACACCCGCTTATCCCAACCCTAAATCCCCTTCATGATGAACAGAGACTTGCATCCACGTTCCACACAGTGATTCCATCATCACAAAGAAAACTGCAGAGAAATCCAGCATACCTGAATTAATAACCAAAAAAATAAAATACACCAGCTCCATCTTTGCAAAAATATATAAACATAAAAATAAAGGCAAAACAAATCACTACATATCTAACAGTTAAAGACAACAACTTCAAAATGTCTAGGACAATGTTGTTGTTGTTGTTATATGCCATCGAGTCGGCCCTGACTCATAGCGACCCCTCCTTGGGTTTCCGAGGCATTATCACTACGGAAGTAGGATTGCCCAACCATCCTTCCGAGGAGTGGCTGGTGGGTTTGAACTGTCAGCCATCTGGTTAGCAGTCAAGTGCCTTAGGCACTATGCTACCAGAGCTCCCGTCTAGGACAATAGGTAACCTCAAATCAAACAAACAACAAACAAAAACAGGATAAGACTATAGAAATAAAATCCACCCAAAAAATATTATTAAACATGGAGGAAGAGGAGGTAATAGAATTATCTGAGAAGGAATTTAGAAGATATGTTTATACACCTCTACAGAACCAAGGAGAACAAAGACAGTACCCTGGAAGAACTCAGGAAAACCACAAACAAATAACAAGATGAATACACAGTCAGAACTCATACAAAAACAGCAGGTAGAAATCCAGAAGATGAATACTAAAATTACAGAATTACACAGTACAGTGGAAGCACCAAAGAATAAACTAGAACTGGCTGAAGAACACATTTCCAAAGTAGAAGATAAATCCCTGTACATCAGCCTATATGAAGAAAAATCAGAACAAAGATTTAAGAGAAATGAAAAGAACCTAAGGGTTATACAGGACAACATGAAAAAAAACAACATATAGCTAATTGGAATAAAAGAACAAGAGGAAGTGAAAGAAAAAAAAAAAAAAAAACAGAAAATTGTGGAAGACTTGCTAACCAAAATTTTTCCCCATATCACGAAGGAAGAAAAGATATTTGTCTAAAAACTCAATGAAACCCATATAGGACATATCCTGAGAGAAAGTCACCAAGACATATCATAATTAAATTCTCCAAAACAAAAGACAAAGAAAGAATCCAAGGTAATGACAGAAAAAAATTAATAATTCCCCTAAGCAAATACAGAAAAATGGAAAACATATGGGTGTATTAACACAAACCCAACAATAAAGAAGAAAAGATAGGATACATTTGACAACAAAAGAAACTCAGCACAGAAAAGTATTTGGACCAAGGAAGTCTATTACAACATGAAAAAAAAAAAAAAAAAACACAATAGAATGGCAGCAACAAATTCATAACTATCACTGATTACATTCAATGTGAATGCACTAAATGCATCAGTCAAGAGAAAGAGAGTGGCAGACTGGATAAGAAAAGAAGACTCATTGATATGCTGCCTAAAAGATAACCATGTTAGACACAAAGATAAAAGCAAATTAAAAGTTAAAAGTTAAGGGGTGGAAAAAAAATATGCCAAGACATTGGTAACCAAAAAAAAAAGCAGGACTGGTAATATTAATTTCTGGTAAAATAGACTTTAAGGTGAAAAACAGCATAACAGACAAAGAAGGACACTGTATGATGCTGAAACAGTCAATTGACTGAGAAGACATTACTATAATAAATATCTATGCACCCAATTAAAGTGTTCCAAAATACATGAAGCAAATATTAATTGAATTGAAAGGGAATATGGACAACTCTACAATAGTGGTGGGAAAATTTAACACAACACTTTCAAGGAGGAACAGATCAACCAGAAAAAAAACTCAACAAAGATACAGAAGAACTCAACAACACAATCAACCAACTTGACCTCACAGGCATATATAGAGCACTCCACGCAACAAAAGAATAATTCACATTCTTCTCCAGGGCACATGGATCATTCCCCAGAACATATCATACAATATGACATAAAACAAACCTCAATAAGTTCAAAAATGTTGAAATACTACAAAGCATCTTCTTAGACCACAATGCTATAAAATTTGAAATTAATAATAGGAAGATCAAGGGAAAAAATCAAAAATGTGGAAACTGAGTAATACACTGCTCAAAAACTACTAGGTAATAAAAAAATAAAGAATGAAATAGTCATAATAATAAAATCCTAGAAACAAATGGGAATGAAGGTAAATCTTACCAATACCAATACTTATGGGACACAGCGAAAGCAGTACTCAGAGGTCAATTTATAGCAATATATGCACATACCAAAAAGAGGAAAGAAACAAAATTGACACTCTAACACAACAGCAACAATTAGAAAAAGAGCAACAAAAGAAAATTACAATATCCAGAAGTAAGGAAATAATGAAGATCAGAGTAGAAATAAATGAAACAGAAACATAAAAACAGTACAGAAAATCAACAAAACAAGAAGCTGGTTCTTCAAAGACTAACTAAATTGACAAAATTTTGGTATATCTAACAAAAAAAAGTAAAGAGAACATGCAAATAACAAGAATAATAAATGAAAAGGGTGACAACAAAACCGACTGAAATAAAAAAGATACTGACAGAATATTATGAAGATCTGTATTCCAACAGACTCAAGGACCTAGAAGAGATGGACAAGTTTCTAGAAACACAATACCTACCTAAACTATCCCAGTCAGAGATAGAATACTTGAACAGATTCATAACAAAGGAAGAAATAGAGCAGGTCATAAAATAATGTCCCCACAAGGAGAAGTTCTGGCCCTGATGGCTTGACTGGAGATTTTATCCAACATTCAGGGAACAGTTGACACCTATACTACTTAAACTATTCAAAACATAGAAAAAGATGGAATGCTCAAAAACTTATTTTAAGAAGCAAACGAAACACTGATACCAAAACCAGGAAAAGACACCACTAAGAAGAAAAACTACAGAATATAGATGAAAAACTCATGAATATAGAGGCAAAAATCTTCAACAAAATCCTAGCCAACAGAATCCAACAACATATCAAAAAAAAAAAAAAAAAAAAAAAACCTGACCAAGTGGGATTTATACCTGGTATGCAAGAATAGTCAGAAAAACAATCAATGTAAAACACCGCATAAGCATAACAAAAGAAAAGAACCATGTGATCTTATCAATCAACAGAAAAGACATTTGATAAAATCCAGCACTCCTTCCTGTTCAGAAATCTCAGCAAGAGGGCTAGAAGGGAAATTCCCCAACATAATAAAGGGTATATATGCAAAGCCAAAGGCCAACATTATTATTAATGGAGAAAGACTCAAAGCATTCCCGTCATGAACGGAAACCAGACAAGGATGCCCTCTATCACCATTCTTATTGACCACTGTAGAGAAAACCCAAGAGACTCAGCAAAAAAAGAAAAGAAAAGAAAACTATTTGAACTAATAGAGGGGTTCAGCAACGTGGCAGAATACAAGGTCAACATACAAAAATCAGTTGAATTCCTCTACACCAAAAAAGAGACCTCTGAAAAACATACAATACTGTTTATAACAGCTACCCAAAAGATAAAATATCTAGGAATAAGTCTTATGAGAGACACAAAAGACCTATACAAAACAAAACAAAACAAAACTATAAAGTAGTACTAGAAGAAACTGCAAGGGTCCTACATAAACGATAGAACTTGTCTTGTTCATGGATTGTTGTTGTTGTTGTTATGTGCCGTCGAGTCCGCCCTGACTCATAGCGACCCCTCTTTGGGTTTCCGAGGCAGTATCACTACGGAAGTAGGATTGCCCAACCTTCTTTCCGAGGAGCAGCTGGTGGGTTTGAACCGCCAGCCGTCTGGTTAGCAGGCAAGTGTCTTAGCCACTATGCTACCAGAGCTCCCTGTTCATGGATAGGAAGACTATTGTGAAAAAGTCAATACTACCCAAAACTAACTATGCATTTAATACAATCCTGGTCCAGATACAAACAAAGTTTTTTAAGGATGTGGAAAAACCAATTACTAACTTCATGTGGAAAGGAAAGAAACCTCTGATAAGGAGTACATTACTGAAGAAGAAGAACAATGTGAGAGGTCTCACACTCCCAGATCTTAAAACCTATTACACAGCCATAGTAGTCAAAACAGTGTGGTGTTTGTACAATGATAGACATATAGACCAATGGAATAGTATCAAAACCCCAGAAACAGACCCATCAATCTATGGACAACTGATCTTTGCAAAGGAACAAAACCCAATAAATGGTGAAGAGATATGCTCTTTAATAAATTGTGCTGGAAAAATTGGATATCCACTTGCAGAATAATGAAGCAAGACTTCACATAAAAACAAACTCAAGTTGGATCAAGACTTAAATGTAAAACTAAAAGCTATAAAATAGATCAAAGATAAATTAGGGGTAAATCTAGAGGCCCTAATTTATGGCATAAATAGATTAACAAGCGTAACCCAGAATGCACAGGAGGTGGAAGAGAAGCTAGATGACTAGGAACTTTTGAAAATTAAATTCTTATGTAAATTGAAAGACTTCTCCAAAAAGGGTAAAAAGAGAACTTACAGATTGGGAGAAAATATTTGCCTATGACATATCTGACAAAGGACTTATCTCCAAAATCTATAGAAAACATCAACACCTTAACACCCAAAAGACAAACAATCCAATTCAAAAATGGGCAAGGGCCATGAACAGACACATGTCCCTAAAAATGATTTGCTGGCAGCCAATAAACACATGAGGAACTGCTCACAATCATTAGCCATTAAAGAGATGCAAATCAAAACAACAATGAGATATCATCTCACCCCAGCAATAATAGCAAAGTTCAACAGGGCAGAAAATAAAGGCTGATGAGATTGCAGAGAGACTAGAACTCTCATAAACTAATGGTGGGACTGTAAAATGGCACAAGCATTGTGGCAAATGATATGGTGTTTCCTTAAAAATCTGAAAATAGAAATACCATTTGACCCAGCAATTTCATTACTAGGAATATATCGTAACATAGTGGGTAAGACACTTGCCTGCTAACCAGATGGCTGGCGGTTTGAACCCACCAGCCACTCCTCGGAAGGAAGTTTGGGCAATCCTACTTCCACAATGATACTGCCTTGGAAACCCAAGGAGGGGTAGCTATGAGTCGGGTTTGACTCGATGGCACATAACAACAACAACAACATCCTAAAGAGGTGAGAGACAGGACACGAACAGACATATGTACACCCATGTTATTTGCAGCACAATTCACTATAGCAAAGAGATGGAAACAACCTAAATGCCCATCAACACATGAACCAAACTATGATGCATTCACACAGTGGAATACTATGCTACATTAAAGAACAATGAAGAATATGTGAATCATCTCACAATATGGATGAACCTGGAAGACATGATGTTGAGTGAAATAAGTTAATCACAGAAAGACAAATATTGTAGGAGCCCTTTACTGTGAAAAGTCAAGGAAGAGTTTGCTTAGGGAAGGGAACTCACTTTGTAGGTTACCAGGGAGTGGAGGGGATAATTTCAGACTAGTTGAGGGCCACATGACAAGTTGGGTAAGGGGAGGGATGGTATGGAATGGTATAGCATGATAACATTGGGGGAAGGACACCAAATTGTGCACATAAGATATAGAAGACAGAGGCTAATACCAGTATATCCACAATACTACATTACCATTAACATCAAACACAGGCTACAGATAAACACATAGAGAACTCAGAAGGTCAGATGGGGGTCAGCGAACAGGATCATACTCTAGACCAAAGAAAGATTCAGATGAGGCTAATCTTGCACAGATACTAGTGATACAAAATACCCACAATATTTACAGAAGCAACAGAAGACAGACATAGAGCAATTTCTCATGGACAGACAGACACTGTGGGAGAGAGATCCACCAAATCTGCTGACTCAGGACCATAGTATTGGGGCCTCCAGATTCAATTGGCACAACAAAATACATAAAAATCTTATTCCACAACCTACTTTGGTGAATAGTGATTGGGATCTTAAAAGCTTTCAAGTGGCCTTATAAGATGCAGCTAATGGTCTCCTCTCATTGGAAACAAAGAAGAATGAAGAAAACCAAGGGCATTTGGAAACAATCAGCCCAGGACATGATGGACCTCAAGACCAGAAAAACTAGATGGTACCCAGCTATGGATGCCTACCACTTGAGAAGGGATCAAAACTGGAGATCCTGGATAGAGTGGTAGGAAAAACATGGAACAAAATCAAAAAATGCAATAATGATCAGAATTACTGGTTAGATGAAGTCTGGTGGGTCCACAAGATAATGGACCTGAGATACACATCAGGCCTGGGATAAAATTCACTCCCAAGGGCTGGCTGTCAGCCCAACAGTAAATAAAACTTACATGCAGAACCCTCAACCCCGGGCATTGCACCCACCACCTACTCTACTGAGATACATCCTTGGAGCAATTGGTCATGGGACACCAGAGTGGAAATATTTACACTGAGGACAAGCTGGACAAAGAGGAGTGTATAACTAAGAAGGGCACAGAGTGGGGAGAAGTTACTGAGAAGGGACCAGATGAGAGTGGGTTAATGTAGGGGATGGTAATTGGAGAGTGAAACCAAATGTACATGAAATGTTGAACTTAAAATAAATTCTGCTCTGTAAATTTGCATGTAACACAATAAAAAAAAAAAAAAAAGAGGACATGGAATGAGGGACATCACACTTTATGTCAGATGGATCTTGGCTGAAACAGAAAATATCAGAAATATTTTTATCTGTGTTTTATTGACTATGCAAAGGTAATCAGCTGTGGGATCATGACAAATTATGGATAACGTTGTGAAGAATGGGATTTCCAGAACATTAATTGTGCTCTTGAGGAACGTGTATATAGACAAAGAGGCAATCATTTGAATATAACAAGGGGATACTGCATGGCTAAAATCAAGAAAGGTGTGTATCAGGGTTTTATCTTTTCACCATACTTTTTTTACCTGTGTGCTGAGCAAATTATCCCAGAAGCTAGACTATATGAAGAGAAATAGCATTAGGATTGGAGGAAGACTCATTAACAACCTGCAAAATTCAGATGACACAAACTGAATTGCTGCAAGTGAAGCACTTGAAGCACTTACAGATGTAAATCAATTACTACAGCTTGCAGTATGGATTACATCTCAAGATTAAGAAAACAAAAATCCTCATAACAGAGCCAATAAGTAACATAATAAGATACGATGTCGAGGACTTCAATTTACTTACATCTACCATCAACACCCATGGAAGCAGCAGTCAAGAAATCAAATAACGTATTTAATTGAGCAAATATGCTACAAAAGACATCTTTAAAATGTTAAAAAGCAAACATGTCACTTTGAGGACTAATGGACACCGAACTCATGCCACAATATTTTCAACCATCTTATATACATATGAAAGCTGGACAATGAATAAGAAGATTAAAGAAGAATTAATGCTTTTCAGTTATGGAATTGTTGTTGTTGTTGTTGTTAAGTGCCGTCAAGTCGTTTCCGACTCATAGCTACTCACTCCATGCACAGCAGAATGAAACACTGCCCGATCCCGCGCCAGCCCCACAATCCTTGCTATATGTGAGCCCATCATCGCAGCCACCATATCAATCCATCTCGTTGAAGGCCTCCCCCTCTTTCGTCGACCCCCCACTCTACCAAGCATGACATCCTTCTCCAGGGAATGGTCCCTTCTTACAACATGACCAAAATAGGTGAGACGAAGTCTGGCCATT
>NW_006921702.1:8888278-8904662 GCF_000298275.1 Orycteropus afer afer | reverse complement strand
TCTTTCTGGTTCAGTGACTCTGTGTATTCCTGCCATCTTCTCTTGATGTTTCCTGCATCATTCAAAATTTTGCCCATAGAATCTCTCAATATTGCAACTCAAGGCTTAAATTTTTTCTTCAGTTCTTTCAGTTTGAGAAATGCCGAGCATGTTCTTCCTTTTTGGTTATGGAATTAGTGATGAATATTGAGTGTACCATGGACTTCTAGAACAAGCAAATCTGTCTTATAAGAGGTACAGCTGGAATGCTTCTTAGAAGGAAGGATGGGGAAACTTGCTCTCATGTACTTTGCATATGTTATCTGGAGGACCAGTCCCTAAAACATAAATTTTTGTAACATAGAGGGTCAGTTAAAAAGAGGAAGATACTCAACAAGATGGATTCACACAATAGCTTCCATGATGGACTCAAACAAAGCAATGATTGTGATGATGGTGCAGAATGGGGCAGTGTTTTGTTCCATTGTACATTTGGTCACTATGAGTCAGAAAGGACTTGATGGCAATTAACAAAAACAACAACCAACTGACTAAATTTATTGTGGTGAATTCATAATCTAAATTTAAATGACCCACCTTCCAAAGGGCAGACCATTTGCAGAACACTTAATACTTTTTTTGCATAGATGTGTATTTCAGCATGTAACTTAGAGAATTCATGGATTAGTAATTGTTTCATCCAATTCAATCAAAGCTTAAATATTTCTAGTACTATTCTGTGATGTAACACTTTTCACTATGTTGTTGTTGTTTTATATGTTGTCGAGTCGGACTCAACTCATAGCAACACCTCCTTGGGTTTCTGAGGCAATATCACTATGGAAGTAGATTGCCCCAACTTCTTTCTGAGGAGTGGCTGGTGGGTTTGAACTGCCAGCCTTCTGGTTAGCAGTCAAGTGCCTTAGGCTCTATGCTACTTTTTGCAATCCATACATTTTTCTTGTGAGATTAAAGCAACATGAGAAGAATGATTCAAGAAAATATGAGTTTTGCCCCAGGGCAATGCACACACCTACTGTAAGGAGATAAACTCGTTAGAGGCATTGGCCACGGAGCACCGTAGAGGCAGCATTCACATGGAGGGAAAGTTGGACAGACAGGAGTGCATAGTTAAGGGCACAAGGAGGAGTTGGTCACAAGGATGGGAGGGGAAGAAAGTGTGTTAGGGTTGGGTGTGGTAATCAGGGTGTGAAATCAAATGTACATGAACTGTTGAATGTAAAACAAATTTTGCTCTGTAAATTTCCACCCAAAGCACAATCAAAAAAAAAAAAAAAAAAAAAAAAGAGAGAGAGAGAGAGAAATTAGACAAAAAAGAAAATATGGGTTTGATGGACTAGGTGAATTAGAATTTGTGTTCATGATTTGCTTGTGAATTCTAAGACCAAAAGATCTATTTTGATCAATTACTGGGGTTCATTAATGGTAACAATTTTACCAGACTAATGAAAGAAGTTAATAATAGGAAAAAATGAAGGGATAAGTGGAATGTATGATATTTATTTTCTGCTCAATTTTTCCACAAAACTCAAGTTTCTGTAAAAACTAAATGTATTAAAAAGTCTGTATTTTATAATCTGTATATATCTGTATTTTATAATCTGATAAAAAGGAGCTTTTGTTGCTCAGTGCATAAGGTATGACTGCTAACCATAAGGTTAGTGGTTAAAACCTACCTGCCACTCCATGGGAGGAAGACTGGACAATCTACTTTTGTAAAGATTTACCACCTCAGAAATCCAATGGGGATCTTTATGAGTTGGAAACAACTCAATGGCAGTGTACTTTTTTAAAAAATAATGATAAAAGACATCATTATTTATCTATGCTATAGTATAATTTTTTGTAAAGTAATGAACATATAAACATCATATGAAGAACACATACATTAATGGGATGATACCATTTGTCCTGTCCATTGATCTTCTCTTTGGCACATGATCAGTAATGCAGAATAGAGGTCTACACTGGGGGAGTTTAACACCTGGTTAATGCGCATACAGCAGACAACTTTAAATTGCCGAATGGTGTACATAATCTTGTTAAATAGGCTAAATTTACACATTAATTAAGAGATTTGAGAAGAAAAACATAGAACACTTTCAACTTTTCTTTGAGGCCCCTAGTAAATTATCTGTGACTGATCAAATTATTCAGATTAGTAAAGTCAGCACATAAATCTGTAGCATGACAGCATAAAAATTTATTTTGACATTCTCCCCTTGAGGCTGTATTGTCTTTGACCTATCCTCTCAACTCTGGTTAGCCTTCTGACTGCCTTTATTAAAAGACAATGAATGACAAAACTGATGCTTTATGTATTTTCCACCTAACGTTCTTAGGATGCCTAAGTAGGCATGCATTTGGCTGGTAAGATGTCCAGCTACTTTGACACTGCTATATTTGAGAGTTCATGTAACAATTGCAGTGGACAGCCTCAGCTGAGTTTCCCCAGACAGCCAGCATCATGAGACTGCTCCATAATGAGCCATCTTGGTCCATGCCCGCTGAGCTTGCAAATTATTACAACCCCCAGTAACTACATTCCTGGGAGCACAGAAGAAACTCCAGTTGAGGACTGCCTAGTTAAATCCTTTTCAAATTTGTCACAGACAAATTAAAAACAAAATAAAGCACTTGTTTCAGCCCTGTTTTAAACAGTTAGTGAAACAGTATTAGTAACTGGAGTTTGTCTGTACTCAGAAATTCATTCATTTATATTTGTTAGTATACAGTTGGGAGAAGCAGAATTTTGGAAAAATGAGAACATTGTATTTGACTTGTGTGGCTTTGGGAAAAATAAACACTTAGCCTAAGTCTTCATTTCAACATCTTTTGAAAGGAGTTCATAATATGTAGAACTGTCCATATATTTTTTAAAGAATCAAATGGAATATACCAAAATAAAGCTCTTGGTGATATGGTATCATAAATCCATCATGGCAAGGCTATATAGAACAGTTAATCAGTGTTCCTGAACTTTTGCAATTTCATGGCAAAATTAGCTCCCTTCATTTAGAAAGCCAGAGGCATTTCACCTCTAATATCCTTTTTCTTGTGAAGGCCTATCCTCCTACATTTTATTGTGAGTATGTCTTTGTAACTTGAAGCAATTACTGGTGAATCTCACACACTACAGCTTTCAGTATAGATTACACCTCAACATAAATATAACACACATAAATTGGTCCTTAGAATTGGACCAATAAACAATACCATAATAAATGGAGAAAATACTGAAGTTGTCAAGGATTTCATTTTACTTGCCTCATATGCAAACAAAAGCTGGACAGTGAATAAGGAAGAACGAAGAATTAACCCATTGCATTTATGGTGTTAGTGAAGAATATTGAAAATGCTAAGGACTACCAGAAGAATGAACTAATCTGTCTTGGATGAAGTCCAGATAGACATTCCATAGAAGCAAGGATAGTGAGATTTTTGTCTCTGGATTGCTTCATAAAGTGGGGACTCAGAAAAAAGAGAGAAAAACTCCCAACAAGATGGATTGACACAGTGTTTGCAACAATGAGGTCAAGCATACCTACTGTGAGGCTGGCACAGGATTAGGCGATGTTTCAATTTTTTATACCTAGGGTCATTATTCGACAACAACAACAGGGTCATTATAGGAGCCCTGGTGGTGTAGTTCCTAAGGCATTTGACTGCTAACCCAAAGTTTGGCTGTTCAAACCCACCAGCCACTCTGCAGAAGGAAGACTGGGCAATCTACTTTTTTAGAGATACCACCTTGGAAACTCAAGGAGGGGTCTCTATGAATTAAATCGACTATGAGTCAGTGCCGACCCAGTGGAACCTAACAAAGGCAACAACATGCCTTTGATGTGCCCTTTGGAATCTTTGTACTAAAAGAAAAATAAAAATTTCAAGATTAACTATTAGTCTCTTACCTCCATTTATACAGGTACATAGTTATACGTTGAAAATAACTTTCTCTTTTATCAATCAAGATTTAATGGATACAGGATTGCTCTCAATAAGCATCTACCGAGAAATTTTCCAACATAGATGAGCAACTAATGACACTCTTTCCTGTAAAATCAACTATAATTATCCATTCCAAGTATGGATCTGTACCATTTTCATTCAGAACAAAAATAGGAAATTAGAAAAAATAATTACGATATTAGAAAAAACTGTAATAATTTAAAACACACAATATAGAAGAGAAGGAAAATATCAAAAGGAAACATAAATTTAATTTATATAAAGGAAACCTTACAGTATTCAGCCACATTAATCACTGACACTTAAGAGAGCATCCATCTCAATTGGTTATAAAGTAGTTTTTTCTTAAGTTAGAAAGTAGGTCAGCTGTCAGTTCTTCTACCACTGCCTTTATAACACACAAGAACAGGTTTTCTCTTTCTTTTCTATGATAAAATATAAAGTAAGCCATGCATATAAAGCACAGGAGTTACCCTCTAAAGAGCTTAAAGCATTAGCAAGACAGATTGTTTTTCCCAATGGCATGTTTCAACAAGCAAGGTACTAGCAAAATGTTAGTGTAAAGAACAGAAATTCACTTATATTTGTATTTGTGATGCCAAACACAAGCTTTTAAAATGTCTTGTAGATTACTGTTTATTAGCAAGAAGAACCCGCTAGCAAGGTACACAGTGTTTCCTCTCTCAGAAACAGATGGTTTAAACACCTCTTGGGAAATGTAAGGGAGCTAAGAAAAAGTCACAGTGGGCAGAGTTTAATAAAACCAACACAAGCTATAAAGAAACATGAAATTCTTCACAGAACAAGAAATAAGAATTACAATGAAGAAAATATGAATCTGGTATGATTATGATAATGCAAAAGTGAACTTAATCATTGTAAGTATTATAATGCAGACGATCTGATATTTTGAAAAGTTAAGCATCTATTTGGACAAAACATCACTCATCCAATTTAAACATCTTATTGTTTAGTAACAAATAAAAAAATAGGTGAATTAATATAGGCCTACATCAAAATTTATCTAAATTAAGTTGATGCATAGCATATTTCAAAGTGGTTAAACAATTTGACCAAAATCCTTAGAGGAAAGAAGTATTCATCTTTCAAAATCCAATTCAGATGCTAGCTCCTCTGGACATGCACCTTATCTCTACAAACAAAATACCTTGGGCATTCGTACCATATCAATTAAATGCCATGAATGGTGTTGTTTTTAGTGCTTTAGTTGGAATCATCAAGGTAGTTCCAACTCATAGTGACTCTATGTATAACAAAACAAAACTTTGCCCGCTCTTGCATCATCTTTGCCATCCTTACCATACTTACTATGCTTGAATCCATTGTTGCAGCCACAGTGTCAATCCATCTCATCGATGGCTTTCCTCATTTTCACTGACCCTCTACTTTACCAAGCATGGCATACTTCTTTAGGGATTGTTCCCTCCTGCTAACATGTTCATAATAAGTGAGACAAATTTTCATCATCATTGCTTCTAAGGAGTATTCTAGCTATACTTCTTCAAAAACAGGTTTGTTCATACCTCTGCAGTTCATGGTAGGTACATGTGATGGTTATGTTTGTATATCAACTTGTCTGGGCCTGGTTGAGTGGATGGGCTGCTGGTGGTAGTATTCCACATGATGAGACTGGTAATCACCTCCATGGTGGGATCTACCACAAGGAGCTGAGTAGCTGCTTTTGGAATGTGGTCTGCTTCCTGTATATAAGGAGAAGCCTTGGGAATGGTTTCTAGCCTATGGCACACTTGGACCCTGCATGTAGCCGTGTCATTGCTCAGCAGCCTGCTATGGTCTGCCAGCCTTGGAACTTACAATGGACTTAAATTAATGGCCTGCCATGTGGTTTAGTAACATTAGGACTATGCCTTTTTATTGTCAACCTTGAGACTTCTCAGCCTTGGCATTCAGCAGCTGTCTGAGTAAAGAAATGTCTCTAGCTCTGGTGGACCAGGAGCAGGAGGCAGAGCTGGACCCCAAAATTGAAGGGCTTTCACTCAGCTCCTAGAGCCTTGCACTTCGAACTTGGACTTAAAGCCTCCAAATTTTAAGAATAAACTCCTGTTTGTTAAGGCCACCCTTTTTGTGGTGTATTCTTATCAGAGTGGTACTAGGTAACCAGAACAGAAGTTGGTACTGAGAGAGTAGGATGCTCCTCTGACAGATAACTAAAATGTGGAAACAGGTGTGGAGTGTGTCCCTGACCTGAGACACTGGCAGAGAGACCCCGGCATACGGCATGACAGATGAAAAGACAGACAGCACGAGACCAGCATGAGAGATGGCAGGAGCAGAGCCCAGAGACTGGCATGAGACAGCAACAACTTTACCAGCCCATGGAGGAGAAAGCCAGGTGCCATTGGGTAGACAGCTTCCTGTTGTAGAAGTTTGCCTTCGGGCATTAACTGGTAGAGAAGACTGGCATAAAATGGAGTAACAAGTTGGCCAGCAGTGCCAAATGTGTTAGATTGAGTTCTCTAGAGAAACAAAACCAGCAAAGCTTATAGAGAGAAAAAAAAAAATTATCTTAGGAAAATGGCTCACATACTTATAGAAGCTGACATGTCTAAAGTTCTTGGATCAAACATTAAGGTGAAGGCTTTTTCCAACTCTTGCAGTTGCAGGGGCTCAGGAGCTCAAGGTTGGCAGGCAGCATACTATTTATTGACTCCAACAGATGACGAATCCAAGATCTCCAGGCCGAATGGTGGATTGTTCACTCATGGACAGTTGTAGGAAGCACAACAGAATCCCAGTCCACAGAAGAATGTCTCTTTTCCAAGGATGTCCATACATATACTGGAAGCAAGCCACACCCCTAGGAAAACTCCCTTTCAGTGGATTGGCTGCTCAAAACACATTCATCTGATCCCATCATGGGAATAACCACATCACAAAGGCTTAAACCACACAGAACTGTGGTCCAGCCAAGTTGACACACAGCTCCAACTATCACAGTGCATTCAATATTCTCCAAAATGCCATGGCACTTCTTATTTAATAATTATAACTTTTTTTTTCATTGAAACAGTTTAGCTCATGATTTCACTGAACTACAGTGCCTACATCTCAAGTTTTAAGTACAAAACAAAAGGGTTTTTTTCAATTTCTTTGCTTAAATCTTTTTCTCTATAATATTGCTGTAGTAATTAATGTTGTGTGTCAATTTGGCTGGGCCATGGTCTTGAGTAGCTGGGAGCTGGATATAGTTATTCCTCATGATAGAACTGGTAATCATCTCTGTGTTGGAATATGCTTAGTAGCTGCCTTTGGGGTGTGTCCTGCTTCCAGCATATAAAAACAAGTTTTGAGAAAGGTCTCTAGTTTTTAGAGCATATGGATCCTGCATTTAGCTAAGTCTTCATTTCAGTGTCCTGACATGATGACTGCTTATATTGGGATTTTTCCTGAATTTAACTAGTAGTGGCCTGCCATGTTGTCTGCTAATCTTAGGGAGCTTGGGTAAAAAAATAGAAAAAAGCATTGAAAATGACATGGCAGGAGAAAATATTTAGAAAGTCAACTTGTTTTGGCCCAAGGTAAACAAAAGACCAGGTACAGTTGTATTGAACTTTGCACCTTATTTGAATTTCCATACTTTTAACTCCAATACATTTTCCTACAAGGCAGAAATCAGTTTTGGCTAGCCTTTACAAGTTCATAAAGTATATGTTTGGAACTGCAATGTACCTAGTTACATTTCAGAGCCATACTTTAAACTGCAAAAGCTGTAAAGCAGGGGCATATTTTTTTTTTTTTTCCATTAACTTATTTTGTAGAGTTCTTGAAGGTCTGTACATGCACAGACTGCTGGTCTCTATTGCCTATACTCTGATAAATCAAATTAGAAACACATGAAGTATCTGTCTGTATTTCAAAGACAGATAAACCATGAGGACAAATGAAGTGCATTGCTAGGAAGCAGTAGAGTAAACATAATTTTCATTGTCAAATGCAATAGGGCATTTTGGATGGAATTGGAATGAAAATATTATTATTTGTTTTATATGTTGTAGTTCTACAAATTGGTGGAAGTTATGTGTGTTTTTAAAAAGAAAAATTCAGCTATCATTAATGATAATTTTAGCTATTAAATTTGCATGCAAAACAATAATGATGAATTATGGATATATTAAAAAATAGTAAAAGGTTAACAGATATAGGAAGGACAGGATAGAATTTTGCATCAGTAAGTATGTCTAAACTTTTAAATGATAATAAAAGTAAAATAATAGAGGATATTTTCACATAAATGGATCAGGAAGAAAGATTTAGCACAGCTATATCAGTAATGTACTAAAAGTAAATAAAATTAAAGTAAAATTAAAGGAAAAGATTTTCAAACTGAATTTAGAGAATCATAATATGCCATTCATGCAACACCCACCTTAAATATCAGCAAAGAGGTAAGCCAGAAATGAAAGGAAGGGCAAGGAGGAAAATGTACCATGGATGCATCATCTAAAAGTATATTTTAGAACAAAAAGCATTACTAAATTTGGAGAGACATTTTAGTGATAAAATTATCAATTCAACAGAAAGATATATAATTCTAAATCTGCGTGCACTGGCTAACATTATGTAACTTAAAAAAAATCTATATAAATTAAAAAAAGATGACATAATTAAAGAGAAATAGGTACAACCATTATCATAATAATTGGTAAAATGAGGAAAAATTAGAAAGAATATAGAAAATCTGAACATTTTTAACTTTATTTAGCAATTTGACTTAATGGATAATTAGAAAATCAAATCATACATTCATAAAGTCAAAATACACATTCTTTTGGGTTACTCATGTGACATTTGACAAAATACATCATACTATGGACCAAAAAACAAAAAAAAAAATCCTCAGCTAATTTAAAAACATCAGAATCATACAATATATATCTCTGACTTCTGTGGAATTAAATAAGAAAGTAACTTAAAAAAGGCAACTAGAGTATAGCTTTTAGCAGCCTTTTTTAGCAGAGAGTATATCTGGGACCTAAGTGTTTGCAATTTGTGGATACACACAGAACAAGGTGGCCCTTTGTCCTTGGGGGAGACTGCACAGTCTGAACTGTGGGGTTTTGATTGACAGCTGGATGCCATCATCAGCTAAAAGCCCCAGACAGAGCCAGGGGCTGAGGAGGTTGTCCTTCTCATGGCTGAATTCTTGACTGAATTACCTCATGCTAAGCAAGGAAACTGTTTCTACCTTTCTATGCTGGGGTTTGCTTCTTCTGGTGCTTTTTTATTTTCTCTCTTTTCTTCCCTGCCTCTTCTAATGTTGTTATTCACCATTGAGTCAGACCTGTCTTACAGTGACTATTCCTTGGGTTTCCAAGGCAGTATTACTGCTAACTAGAAGGCTGGCGGTTCAATCCCACCAGCCACTCCTCAGAAGGAATCTACTTCTATAGTGGTACTGCCTCAGAAACCCAAAGAGAGATCACTATGAGTCAGATCTGACTCAAAAGCCCTTAACCTCTTCCAGTAGTAGGGACATATTAACTGTACACTAAACCATAGCTACTACACTGAATACCTCACCCACCAGATAAGTAACATCAATAGCTACTGCACCACAGGATCAATGACAGATGGTGGACAACACCTGCTCATGCCAACTCCAAATCCTCTCCACAACGAACACAGACCTGCACCCATATCTCCACCAGTGATTCCACCAACACACTGAAAGCTGTAGAGCAACCCAGTGCAACTGAATTAATAACCAAAGAAGTACACCTGTTCCACACCTCCAAATATAGTAAAACATAAAATCAGGGTGAACCAAATCAGTCCATAACTAACAAATAAAGACAACAAAGTCAAAATGTCTCAGAAAAAACAGACAACCACAAATCAAACAGAAAACAAAAACAAAAAAGACAGGGTAAGAGAGTCTCCCAGAGGAAGAACAAGCAATAGAACTATCTGAGAAGGAATTCAGAGTTCAAGGAAACCATAAATAAAAGAAATGAGAAGACATACAGTACCCTGGAAGAATTCAGGAAAATCATTAAAAAAAATTACAAAATAAATACACAATTAGAATTCATTAAAAAAATAGAAATTCAGATTAATAGTAAAATTATGGAGATAGGTAACATAGTGAAAAGAAAAAAGAGTAGATTAGAACTGGTTGAATAACACATTTCCCAGCTGGAAGACAAATCTGTAGAAGCCAGCCTGTATGTAGAAAAATTAGAACACATATTTAAGAGAAATGAAGAGAACCTTAGTGTTATATGGAATGACATGAAAAGAAACAATATATGCCTGATTGAAATAATAGAACAAGAGACAAATAAATAGATAGATAGACAGATAGATAAATACTCTGAGAAAATTGTCAAAGACTTGCTAACAGAAAATTTCTCCCATCATGTAGGAAGAAACAATATTCATCCAAGAAGCACAACAAACCCTATACAAGACAGATCCCAAGAGAAAGTCACAAAGACATATCATAATCAAACTTTTCACAACTAAAGACAAAGAAAGAATCTTGGGAGCAGCTTGGGAAAAACAAAATTTCACCTACAAAGGACAATCAATAAGTCTAAAATCTGATTTCTTAGCAGAAACCATGCAGGCAAGAATTCAATGTGGAGACTTATACAAAACCTTAAAGGAAATAATTGCCAACCAAGAATTATATACCCAGACCAACTGTCCCTCAAATATGAGTGAGAAATCAAGACATTCCCAGACAAACATAAATTAAGAGAATTTGTGAAAATCACACCAACCCTACAGCAAATGCTCGAGGGAGTCCTTCCAGTAGAAAACCCACAACAGAGAACAACAAATAAAAAGCAAGACACTGGATACCACCACTCAGAAAGCAAATCAGAAAAAGATTGTCAAAATGTGTCCACAAAAAAAAAAAGTGTGTCTAGAAAAATAGGGGAGCCATTCTACAGATGACACCAGTAACAAAGCAAGTAGAGGGAATAAAATTTTAACTACAAAACTTCCCAAACTTCCAAATGAAGAGGAAGACAAGGCAATGTCTATATAGAACAGACGGTTCCAAACTAAGGGTGATAAGAATTTACTTCAGGGAAATCACAAAGAAAATTAACAATCCTTCTAATCAAACTAAGAAAGAAGAAAATCACAAGGGCTTAGTAAGCACAGAACCAACAATAACAAGTAAAAGAGAATAAATAGTTGACAACACAGAAAAACACTTGGAACAAATATATCACCAACACAACCAAAACCATAATAGAATGACAGCAATAACTTAAATGTAAATGGACTAAATACACCAGTCAAAAGAAAGATAGTGGCAGACTGGATAAAAAAAGAAGACCCATCAATATGCTGCCTACAAGAAACCCACCTTAGACCCAAAGATAAATATAAATTAAAATCAAGAGGTGGAAAAAAAAATTATATCAAGCTAATGGCAACTAAAAAGAGCTGGAACAGAAATATTTATTTCTGATAAAATAGACTTCGAGATGAAAACCAGCATCAGGGACAAAGAAGTTCACTATATGATATTAAAAGGGTCAATAGACCAAAAGGACTTTAATAAAATTAATATCTATACACCCAAAGAAAGATGTAAAAAATACTTAAAGCAAATATTATATGAATTGAAAGGAAAAATAGCCATTTTACAATAGTAGTAGGAGACTATTTAATACACCACTTTCAAAGAAGGACAGAACAACTAGAAATAAAACTCAACAGAGATACAGAAGAACTGAACAAAGTAATCAACCAACTTGACCTCATAGACATATACAGAGTACTCCACCTAACAAAAGCACAATATATATTCTTCTCCAGTCCAAAATGGATCATTCTCTAGAGTAGACAATATGTTAAGCCACAAAACAAGCCTACATAAACATAAAAACATTGAAATACTACAAAGTGTCTTCTCAGATTACAATGCTATAAAATTAGAAATCAATAATAGGATGACCAATGGAAAAAAATCAAATATGTGGAAACTGAATAATATACTGCTCAAAAACTAGCAGGTAGCAGAAGAAATAAAATATGAAATTAAAAATAAATTCCTAGAAACATGAGAATGAAAATATAATTTATCAAAACCATTCAGACACAGAGAGAACAGTACTCAGAGGTCAATTTATAACAATAAATGCATACATCAAAAAAGCAGAAAGAATCAAAATCAACACTCTAACTCAACAACTCTAACAATTAGAAAAATAGCAACAAAAGAAATATAACAGTACCAGAAGTAAGGAAATAACAAAGATCAGAGCAGAAATAAATCAAGCAGAAAACAAAACAAAACAATAATAGAGAGAATCATCAAAACAAGAAGATGGTTCTTCAAAAACATTAACAAAATCAACAAATCAACAAATCTTTGGCAAATATAACAAAGGAAATGAAAGAGAAGATGAAAATAACACAAATAATATATGAAAAAATGTGACATCACAACAGAACCGACTGAACAGAAAAAAAAAAAAAAGATAACAGCAGAATATTATGAAGAACTGCACTCCAACAAATTTGAGAACCTAGAAGAGATGGACAAATTTCTAGAAACACAAGACCTACCTAAATGCCCCAGTCTGAGACAGAATACTTGAACTGACCCATAAGAAAAGAAGAAATTAAACAGGTCATTAAAAAAAAAAAAAAAAAAAAAAAACTCCCCCAAAAAAGGGTCCTGGGCCTGACCAGTTAAATGGAGAATTCTACCAAACATTCAAGGAAAAGCTGACACCTATGCTGCTCAAAATATTCCAGAACATAGAAAATAATGTAATAGTCCCAAACACACCATATGAAGTAAGCATAGCACTGATACCAAAACAATTGATGTAATCCATCACATAAGTAAATTAAAGGAAAAGAACCACATAATCATATCAATTGATGTAGAAAGGACATTTGATAAAATCCAACATCCATTCCTGATCAAAACTCTCAGCAAAATAGGGATAGAAGGGAAAATCCTCGCCATGATAAAGGGCATATATGTAAAACCAATAACCAGTATTATTGTCAATGGGGAAAGACTCAAAGCATTTCCCTTGTGAATGGGAAGCAGAGAAATATGCCCTCTATCACCACTTTTATTTAACATTGTATTCAAACTCCTAACCAGGGCAATAAGGCAAGAAAGAGAAATAAAATGTATCCAAATTGGTAAAGAAGAAGTAAATCTGTCTCCATTCACAGATTACATGATCATATACATGGAAAAACCAAGAGACTCTACAACAACAACAAAAATTACCGGAACTAATAGAAACATTCAGCAAAATGGCAGAATACAAAGTCATCATACAAAAAAAAAAAAAAAAAAAAAAGTTGGATTCCTCTATATCAACAAAGAAACGACTGAAAGGAAATATGGAAAACAGTTCCATTTACAATAGCTACCAAAAACATAAAATATTTAGGAATAAATCTCACCAGGGACACAAAAGACCTATACAAAGGAAACTACAAAACATTACTACAAGAGATCTACATAAATGGAAGAGCATATCATATTCATGGATAGGAAGACAAATATTGTGAAAATGTCAATACTACCTAAAGCAATCTATACATTCAATGAAATTCCAATCCAGAGTCCATCAACATTTTTTAAGGACATAGAAAAAAACAATAATTAATTTCATTTGGAAAGGAAAGAGACCTTGGATAAGCAAAGCCCTGCTGAAGAAGAAAAACAAAGTAGGAGGTCTCATATTGCTGAATCTCAAAACCCACTACGCAGCCACAGCACTCAAAACAGTGTAGTACTGGTACAATGATAGACAAATACATCAGTGGAACAGAATCGAAAACTCACCCATCTATGGACAGTTGATCTTTGACAAAGGACCAAAACCCATTAAATAGAGGAGAGATAACCTCCAGCATAGTGCCTAAGGCACTTGACTGCTAACCAGAAGGCTGGCAGTTAAAACCCACCAGCTACTCCTTGGAAGGAAGATGGAGCAATCTACTTCCGTAGTGATACTGCCTCAGAAACCCAAGGAGGGGTCGTTATGTGTTGGGTCTGACTCAACAGCACACAACAACAACAACAACAACCTCTTTAACAAATGGTGCTGGCAAAATTGTATACCAGCTTGCAGAAAAACAAAACAAGACCCATACCTCAACCCATTCACAAAAATGAACTCAATTTGGATCAAAGTCTTAAATGTAAAACCCAAAAGTATAAAGTTCATCAAAGATAAAACAGGAGCAAATCTAGACCTAATTTACTGTATAAATAGACTATCAAGCATATCCCAAATTCATAAGCAGTGGAAGAGAAACTAGATGACTGGGACCTTTAAAAAATTGTATTCTTATGCTCATCAAAAGACTTCTTCAAAAGGGTAAAAAGAAAACTTACCGGTAGGGAAATAATATTTCACTACAACTAGATGGCACAGAATAGCAGCAACAACAACATGACATATTTGCCAAGGGACAAATCTCCATAATTTATAGAAAACGTCAACACCTCAACACCAAAAAGACAAAAAATCCATTAAAAAATGAGCAAAGGAAATGAACACACACATCATTAAAGAATATATAAAGCCAGTCCACAAACACATGAGGAAATGCTCACGATCATTAGCCAGTGGAGAGATGCAAATCAAAACAGCAGTGAGATATCATCTCACCCTAGCAATAATAGCAAAGTTCAACAAGACAGAAAATAACAATTGGTAACAAGGTTCGGAGAGATTTGGAATTCTCATACACTGTTTTTGGGACTGCAAAATGGTGCAGGCACTGTGGAAAATGTTTTGGCATTTTTTTAAAAGACTGAAAATAGAAATACCATTTGATCCAACAATTTGATTACTAGAAATATACCCTAAAGAGGTGAGAGACAGGACATCAGTAGACATATGGGCACCTATGTTCATCGCAGCACAATTCACTACAGGAAAGAGATGGAAACAACCTAAATGCCCATCAACAGGTGAATGGATAACCACACTATGATACATTCACACAATGGAATACTATGTGATATTAAAGAATAATGAATAATCCATGAATCATCTCACAACATGGATGAATTTGGAGGACATTATGTTGAGTGAAATAAGTCAATCTCAGAAGGAAAAATATTGTATGAGTCCAGTATTGTAAATAGTAAAGGAAAGGTTTACTCAGAGAAGAAAATTCACTTTGTTGGTTACCGGGGATGGGAAGAAAGAGGAGAGAAAATTTCAGACTATTTGGGGGTCACATGTTGATTTGGGTGAGGTGAGGGGCAGTATGGACAGTATGCAACCAGCACGGTGACTATGGAAATGAAGGACACAAAAATATGCACAAAAGATACAGACAGCAGTGGCAAATATTACATGCACAATACTGCATTACCAGTGATGCCAAATACGAGGCAATGGGTAAATGCATATAAAGTTAAGAAGATGGTGGGGGTAGGCAAATAGTAATATACACACGACCAAGAATAGATTTGGTTGAAGATAATCTTACATGTGTACATGTGTTACAAAATTATCCACATACATTTTAGAAGTAACAGAGGACAGGGTTGGAATAACTTCTCAGAGACAACAAGCACCTTGAGAAAGAGAATCACTGGGCCTGCAGGCTGGGGACCATAGTCTTGGCAGATATCATGCTCAATTGGCACAACGTAGTACATAAAAATCTTGTTCTACAACCTACTTTGGTTGGTAGCAACTTGGGTCTTAAAAGTTTTCTAGTGGCCATACAAGATGCAACTATTAGTCTCCTCTTAAAGAAGAGGGAAAAAACGCAAAGCCATTTGGAAACAATTAGTTCATAGATATGATGGACCCAAAAGACCTCAGCCTTCACAACCCTAAGACCAGAAGAACTAAACGGTGCCTGGCTACCAGTGCCAACCACTCACAAAGGATCAAAATTGTAGATCCTAGTTAGAGTGGGAGGAAAAAAGTGGAATAAAATTCAAAACAATAAAAATGACCAGAATTACTAGCCAGATAGAGATTGATGGAACCCCCAAGACTACGACCCTGATTTATCCTCTGGGCCTAGAAATGGACTCATCTCCATGGGTTGGCTAGTAACCCAACAGCAGAAATATCTTTATGCAGAACCCCTACCCCAGGGAGATGCACCCACCTACCACAGGGAGATGCATCCCTCAAATCAATCAACCAAGAAACATATGAGGAGTAGAATTCACATAGAGAGGAAGCTGGACAGACAGGAATGCATAGAAAGAAGGGTACAGGGAGGAGGTAGTCACAGGGAGGAAGGGAAGGAGAGTTATTTATGCTTGGAGATTGAAATCAGGCTGTGAAATCAAATGTGCATGAGCTGTTGAATGTAAAACAAATCTGCTTTGTAAATTTGCACCCAAAGCACAATTAGAAAAAAGAAAGGAACTAAATTTTTCTAACTGTATTCAAAT
>NW_006921702.1:8886798-8887721 GCF_000298275.1 Orycteropus afer afer | reverse complement strand
GCTCCTCAGCACTTGAAAGAGGTCCTTTGCAGGCAACTTGCCCAGGGCTATATGTCATCTGATGTCCCAACTGCTGCCTCCATTGGCATCAATTGTAGAACCAAACAATGTGAAGTTTTTGACAACTTCAATCTTTTCTCCATTCATTGTGATGCTGCTTACAGGGTCAGTTGTGAAGATTTTTGTTTTCTTTTTCTTTGTATTGTGATGTAATCCATACTGCAGACTGTACCCTTCCATCTTCATCAGTAAGTGCTCCAAGTCATCTTCACTTTCAGCAAGCAAAGTAGTATTGTCAGTGTATCGCAGGTTATTAATGAGCCTTCCTCCAATCCTGATGCAACCTTCTTCATATAGTCCAGTTTCTCAGATTATTTGCTCAGCACACAGATTGAATAAGTATGGTGAAAGGATACAACCTGATACACCCCCTTCTTGATTTTAAACCATCCAGTATCTCCTTGTTCTGTTCAAATGACACCCTCCTGCTCTTTGTACAGGTTCTTCCTGAGTACAATTAAGTGTTTGGAATTCTCACTCTTCTCAATGTTATCCACAATTTGTTATGACCCACACAACCAAATGCTTTTGAATAGTCAATAAAACAAAGTAAACATCTTTAAGGTATTCTTTGCTTTGAGCCAAGATCCATCTAACATCACTAATGATATCCCTTGCTCCATATCCTTTTCTGAATTCAGCCTCCACCTCTGGAAGTTCTCTGTCAATATACTGCTGCAACCAGTTTTGAATTATCTTCAGTAAGATTTTACTGGTGTGCAATATTAATGATATTGTTCAATAATTTTCACATTCTGTGCTATAACCTCTCTTTCGAATGCACACAAATATGGATCTCTTCCAGTCAGTTGGCCAGGTAGCTGTCTTCCAAATCTCTTGGCATAACCAAGTGAGTGCCTCCC
>NW_006921702.1:8881080-8886698 GCF_000298275.1 Orycteropus afer afer | reverse complement strand
AAATATCTCAGTAAGTATTCCGTCATTTCCTGGAGCCTTGTTCTTTGCTAATTCCTTCAGTGCAGGTTTGACTTCTTCCTTCAGTACCATTGGTTCTTGATCAAATGCCACCCCTGAAATGCATGAAGATCAAGCAGTTCTTTTTGGGACAGTGACTCCGTGTATTCCTCCCCTCTTCTTTTAATGTTTCCTGCATCATTCAATATTTTGT
Source organism: Orycteropus afer afer (assembly GCF_000298275.1). Classification (NCBI taxonomy): domain Eukaryota; kingdom Metazoa; phylum Chordata; class Mammalia; order Tubulidentata; family Orycteropodidae; genus Orycteropus; species Orycteropus afer. The sequence continues at coordinate 8,886,487 of NW_006921702.1, read as the reverse complement.
CCATAGGACTTTTCAATATTGCAACACAAGACTTATTTTTTTTTTCTTTTCTCAGTTGTTTCAGCTTGAGAAATGCCAAGCATGTTCTTCCCTTTTGGTTTCTAAATCCAGGTGCTCTGGTTACCTAGTGCCGGTCTGACAAGAATATACCACAAAAGGGATGGCCTTAACAAACAGGAGTTTATTCTTACAGTTTGAAGGCTTTAAGTCCAAGTTCAAAGTGCCATACTCTAGGGGCTGGGTGAAAGCCCCTTAACCTTGGAGTCCAGCTCTGCCTCCTGCTCCCGGCCTACTGGAGCTAGAGGCATTTCTTCAATCAAATATCTGATAGCTTCTGAGGCTGAGAAACACCAAGGTTGACAAGTAAAAAGGCACAGTCCCAATGTTACCAAACCACATGGCAGGCCATTAACTTAAGTCCATTGTAAGTCCTAAGGTCAGCAGAGCGTAGCAAGCTGCTGCACAATGACACAGCTACATGCAGAGTCCAAGCATGCCATAGGCTAGAGACCATTCCCAAAACTTCTCCTTATATACAGGAAGCAGAGCACATACCCAAAGGCAGCTAACCAGCTGCTTGTGGTAGATTCCACCATGGAGTTGATTGCCAGTCTCCTCATGGGGATTTACTACCACCAGCTTCTCAGACACTCAACCAGGCTCAGCCAAGCTGACACAAAAACATAACCACCACACCAGGTCTTTGCACATTTCATTATAGTAATTGGCTTTGTCTACTCAAGCTGCTCTTTGAAATCTTCAGTTCAGCTCTTTTATCTTGTCATTTCTTCCATTTTCTTTAGCTACTCTCTGTTCAAAGACAAGTTTCAGAGTCTCTTCTGACATCCATTTTGGTCTTTTCTTCTTTTCTTGTCTTTATAATGACCTCTTGCTTTCTTCATGGATAACATTCTTGAAGTCATCCCACAATTTTTCTGGTTTTTGGTCATTGGTGTTCAATGCATCAAATCTATTCTTTAGATGGTGTCTAAATTCAGGAGGGATATATTCTAGGTCATATTTTGGCTTTCATGGACTAGTTGTAATTGTCTTCAACTTCAAGTTGAACTTGCATATAAGCAGTTTAAGGTATCTGTTCCACACTCAGCTCCTGGCCAAGTTTTGACTAAAGATATTCAGCTTTTCCATCTCCTTTTGCCACACATGTAGTCAATTTGATTCTTATGTACTCCATCTGGTGAAGTCCACATGTATAGCCACCGTTTGTGTTGTAGACAAAATGTATTTGCAATGAATAAGTCGTTGGTCTTGCTAAATTCTATCATGTGATCTCCAGCATATTTCTATCACGAAAGTTAAAATTTCCAACTACCAGTGATTCTTCTTTGTTTCAAAATTTCATTCTAGTCACCAGTGATAATTAGCACATATTGATTGCACATTCAGTCAATTTCATACTGCAGAAGTTGATAAAAATCTTCAATTTCCTCATCTTTTGCTTTGGTGGTTGGTACATAAATTTGAATAATAGTCATATTAACTGGTCTTACTTGTAGGTGTATGGATATTATCCTATTACTGACAGCATTGTACTTCAGGACAGATCTTGAAACATCCTTTGTGATGATGAATGCCATGCCAATCCTCTTCAAATTGTCATTCCCGGCATAGTAGATCATATGGTTATCTGATTCAAAATGGCCAAAACAAGTCCATTTCAGCTCACTAATGCCCAGGATATCAATCTTTATGCATTCCATTTCATTTTTGACACCTTTCAAATTTCCTAGTTTCATACTTCATACATTCCATGTTCCTATTATTAATGGATGTTTGCAGCTATCCCTCCTCAATTTGAGTCATGCTACATCAGCAAATGGAGGTCTTGAAAGCTTTACTTTATCCATATCAGTAAGGTTGGTCCTACTTTGATGATGCAGCACTTTCTTAGTCAAATTTTGTAATCCTCTGACTTAAAGGGCTCATTCTCCTGAACGGTATAAGATAATGTTTCTGGGCTATTCATAAAATTGCACAGTAATGTATCAGACAGTGTTTCTCTGCTGTTCATAAGGTTTTCCCTGGCTAATTCTTTTAGAAGTGGATGGCCTCTTCCTTCTTCTTAGTCTGTCTCAGTCTGTAAGCTGCACTGAAACCTCTGCACCACATACAATGCTGCTGGCACTTGAAACACCAGTAGCACAATCTCAAGACTCACAACACACAAGGCACAATAGTGTTATAAACTGACAGACAAGTTTTTCTCACTTAGTTGTTCAAAACCTTTCCTCCCTCCCTTTACCTGGATCCCTAGTTGCTGCTCTTCTCTGCCCAAAATGAAAGTAGTACAAATAAATATTTGTGAAGTGCTATGAAAGAAGTGTTTTCAAAGGCATGTATAGGAAACAAAAATAAGTCACAATCAATGATTTAGATTCCATACCAAAGAAGTAGAAACAGAACAGCAAATTAAATTTTGAGAATATAGAGACAAGAAAATAAAATAAGAACAAAGTAAAAAAAAAAAAAAAAAGAAGTAAAATGGAGACATATAATTGTAAAATAATCCAATAATATAGTTTTATTCTTTGAGAAGATGAGTCAAAATGATAAACCACTAGCAAGATTGAAGGAAATAAGGGGGAAAAGACTAATTACCAATATCAGGAAATCTAAATAAATTACTCCAAATATTAAATCCATTAAAAGATGATAAGATAATATTAAGATGATAAGATATTTCTGCCAATTGTAGATGAAATTAATAAATCCTTGATAAAAAGCACACCATCACAGATGGGCATGATTTCATGTCATTTTACTCAGAATGAGAAAATCTGAGTAAACATTTAATATATTAAACCATTAGTTAAAAGAAAAAAAAAAAAAAAGAATTCTCACAAAGGGAATTTCAGGCCTGGTTGCTTCTTTGATGAATTCTTTCAAATATTAAAGAAAAAAAAATAGTAACTATCTGTGGTAATTAAGTTTGTTTGCCAGTTTAATTGGACCGTGACTGAGTGGCTTGGCAGCTGGGTGCAGTTATTCCCCATGTTGAGACTGGATGTGGTGTAATCAACACCATGGTGGAATTTACTGTGAGTAGCTAATTAGTTGCCTTGGTGAGGATTGTGGGGGATGGGAGTGGCCTGATTCCAATATATATGGAGAAGCTTTGAGAAATGTTTCTAGCTTTTTGGCATGTCTAGATTCTGCATTTGGCCCAGTCTTCATCTCCAGTTCGTGAACTTGAACCAGTGGCCTGCCGTGTTGCCTGACAATTTTGGGATTGTATCTGGCCTACTGTGTTGCCTACAAATCTTGGGATTGTGCCATTTTACCTAGCAACCTTGGGTTGGCCAACCTGAGCAGCTAGCAACTGCTTGAACCAGGAGACACCTACAGCATCAGTAGGCGTGAAACAAGAGACAGAGCTAAAGCCCAAGGTCCAGGGACCTTCACCCAGGCTCTAGAGTCGGCACTCTGAATTCAGACTTCTAGCTTTCTAATAATAAAACATCCGTCCACTTGTGATTTTTCTATTATTGCATCACTAAAGAACCATGACACAATCTTACCAAAGTCTTTCCCACTTACAGAAATAAAGAAATATTTCCCAACTTATTTAGGCCACCTTAACTTTGATAGTAAAACCTGACAGGGACACCACAAGAAAAGAAAACTGAAGATCAATACCTCTTGTAAACTTAGGTGTCAAAAACAAAATAAATCTATAAATATAGTATGCTTAATTGCACATGTTTGATGTTAATTGCTTTTATTGACTTGTACACATAAAAAATGTTGAATGGACAAATATGTTCTTTATATTTTTACAACAATATATTTTTCTACTGTTGTATGAGAGTAATATTATTCTGAAAGTAAGGTTTTAGCTAGAAAGTGAAAGAAATAGAAAAGGAATGTTAAATTTAATAAGTTAACCATTACAAAATGTCTAAGAAAAAGAACACCCAGGTTTAGAGTTCCCAAAACATTCTATATTATCTTCGGTAGGTTTAGGAATTTGACACCCAGTCCCTGAGAAAAAACAGAAGATATTTGACAGAAACTAGATATTGAGTTAATAAAATTTATTTAAGAATCATTGATTTGTTTTCTTAATTTAATCTTAATTTTTGATATTAATTAGTTTGTCAAACACTTGTCAGAAAATACATATTAATGATCTACTTTTAGCCCAATTATATTTCTAGGGAAAAAAGTTTAGTAATACAAAAACAAAATTTTTGCAGTATATCCCAGTGAATATATTATTAAATAAATATCATAGAAGTATTGATAGTTAAAATTCTAATGAAAATACATCTGTCAGATATAACTCTCTCTCTTATTTGTGATGCGTAGGTATAAAATAAAGATATTTTCTTGACATGCTTTATTTATAATGAAGAATATGGGTACTTAAGTTATAAGCAAATCATGGCCTCTGTTACTGTTTTAATGACTTCTCACTCCAAAATGACAGTGAAGATGTTAGTACATGGGTAAAATAGATTATGTATGAATCTTCAATCAATTCAGTGGTGTTCTATTTGAGGCATAGCCAAATTTCCTTTTGTTTGTAATAAATCAGGGATTCTAGGGTGCTTTATTGAAGGACCTATAGTTGTTATCTTCTAACTTCTGATTTTACAGATGAAGTGAATCTAGAGATGTTAAACATATTTTATAAGATACCCTGATTGCTAGTACACTAGTGGAGATCCACATGTGTGGTTCTCTTGGAATAGTATTGATAGAGACCAGAAGACTCATCTGTCTTTTCAAGCACATGGCCCACAAAGTCAGTAATTTCTATTAAAGGAATTCAGGAGATTACACTCACTTAGGAAAAAGATTTTTTAAAAGTAGTGTTTTTCTATAGCTTAAAGCTAAAGTATGTTAAGATATTGCTACATATGACAGAAATCAAAGTAGTTTTATCCTTTTAGGTCATAGTTTTGAACAAGGTGATAGACCATTTCTTCCTAAATTAGAGGCAATTACCCTGACCTCCAACAAATGTAACAAAGACATATGTAACTACCTTGATTAGGACAAGTCACAGAAGGAGGTGAACAGGAACTGTGTAGTTTTATTTTTAAAGTTATATTACTCATAAAGGCAGTTTTACTTGCAATGAGGATATAGACTTCAACCACACTTACAGAAGAACAGCTCAATAGCAACCAACTATCAATAATAACATATCCATAACCTCATACAACACTGAAATACAGCAGCATTTGTAGAGATATCCAGAAAGCATATAAGGGAGTGATTATTGTGTTAATTTTGCAGATTTCATTGTAATCAGCTTGGTGAACAGAGAGGTGACCATCCCAAATTTCCACCCACTTCCTTCATCAGCAAGAACTCCATTCTAGCCTGTGCTCTGATAGAGCTTGGGTGCCCTGCTCCACCACACACAGTTTTGTTTATT
>NW_006921702.1:8862907-8880730 GCF_000298275.1 Orycteropus afer afer | reverse complement strand
TTTTTTTTTTTTTTTTGTCTAATCTAACTGTGTGGAACACAGCAACTGTTCCCACACAACTCAACCATACCTGCACCATCTGCAGCCCTAAACACTGACTGAAGGCCACCACTTGCTTCTGTACCAACTGACCAATGAGGGATGGCAACCTATATCACCTGAACCCACCCTCAATTGCTCTTTAGTACAGCTAACAAAGATTAGTACACACACTCATATTCACTGTCATACACACCAGAAGACAGGTGGGGAACACCTAAGTGCTACCAATTAGTGAATAGAGGAGCATAATATTTTGCTTACAGAGATATATCAGAACAAAATAAAGGAAAACAAATCTTGGGTGAATCTCACCAACATGCAACCATAAATTAAACATAAATACAACAACATCACAATATCATGGAGACAACTGACCCTCCCAGTCCACACAAAGAAGCAAGATAAAATAGTACAGGTTAGCGAGCAGGACACAGACCCAGAAAACATCCCTGAGGAAGAAGCAGCATTGGAATTCTCTGAAAAGGAATAAAAAAAAAAAAATGTATTTAGGTACCTTCTACAGATTGAGAGACAGACTAAGGAAGACACTGACAAGACTAAAGAAAATACTGACAACATTAAGAAAAACACAGGGGAAAAAAAAAAAAAACTTTAGAACATTTTAGGAAAACAATACAAGAACAAATTGAAAAATCAATGAAATATTAGAAATAATACAAAAACAAAAAATTGAAATCCAGAAGATTAATACTTAGAATACAGCAAAGGGGTAAGGTGGTCACACCTTCTGACCTCCTGTAAGCCCACAAGAGGAAAACAGAATCACCATAAGAAGCCCAAGGCCTATTTCTCCAAGGCCAGACATGCTGCCTCTTTCCAGCCCTTTCATCAACCATGACATCAACCATTACTCCCACAGCACCCACCACCTCTCTTCTGGGTTTGATAATTCACTGAAGTGGTCACACAGAATTCACAGATTATAGGGTTTAGTAGGGAAGCATCAGGCTACAATTTAAGTTCAGGAACACTGCTCAGTCTCTCTCAGCCTGTTGGCTCTCAACCAGCCAACAGTCTCTTTGAGTCTTTCCCCAGCAATGTGTGTCTCTCACTGTCTCTCAGCAGTGCAAGTCTCTCAGGAGTGTATTTCTCTCAGCAGTATGTCTTTCTCAGCCAGCAGTCAGAGAGACTTCTTCAGCCTCTTGAAGGGCTCCTTTTGAGCCTGGCAGAGTGACCACTAACCAATCCCAACATCAGAGTTCTATACACCTGCGAGAGAGTGAACTTCCCAGAAGACTGCTTCATGCTACATCAACAGAAATACCCCAGGTGGATAACTTTAGCAATCAGGAGCTACTCAGTTGCTCACAGCAAATTCCACCACAGAGTTTAAAAAGATTTATGGCTAGAAAACCACACTATGTAATTTACTACACTGCAATAATATATTGAATGGTGAAAGAAGTAGAATCATATCAATGGAAGACAGAATTAATGAGATTGAGACAAATATGTTATTAAGAGATCAATCAGAAAAAAAACCAATACAAAATGAAGCATAAGATTCATATGGGCTAACATCAAGAGGAATAACTCATGTGAAACTGGAATTCCAGAACAGGAAGGGACAGATAAAACCACAGTGAAAATTGTCAAAGATTTGTTGGAAGAGAATTTCTCTAATATGATGAAAGACAAGAAGATATATATCTAAGAAGTTCAATGCACCCCAAAAGAAAATCAGTGAGATATATCATAATCAAACTCACCAAAACCAAAGACATAAAAGAATCCTGAAAGCAGCATGAGAAAAAATGGAAACTTGCCTACAAAGGGCAAAAAACAAGACTAAGATTTTATTTCTCAGGAGAAATCATACAGGTGAGAAGGCAATGGGCTGATATATATGAAACACTGAAAGAAAATTATTGCCAACCAAGAATTATATACCCAGCATAATTGTCCCTCACATATGATGTTGATTAAATGATTTTATTTAAACCAAACCAACCATACAAGAGGTGCTAAAGGGAATGCTTCAGACAGAGAAACAACAGCCGACAATAACCAATGATTAATACACATGAAGACCTATCCCAGAAACCAACTCAGTTATTCAAAGTAAAATTAGCTTACAAGACTGTAATCGGGGAATCAGATACATCAATTGGTAAATGAGGACAACTACAAACCAAAAAGATAGAATAAATAGTGAAGGTACAGAGCTTCCAAATTGTGAGGAAGAAAAGAAAATTGTGAGATAGAAGAAACTGTTCTAAACTTGGGAAGAAAACAATAAATCTCAGAGTAATCACAAAGAAAAAATCATAAACCTTTACATCACAATAAAAAAAGAGAAGCAAAGATATTTACCAAATACTAAAACAATAGCAATGAAGAAAATTATAAAAATAAATAAATAAATAAACAAACAAACAAACAAAACAAGTTCACCACAGAAAATTATATGGAACAAAGGAATAAGTAGCATCACGAAAAAACACATAACAAAGTGACATCAATAAATTCATGCTTGTCTATAATTGCACTGAATGTAAGTGGAGTAAATGCACCACTCAAGAGAAGAGAGTTGCAGATTGGATAAGAAAGCATGACTCATCAATATGCTGTCTACTAGAGACTTGTCTTAGACACAAAGACAAAAAATAGGCTAAAAATCAAAGGATAGAAAAAGATATATCCAGGAAATGGCAAACGAAGATGAGAAGAAGTGGTAATATTAAATACTAATAAAATAGACATTAGGACAAAAGCTGCCATAAAAGACAAGGAAGGACGTTATATAAGGTTTAAAGTATCAACTGAACAAGAGGACATAACCATAATAAATATTTATGCACCCAATGAAAGAACTCCAAAATACATAAATCAGGCTTTAATTGAATTGAAAAGACAAATAGATGACTCAAAACTAATAGTAAGAGACTTGATTACATCACCTTCAATAAGAAAAATTGAACAACTGGAAAGAAACTAAACAAAAACAAAAAAGAACTAAACAATACAATCAAAGGACTTGATTTTTACAGACATCTACCAAGTACTTCATCCAACAGCAGCACAATATACATTTTTTTCAAGTACACATGGAACACTCTCCAGGATAGACCATATGTTAGACCACAAATCAAGCCTAAATAAATTTAGAAACATCAAAATACTGCAAATTATCTTCTCAGATCATAGTGCTATAAAATTAGATATTAGGAAGATCAATGGACAAAGAACAAACTCATAGAAATTGATTAACACCCTCCTGAAAAAAGACAGGGTAATAGGAGAAATGACAAATGAAATTAAAAAAAATATATATATATGAATCAAACAATTTGAAAACACAATATACCAAAATCTTTGGAAGACAACAAAAGTAGTTATCAGAGGGTAATTTATGGCAATAGATGCATACTTCAAAAAAGGAGAAAGAGCCAAAATTAACACCTTAACCCAACAACTCCAACAATTAAAAAAAGAACAGCAAAAATAAATAAATAAATAAATAAGCCTATGGTCACCAGAAGAAATTAAACAATAAAAATTCAAACATAAATAAATGAAACAGAAAATAGACAATAGAAAGAATCAATAAGACTAGAAGCTGGTTCTTTAAAAAGATTTGTAAAATCAATAAACCACTGTCAAATTTAACAAAGGAAAAGAAGAAAATTGAAATAACAGGAATAAGTAATGAAGTGGGCGATGTCACAACAGAACCAACAGATATAAAGAGAATCTCAGGATATTATGAAGAATTATACTCCAACAAATTTGAAAACCTGGAAGAAAAGGAAAGATTTCTAGCAGCTGGTCCAGATAAAAGCACGGTAGCCTTGCGAGTTAAGTTCTGCTTTAATTTAAAAAGATCCGTAACAAAATTAGAAATTGAACAGTTCATGAAAACATCACCAACAATGTTAAGTACTGGCTGAGAAATTTTCACTGGAAAATTCTATCGAACATTCAGAGAAGAATTGTCACCAATAGTACTCAAAGTATTCCAGAACATAAAAGGAATGCAATCCGCCCAAATTGATTTTATGAAGGAAGTATAACCCTGATACCAAAACCAAGCAAAGCCACTGCTAGAAAGGAAATCTACAGATCAATATCCCTCATGAATATAGATACAGATATCTTCAACAAAATCCAAGCCAACAGATTACAACATACCCAAAATAATAATAATAATAATAATAATAATAATAATACATCATGAACAACAAGTGGGATTCATACTAGGTAGGGAAGGATGGTTCAACATTTGAAAAAAAAAAAAAAAAAGAATGAATGTAATCATTCACATAGTAAAATAAACCAAAATAACTAAATGATCATATTAATCAATGCAGAAAAGACATCTGATAAAATCCAACACCCATTCCTGATAAAAAGAAAATTCTAAGAAAAATAAGAATAGACAGGAAGTTCCTCAACATAAAAAAAAGACATTGATACAAAACCAACAGCCAACATTATTTTTATTGGAAAGAGACTGAAATCATTTCCCTTGCAAATGCAAGCCAGACAAAGATGTCTTCTAACTCCATTAATATTCAGCATTATACTGGAAGTCCTAGCCAGGAAAATAAGACAAGAAATGGAAATCAAAGGCATCTTAATTGTGAAAGAGGTAAAACTATCCCTATTTGCAGATGATATGATCCTATATATAGAAAACCCCAGAGATTTAATAAGAAAACTACTGGAACTTACTGAAAGATTTTGCACAGTGGCAGGATCCAAGATCAATATACAAAACTTAGTTGGGTTTCTGTTGACCAGAAAAGAGCTTTCTGCAAAGGAAAAAGAAAATCAATACCATTTATAATAGCTACCAAAAAGATAAGATATTGAGAATAAATCTTACCAGGAACACAAAAAACTTATATTGCTACCTCAAGAAACTATAAAAGAGCTGCTTAAGTGGAAGAATATACCATGCTAGTTGATAGGAAAATTGAACATTATGAAAATGTCAATTCTACTCAAAGCAATCTACACATTGAATAAAATCCCAATCCAGATTCCATCAACATTCTTTACACACGTGGAAAATCCAATCACTAATTGTACATGGAAAGGAAAGAGACCTCAAATACACAAAGCACTACTGAAGAAGAAAAATGTAGGAGGTCTCACACTCCCAGACCTCAAAAGCTACTGCTTACCCACAGTAATCAAAACAGACTGGTATTGATACACCAAGAGACACATGCAACAATGGAACAGAATTCAGAACCCAGAAGTATGTTCATCTACCTATGGTTTGCTGATCCTTGACAAGGAGCTGAAATGTATTCAATGGGGAAGAGATAATCTTTTTCAAAAATGTTGCAGGCAAAACTGGATATCCCTTTACACAAAACTGAAACAAGATTCATACTTCACGCCATAGAAAACAAAGAAAAAAAACATGACCTCCAGATGGATCAAGGACTTAAATGTGAAACCTAAATTTATAAAGTGACTCAAGGAAAAAATAAGGGCAAATACTGGGGTTATAATATATGGCATACATAGGTTATTAAGCACAACCAAAAATGTACAAACAGCAAGTCAAAAATATACAAACAGCAGAAGAGAGACTAGGTAAGTGGGATCTCCTAAAAATTAAGTTCTTAAGTCCATCAAAAGATTGTTCTAAAGGAGTAAAAGGAGAACCTACAAAATGGGGAAAAATATTTAGCAATAATATATCTGACAAGGGACTCATCTCTAAAATTTATAGAAAAACCCAACACCTCAACATCAAAAAGACAAATAATCCAATAAAAAAATGAGCAGAAGACATGAATAGACACTTAACCAAAGGAATATTTAGGGGGCCACAAACACATGAAGAAATGTTTGCAATCATTAGCCATTAGATGGGTACAAATCAAAACAACAATGAGATACAATCTAACTCCAGCACTAATAACAACAGGTAACAAGACAGAAAATAACAAATTCTGAAGAGGGTGTGGAGAGATTGGGACTTTCATACACTGTTGGTGGGACTGTAAAATGATACAATCACTGTGGAAATCAGTATGGCAATTCCTTAAAAAGTTTGAAATAGAAAAACCATTTGATTCAGCAATTCCATCACCAGGTATATATCCTAAAGAAGTGAGAAGCAGGACACATATACATATGTACACATGGGTGTATATAGATACATGTACACCCATCTTCGTTGCAGCACTGTTTATAATAGCAAAGAGATGGAAACAACCTAATTGCCTATCAAACAATTAATGGATAATCAAACTGTGGTACTTACACACAACTGAATATGAGACAACACTGAAGAAAAATGTGGAATCTGCAAAACACCACTTAACATGGATGAACTTGGAGGATGTTATGTTGAGTGAAACAAGTCAATCACAGAAGGACAAATATTGCATTAGTACACTATTGTAAAAAGTCAAGGAAAGTATTATATATGGATGGAAATTTTCTGCGTTGGTTACTGGGTGAGGAGGGGGGAGGGGAATGAAAATTCCTGGATATGTTGGCAATATATATATATTGAAGTTTACTAGTGGTTACTAGGTTTAGGAGGGAAGGGGATAAGGGAAGCTTTTGTTTGGGGGCCTTTGGGTTTATGCCAACAGTGGTAGAATGTTTTGGAAAAAGATAGCAATGATGGTGGCAGAACATGAAAAATGTCATCAACGTCTCTGAGGTGTAAATGTGCAAGTCATTATATTGATGAATGTCTTGTGTATGTTTTCACCACTATAAAAGTAACAACAACAACAAAATAGTGGAGGAAATACTATTACGTTTGAAAAAAAAATTGTTTCTTTAAAAGGAGTGCTGAATTTCAGCCTTTCAGATGATGAATGCAGACCCACATAGGGCAGATAGGAAGAGAGTGGTGATGGATTGTTTTTCTTGGGAAAATTATGACTCTTCCTGAGATTCAGTCTCTTCTTCTATGCCATGGGAATAATATTCTCATATGTGGTTGTTGACAGTATTTAGTAAAATGTAATGTCCATTAAATGGCTAACATATTGCATTATCACAGAACCTGGCACATAGTATGTGCTCATTATATAATAACCAAGTTATCATTCTGATAAAATTAAGTGTATTATCGTAACAAATTGCAGTGAAAGTCTAGAAATCAGGGCTTATGGATCTAAAACCAAAACTTATTGTGCTGTGTTAATGAAGTCCCTTAGAAAATGAAACAAATTAATTTTAAACCTTTACATTTCAGAATCAAAATAAATAGTACTGGAAATTTATATACTTTTAGCACTTAGTATAATTAACGTGTTTTGTGATGCATCCCCTGATCTGCATTATCCCACAATGAGAACATCTCCAGTGCCTGCCAGTGTTTTCATTAACTCTGTTAATGACTCTGCCCCTAAAATTACTGAGAATGCAGTCTTGATGAGCAGTGATTTCATAATGGCCTAATAGAAACAATTCCAGAGGAGGTTATTAGATTTTAAGGACATACAATGATTCTGTATATAACCTACTTTTTTGTTTTGTTAACTATAAGTATTTTTGAAAGCATATAATTCTCAACAACATAGCCTATAAGTATCTGCCTGGCCTGCCTTGAAATTACAGTTCAGTACATTATGACAAGTCCTTTGAATAATGGGGTTTTGAGCTGGTTGGTGTATATCCATGTACAACTGCTATCTTTATGAATATCTAGTGAATACTATTTACAGTCCATAATGTCTGCATATGGAAGGATATTTACTGTTCTTTCCTTTGATGTTTCCCTGAGCATTATTTGGAAAATACTAAAACTTCATTACCTTGAAAATGATCTTTGCTTGGAGGATTTAGTGAAAAACACATTTTTTCTTTTCTGCAAATGCTTTGGATAATAAATTTAGTATTCTTTAAGGATAAAGCATTCAGAATATAGCATGTGAAATAAGTTTTGGTGCACAGTTCTAAAACATTTTTAAAAACTCATTTGAAGTCCACAGCACTCAAAGTCAGACTTAATTAAATTGGATTTATCATTCAGAAAACAAAAATAATTTTAGCATATTGCATTATTCAACATTTTACACTCTACACTATTATTGTTAAACATATCAACTTTAGACTACCATGAAATTCTTAGTGCATGTATGTGTGTATACTTTTTGTTTCTTTTCTTTTCATTCTTTTAATAATCACTTATCATCTATTTTAACCAAGCTATGGAAACAATACACTTGGGAATATTTCCACTGTAGCTCACAAGAGAAGCTACTACTGAAACTTTAATGTAGCAAGTATGGCTAATCAAGCATTTTTTTCTCCTTTTGGAAGAGCTATGTTATTTATCTTTCAGAGATGGAAAACTTGCTATTGCATTTCTAAAGAATGACCTTTTTTCTAAATCCAAAGTCTTAAGTGTTCTAGGATCTGAACCCATAAGAAATTCCACTCAAACATGAATCTAAGTGGAGAGGCCTTGGTGGTCATAGTGAGGAGGGGATGATCCTGTCAGCCAGGAACAGAGACCTGGGCCCAGTTGGCAATGGAAAATGTAACTATTTAAAAATTCTCTTATTTCCTAAATTCATTCTGTGTTTTCATTGGAGCTTTTAGTAGCAAGAGAGTCTCTGGGAAAAAGGGAAAAGAAAAAACAAGAAAAGGACCGTATTGACAAGGAGTTGCATAATATGAATTATTGAAAAAAAATGTGATATTATTTAATGTTTATAAAGTTTTCAAAACAAATAACTACAATTTTAATTTCTAGCAATAAATTTTATATTTGACTGTTAATTCATAGTTTCATGTGTCTTTGAGAGTTTCAGTGAACTTACAGTAAAATCTTTTTCAAGTTGTTCCAGTTTTTATTTTCCCATGTGCCAAAGATGAAGAATCTCTCTTGTCATTTGCTTAAATGTATAATTTGGTTTTGTTGGCTTCCATAATTATCTTTAATCCTTGGATTTGCCACTACACCCTAGGTTGTAGGATCCCCTTGCACATTTTCCCTGTTGTTTCTGCCTGTACCCTAAAGTAACACCAACTGATACCTATTTTGATATGTTTGGGTTATTTGTATCACTTGATTAGGAAAATTTCATTTACCACATAGACTACTGGACTGTGATTCACTCATGCTAATGACTTCATTTGTAACTATGACTTGGGACAAGTAGCTCACTCCTTGCCATAAATCTAGATAAGCAGAAATTAAGGGAATTTGTTAAAACCAGACCACTTCACAAGAGATGCTAAAGGGAATTCTTTGGACAGAAAACCAACAATAGCAGACAACAACAGATCATTAACACACATGGTGACATAACATGGAAACCAACACATTTTGGGGAGTATCCAAAGTATAGCAAGCTTACAAGATTGTAATTAGGAAATTAGAGACATCAATTGGCAAATGAGAACAATTACAAACCAAAAAGAGGGAAAAAATTGTGTAGTTACAGACAATTGCAAGATAAAGTGGACTATCTAAACTTGGGACTAAAATTATAAATCACAGGGTAACCTCAAAGAAAAATTTTAAACTTTCACATCAAAATTAAAAAGAAGAAAAATGCAAATGTTTAGATAAAACCAGAACAATAGCAATGAAAGAAATGATAACATGATTCATGAACAATATGAACTCAGCACAGACAATAACATGGAACAAAGAAATCAGCAACATCATGAAAAAGCACATTAAAAAAATGACAGCAACAAATTCACACTTGTAAATAATTATACTGAATGTCAATGGATTTAATGTACCACTCAGGAGACAGAGAGTTGCAGATTGGATAAGAGAACATGATTCAAAATTATGCTGTCTACAATAGAAATACCTTGGAAACAAAGACAAAATTTGACTAAAGATCAAAGGTTGGAAAAGATATATCAAGCAAATGACAATCAAAAGAGAGCAGGAGTGGCAATACAAATTTCTGATAAAATTGACTTTAAGACAAAAACCACCATAAGAGACAAGGAAGGATATTATACTATGATTAAAGAATCAATTGAACAAAAGGGCATAACCATAATAAATATCTATGCATCCAATGAAAGAGCTGGGAAATACATAAATCCCCTTTAAGAGAATTCAAAAGGCAAATGGATGACTCCACAGTTATAGTAGGAGACTTTAATACACTACTTTCAATGAAAGATAGAAAAATTAGAAAGAAACTCAAGAAGCAGAATATCTAAACAATACAATCCAACAACTTGATCTTATAGACATCTACAAAGCACTTTACTCAACAACAGCATACTATACATTCTTTTCCAGTGCACATGGAATGTTCTCCAGGATAGATTATATGTTAGGCCACAAAGCAAGCCTTTATAAAGTTAAAAACATTGAAATACTGCAAAGTGTCTTCTCAGATCACAATGCTACAAAATAAGAAATCAGCAATAGGAAGATGTGAAAAAAAAAAGCAAACACATGGAACCTGAATAATACCCTCCTTAAAAAGGACTGGGTAACAGAAGAAATAAAAAATGAAAATAAAAATATTCTTGAGTCAAATGAGAAGGAAAACACAAAATACCAAAATCATTGATCTTTGGGACACAGCAAAAGGAGTGATCAGAGGCCAATTTATAGCAGTACATGCACATATCATAAAAGAAGAATGCACCAAAATAAGCACCTTAACTGGACATCGCCAACAGTCAGCAAAAGAACAGCAAATAAATAAATAAATAAATAAAAAGCTTACATTTACCAGAAGAAAATAAATAATAAAGATTCAAGGAGAAACAAACAAAATAGAGAGACAACAGAAAAAAAAAAAATCAACAAGACTAGAAGTTGTTTTTTTTTTAAAGCATTAATAAAATTGACAAACCACTGGCAAAGTTAATAAGGGGACAAAAATTTAACAAAAGGAAATAATACAAATAACATGAATGAAAATAAAAATGGGTGATATCACAACAGAACCAACTAAAATAAAAAGGATCATGTCAGGATACTATGAAGAGCTGTACTCCAATTAATATGAATATATAGAAGAAATGCACAGATATCTAGAAAAATATTAATTACCTAAACTTACACAGACTAAGGTAGAAAATTTGAACAAACACATAACAAAAGAAGAAATTGAACAAGTCATAAAAATTTACCAATCCAAAAAAATCCTGGCTCAGTTTCACTAAATAATTCTACCAAATGTTCAGAGAAGAACTGATAGCAGACACATTCAAACTATTCCAGATCATAGAAAAGGGTGGGATCTTCCCAAATTCAATTTATGAAGTAATCTTAACCTTCATAACAAAACCAGGCAAAGACATCACTAAAAAGGAAAACTACAGAATATATCCTTCCTGAATATAGACACAAAAATCTTTAACAAAATACTAACCAATCTAACAATATATCAAAAAAATAATACATTATGACCAAGTGGGTTCATATTGGATATGCAAGGATTGTTCAACATTAGTAAAGCAATCAATATAATCCATCACATAAGTAAAATAAAGAAAAAGAACCACATGATCATATCAATTGTTGCAGAAAAGGTATTTGATAAAATACAACACATATTTCTGATATAAACTCACAGAAAAAAAGAAATAAAAGGAAAATTCCTCAACATAATAAAGTGCATATATGCAAAACCAACAGCCAACATTATTGTCAATGGAGAGAGACTGAAACCAATTCCCTTGCAAACAGGAACCAGACAAGGATGTCCACTATCTTCACTTCTATTCAACATTGTATTGGAAGTCCTAGCCAGGGAAATAAGGCAAGAAAGGGAAATCAAAGCATCCAAATTGGTAAGGAGGAAGTAAAATTATCCTTATTTGCTGATGATATAATTCTATACATAGAATTCTATACATAGAAAACCCAAGAGATTTAGGTGGAAAATGACTGGAACTAATTGAGAGATATAGCACTGTGACAGCATAAAGATTAACATCCAGAAACCAGTTGGATTCTACATCAGCAAAGATATTGCTAAAAAGGGAATAAGGAAATTAATACCAGTTACAATAACTACCACTAAAAAATAAAATAAAATACTTGGGAATAAATTTTACTGGGGACACAAAAAGCCTATACAAAGAAAACTACAAAAGCCTACTTTGAGAAAATATAAGAGGTCTACCCAAATGGAAGAACATACCATACTCATGGATAGGAAGATTGAACATTGTGAAAATGTCAATTCTACCCAAAGCAATCAATACATTCAATGCAATCCCAATCCAGAACTCATCAACATTCTTTAAAGATGTGGGAAAAAAAATTGTCTGATTTTATATGGAAAGGAACTGGTGACATAATGCCTAAGGCATTTGACTGCTAACCAGAAAGTTGGCAGTTCAAAACCACTCCTGGGAATGAAGGTTGGGCAATCTACTTCCATGGTGATACTGCTTCAGAAACCCATGGAGGTGTTGCTATGAGTCCGATACGACTCTATGGCAGTGGGTTTGGTTTATTGAAGAAGAACAACAAAATAAGAGGTCTCACACTGCCGATTTCAAACCTTCTATGTCACAGTTGTTAAAACAGCCTGGTACTTGTACAATAACAGACACATAGACCAGTGGAATAGAACTGAGGATTCAGAAATAGATCCATTGACCTATGCTCAGCTGATCTTTGACAAAGGGCTAAAATCCATTCAATGAGGAAGAGATTGTCTGTTTCACAAATGGTCCTGGCAAAACTGCCTATTCATTTGCAGAAAAATTAAACAAGTTCTGTAACTCACACCATACACAAAAAGTAACCCCAGATTGATCAAAGACTTAAATATGAAACCAAAAACTATAAAATTCCTCAAAGAAATAAATAGGGGAAAATTAGGGGCCCTGATTTATGGCATAAATAAACTGTCAAGCATAAATCAAAATGGACAAACAGCAGAAGATAAACTACATGAATGGGACCTTCTAAAAATTAATTTTTTGTGTGTTTCAATAGACTTCTCCAAAAGAATAAAAAAAGAATTTACAGATTGGGGAAAATCATTTGACAACTCCATATCTGACAGCAGACTTATCTCTCAAATTTATAGAAAACTCCACCTCAACAACAGAAAGACAAACAATCCAATTAAAAAATGGGCAGAAGACATGAATAGTCAGCCAAAGAAGATATTCAGGCAGCCAGCAAACACATGAAGAAATGTGCAGGTAAGCAGAAATTAAGGGAACTTGTTAAAACGAGTCCAACTTTACAAAAGATGATAAAGGGAGTCTTTTGGACAGAGAATCAACAATTGCAAACAGCAAGCGATGATTAACACACATGATGGCATAACCCAGAAACCAACCCAGTTATGGGAGTATCCAAACTAATATAAGTTTACAAGTTTGTAACCACTGGAGAGATTGGAGAGATTAGTGAGATACAAATCAAAACAACGAGATACCATCTCATCATGGCACTAAAAGCAAAGTTCAACAAGACAGAAAATAACAAATACTAGTAAGGAAATGGAGAGATTGGGACTCTAATACATTGCTAATAGGATTGGAAAATGATACTACCACTGTCAAAATCATTACAGTGATTCCTTAAAAAGTTTGAAATAGATATACCATTTATGATAGCTGGGGTTGTGTGTCAACTTGGCTGGACCATGATTCTGAGTGGTTTAAGCAGTTGTGATGTGGTTATCTCCATGATGATATCAAATGTACATGCTCTAAGCATCCAATCCATTGAAAGGGAATTTCCCAGAGGTGTGGCCTGCTTCCAATATATATATGGACTTCCTGGGAAAATGAGAGAACTTTCTGTGGATCTAGATCCTGTTGTGCTTCCTATAACCATTCGTGAAGGAACAATCTACCATTCTGCCTGGTGATCTTGCATTTGTCATCCACCAAAGTCAGGAGTTAGTATATGGCCTGCCAACCATAAGACCATTAGGAGGATTTCCCTTCACCATTGTCCTTCAGGGAAGTCCCAGAAAAGGTTTGCAGTGCCTTTGCTGCCCAGACATCCCTCTAAAACTAAGACAATGATACTGTTTACCTGCTATCTCTCATTATGCTCATATACCAGGCTAAATCACATAGGATTGTGATTTTAAATTCCTAATCAACATTTTGTATTAATATGTGTCAATCACTAGTTCTACACTGAGTTAGAATACATGCATACTTTTATTAAATGTTATGTTTTCAGGTTTTAAATTTTTTCTTTTTATGTTTCCTAAATTCATTTTCTGTGTTTATTACTTCTGTAATACTATAAGACAGATGTTATATATTCTGAGTACATGATCTATATCATGTACTCAGGCACACTTTATGGCATTTTGTATTTTTTGTAATGCATTCTGTGTTAAATCATTAGAAAATCATCATTAAAAAAAAAATTCACTGCTGTCAAGTGGACTCCAACTCATAATGACCCCTTCTTGGGTTTCTGAGGTGGTATCTCTATGGAAGTAGATTGCCCAGTCTTCCTTCCAAGAAGTGACTGGTGAGTTTGAACTGCCTGCTGTCTGGCTAGCAGTCAAATGCTTTAAGCACTATACCACCAGAGCTCATATTCAAAATACAGAATAAGAATTTATTTAAATTTTACTAAATGAATGTCTTCTTCTAATTATTTCATTAAATCTGTTTCTCAGATATTATTCCTTCTCTTTATTGAGTTTGGAATTTTTCTCATGGTACTTACTTGCCTTAAATGCTGCAGGATATACAGTGATCTGCTAAATATTTTGTTTGAGTATTAATATTTGGCTCCATGTCATATTTACTTTAAGCTTCTCCCAATAATTGTCATTAAAGTGTGAAGTTCTTTTTTCTGGAATGGTAGGCTTTCTGCTCCTCTAGAGTAGTGAGTGTCTACCTGCTTTTCTATTCCCTGTGCCTATATCCATTGCTTGCCCTTGTAGACAAAAAACCTTACACAGATGTGTAAAGAAGCTAACAGACCTCTACAGGGTAAATTGATCTTCATCACCCCCAAAATATCTCAGAGCTCTGCTCAACATCTCTCACTTGTTATCTTTGAGTTTGATCCACCTTGATATCATTCCTATCACTGAACCTTTTATTTTGTTTCTATGGGTTCTTTTTTACAAATAATATTATATTACAAATAATGCTGTCAAGCTATTTCCTTCGCTCTAATACAAATTGTTTTCCACCTTCAAAAATTCACAGAATGCCACACAATTTTTAATTACATGAAAAATATTCAAGAACACCAAGAATATTACCGATTTAGGAAAACGAAACCCAATGTGAAATGAGAAAAACCACAGAATAATATTGAGGGAATAAAGGAAATCATATTCATAACTGGCTTAAAGATATTTATTAGTATGCTATTCTCTGAAAATGCTGTTATCAAACAAACTCATTTTGGGAATAATATAAATTGCCTTTAAAAATGAGCTAAAATATCAATATCTTGGAAAGAAGTGTGCTGAATGTATTTAATGTTATATTATGTTTCCTTGTTGAGAAATATAAAAAAATTAAATAATTAAGAATAAAAAATTATCTTGAAATAACTGTCTCTAAGATCTTGGGGGGGAGAAAAGCATAACAGAGCTCATTCTTAGGAGAACAAGGAATTGTTAATTCTTATTACTTTATGTCAGAGAATTATTATGGTCGGATGTTGAATGTTTTACAATATTTTGTTAGGAATAAATAAACTGAAAAAGAAAAAGAAACATTTATTGGCTAACAGCTCTTTTTTCTGACTACCTGGCTGAATTATGGTTGTGAGGATGATATGCCTCTATTATTTGTCTCTGTTGTCACTTACAGAGCTGATATGTTCTGACAGACCAGTGTTTCCTTCCACAGTCAGAATTCTCACTG
Source organism: Orycteropus afer afer (assembly GCF_000298275.1). NCBI lineage: Eukaryota > Metazoa > Chordata > Mammalia > Tubulidentata > Orycteropodidae > Orycteropus > Orycteropus afer. The sequence goes on along the minus strand of NW_006921702.1, from coordinate 8,864,923 downwards.
TTTTCTTGTGAAACTGTGAACTCATTTAAAGAAAACCTATTTCATAGAGAAAGGAAGATTATGAAATATTAGAATATCATTGTGTTCCATATATATCACCTGATTTGTGCACCACTTGCTTCTTAGTTAAGGAGGTCTGGTGGTATAGTCCCTAAGGCATTTGACTGCTGACCAGAAGATTGGTAGGTCAAAACCACAAGCCAGTCTGTGGAGGAAAGACTTGGCAATCTACTTCCGTAAAGATTTACCACCTTGGAAACCCAAAGGGTTTCCGATGAGTCAGAAACCACTCTATGGCAGTGAGGTTTTTTTTTTTTTTTTTTTGGACTCTTGGTTACTTTATCCCTTTAGGCCTTAAAGCAGTCATCAAATATATGTTGAGAGCTTACAAACACCTAGACACTTATTACAATGAACTCTGGAGATAGTAAACAAAAAAATAAAATAAAGTTGAATAGGCCAAATTTTTTGACAGTTACAGAGGGCAATGGACATTTAATTAAATGCTTGTAATAAATGTTTGTGGCGTTATGAACCAAAGCTTCTCAAAACATAATGGATTAAGGCAAATACCAATCTCATTTGCAGACTTATGATGTGGACATTTAGAAAATAACTCAAGCTAAGGTCACAGAAGAATTTTTTTTTTTATAAGAATTTTGAATTTCAAAGTACTTTTCATGTGAATTGATTAATTACTATCTATCCATAATTTAATCTCCTACTCATGTTGGCTGTTGTTGTTATGTGCCATCGAGTCGGACCTGACTCATAGCGACCCCTCCTTGGATTTCTGAGGCAACATAATGACAAAAGTAGATTGCCTCATCTTTTTTCTGAGGAATGGCTGGGGGGTTAGAACCACCAGCCTTCTAGTTAGCAGTCAAGTGCCTTAGGCACTATGCTACCAGAGCTCCCCTCCTACTCATAAGCACAGCCATTATAAAATAACACATTTCCACAACAAGCACAGGGAACTGCCACCAATAGACAATGAGGAGTAAACTCCAAGGTCTCTCCTGTGAGTCTTTCTCTCCTGGAGTAAATTCTGGAAGTCACCAATAGAAAAGCCCCATTGAAATCAGGAAATTGTGAAAGTTTAGCTCTCATATACTTTATTTAATCCTTTGTATTTCCATATGCTTTCAATAGCGACTCAAGTTAAGGGACTACCAAGATTTCATAAATCAAGCACAACAGATGTGGGGGGAAATATTTCAATTTAAACTATTTAATTAAACTTCAATGATACAGAGATTGAAAGTATAAATAAACTACTATTTATTACAGCAGGGAGCTCTGACACTTGACTGCTAACCAGAAGGCTGGTGGTTCAAACCCACCAGCCACTCCTCGGAAGGAAGATGGGGCAATCTACTTCCATAGAGATATTGCCTTGGAAATCCAAGGAGGGGTCGCTATGAGTTGAGTCGGACTTGTCGGCACATAACAACAACAACAACATTTATTAAAGCATAGTAACTAGGGTTAGGATCATAAATATTGCTTAACAGGAGTTTCTTAATTTATTTATTATTGAGAACAGATTCTAGGAATACATTTACACAATACCCACCCTGCCCAGTTCCTCTCCACCCAGTATTATACAGAATTAATCAATTTTAAATTTTTCCTGCTGTAGCCCACCAACATGTAAAAAGATATTTTCAGTTGCCTCTGAGAGATGAAAAACCCATTTGAGGGCCAAATATATACTTGGAATTTCTCTGTACTAGAATAATATTACTTTGGGTTTATAGTCAATATTTTACTTTAAACACAAGGGTAAGCTGAATAATATAACCACAAGGGTAGGCTGAATAAAATAACCAAGTATGTTAGTAAGATGCATAACTAAATTGTGGTATATTTGTAAAATGGAAAATCAGAAAGCAATAAAATAAATGAATAGTTATTATATACAGTAGCATGACAGAATATCACATACATAATATGAGGTGAAAGAAACCAGGTTAAAAATAATAATAATGCATTCTGTATGTTTCCTTTTTTTTT